>NC_136421.1:2202500-2770000 GCF_052625555.1 Lactuca saligna
AGTGAAGTAAATCCGGAGAAAAGGTTATTCACGACGTGAGAATTAAAGGATTCACGACGTGAATCGTTGGTTCTAGAAGATATGTATGCGGGTGAAGAAATCCTTGACGGGCACGGTTATCTACGACTCACGACGTGAATTTATGATTATTCACGACGTGAATTTATGGATATCAGCAATTATATAGATCCTTGACCTTTACGAATAGAGGGACTTTTGGCAGAAGAAAAAGAGTTCCAGGAGACGTTTCAGAGCAAAAGAAAGGTCCTGGAAGAGGGATTTCAACACCAAAAGAAGTAAAGTTTTATATTTTAGTTAATTATGAACATGTCTTTCATTAGTTTTAGCTGTGTTAGTTTAATTACTATGATGAGCAGCTGAATCTTGCTACTCTTGCTTAGCTAGATGAAGCTTTGAACTTATGAATAGTTATATGTTTATGGATTAATTTGAGTTGGTAAAAAATTGCTTGTGTTTGATTTGTATGACCTAGCATGTCATTATTTGTTTATCTAATTGTTTGATTGCATGTTCTGTGTAGCTTAGTGACCATGAAACTGCATGAACCTGTTTACCTAATAATTTAGTGAACATTGAATTGTTATAGCTAGGATTGACCAATCTTAGTTAGTAATTAGACTGAATAAATCTTAGCTGTGCTAGAGAACGTGAATTGTGACCATAATTGCATTTATACAACAAATCTTACATAGCATATTTACATTCATAATTAGTTTTGTGTTTAATTATGTGTGAACATACATGGTTTGACATGAATTAGTTACTTAGTGGTAAGATAGAACTAAATTACTAATATAACTAAAAACCAACTTAATAACCCGTGATCATTAGCTAGCCATAAGGGAGAAGTGGATTCAACTAAGCAAGAGTGTGTTTTTATTGAATTTGATTTAAGTTCATCTGATCTTGTAAAATCAGATAAAACCCCTTATTAAATTTGTTAATAAATTAGGTTAATTTAATAGTAAGTAGATTAATTAGTAACACCGTTCCCTGTGATCGACACCCGAATTACCTAAGCTATATTGTAATCTGACTAGGTACACTGCCTATAAGTGCATAGATAGTCTAAGTTTGTTAGGTTATAAATATTAAAATTAGTGGGTACTTTTGTGCACATCAAGTTTTTGGCGCCGTTGCCGGGGAACGGTGCAGATTATTAGTTTATTTAGTTGCATTAGATTAATCGCTTTTTTTTTATGGAATAAAATCAGCAGAAAGTTTAATTGGTTATTTATTTTGCTAGCTTATCTTAGTTTATTTTTTTTTCTGTTTGTCACAGCGTTCACGACGTGAGATTTAGTACACTCACGACGTGAAATCTGAGAGTTCATTTTTAGTTTTTCTTATTTTAGTCCAGTTTTACGTTTTAGTTTAGCAAGTTACAGGAGTTAATGACCAGAGGCTCAAACACACCATTGGTTCCACCACTAGAAGATCCCGAGTCTGCAATTCACAAGAAAAAGACGCCCTTGCAAGAATTGAAGTCAGCCTTCTCTAGGAAGTCGGGAAAGAAGATAGGAGAGTCAAGTTCATCAGCGAAGCACGAGAGCAATCTTGAGCATTTGGATCATACACCCGTGCAAACCGAGTCCGAAAGCGATACCGAGCCAGAATTTGAAGAACACACGAGTGAACCCGAGAACGAGCCAAGGAACAAGATGGCAGCAATTGAAGAAATGTCCATGGGAGCTTACAAGAAGCGGATCCGAGAAGATGTGGGTCCCGGATTAGTCCGACCCGCAATACCTGCCAATGCCACATTCGAGCTGAACGGACACATATTGACTGCCCTGAAGGACATTCCATTTTTCGGGAAAGATCATGAAGATGCTTTTAAGCATCTAGATGAAGTCAATGACATTACAGACTACTTCAATGTCCCACATGTCAGCAGAAACACAGTTTTGCTTAGGATGCTTCCCATCACTTTCAAAGGAGCTGCTAAGGTGTGGTTAAAAGCACTCCCACCGGGTACAATCACCACTTGGGCTCAAATGCGTGAGAAATTCCTGGATCAGTTTTGCCCGCCATCCAAGATAGCCAAACTCAAGAAGGCAATAGCCAACTTTGAGCAACAGCCGGGGGAGTCATTATACGAAGCATGGGAGCGGTACAAGGGCTTACTTAGAAATTGCCCACAACATGACCTAAATATGCAGCAAGAGATGTCAATCATTTATGATGGGGTCAACGTGATGACGAGACAACTCCTTGATTCTTAAGGACCTTTGACAAAGAAAAATCCAAGGGAGGTCAAGGAGCTAATTGAAGAATTCGCGAAACACTCCCGCGAATACCACAACCCGAGGCAAGAAGGAATCAAAGGTGGATGAGGGTCCCAAACTGAAGAAATAGCAGCGGTCATGGCCATGTTAAATAATATGGACCGCAGGATAACACAGATGGACCAATCGATACATGCCATAAGAGTGGGTTGCGAGAGATGCAGTGGTCCACACTTGACAAGGGACTGCAATGTAGATGATTATGGGAACAGAAAGGCTCAAGTATGCTACTCTAGTGGGGATAAATTTGATGAGGACTGGAGGAAACCGAAGAAGGAGTGGCTGCCATATGAGGAGTATAAGAAGCAAAAAGAAGAGAAGTATAGGCAGACAGGTCGAGGCCTCTATCAAAAGGAGCAGCCACCAGCCGAGAAGAAACCCAACCTAGAGACCATTTTAATGAAGTTTATGGAAGCATCGGAAAAGTGACACGATGCCACTGATTCTGCTATTCTGGAACAACAAACTTTGATAAAGAATCAGCAAGCCTCCATCCATAACCTTGAAGTACAATTTGGTCAACTAGCAACTCTAGTTCATGAAAAATTGTCCCCGAAGAATCCCGAAGTAAAGAACCAATCTCATGTAATGGCCATAGACACCGAAGAAGAAGCCATCTCGGAGTTCTTGGAAGCATTGGACGAAGAACCACGAAAGGCCGATCAAAAGATGAAGAAGATCAAGCTCAAAAATCATGAAGCTGCTGAGTTCGAGAATTCACGACGTGAACCTTATATGTTCACGACGTGGGCCCGTCATGAACGGAAAAATTATGCAGTCAGTTCGGTTTATGAGCCGAATTTGCCTTTTCCTTCCCAAGCCACCCTTAGTCCACTAGAGAGAGAGCATAGAGAGTTTGTCAAGCATGTGAAGGGGATCTCGATTAATACCCCCTTTGTTGAGTCCTTATCTAAAGCTCCCAAGAACCAGAAATTACTGCAAGACTTGATAGACACTCGAAGGCAATTAAAGAAGCAGTCTACAGTGATTCTAAGTGAACAAACTTCAAAAGCTGTGTTGGGAGAAACACGAGAAAAGAGGGGGGATCCTGGACGCCTCACTCTTCCATGTGAGTTTGGGAATAAAATGAAGGTTAATGCTTTAGCCGATTCTGGGGCTAGCATTAATCTGATGCCTTTTTCATTTTATCAAAAATTGGAGATTCAGAAAATGAAGACTACAAAAATGAAGATTCACATGGCGAATCGTTCGGTGACACAACCCCGAGGCATAGTGGAGGATATTTTGGTAAAAATTGGAAAATTTATTTTTCCGATAGACTTTGTAGTCTTGGACATGAAAGAAGATCCAGATGTTCCGATAATCCTTGGTCGGCCATTTCTCAACACTGCTGGTGCCCTTGTTGATATCCGCGAGTCTAAGCTAACTTTGAGGGTTGGAGATGAACAAGAAGTCTTTGGGATAAAGGATGACTTTCAAGAAAATAAAGAAGAGGTGTTCACAATTAATGAATAGAATGAACTAGAAGAACTGGAAAAGCTTATGGAAGAAGAGATAAAGGTAGTTCATCAAGTCAAGAGGACAAAACCAAAGGCATCTGTTCCATATTTGATTGAAGTCATAGCTTACAAGAGCCCGCCTTCTTGGGTAAGCAAAGAGGATGAGGAAATAACAAGTGATGAAGAGGAGGTCACTTCAAGAGTAACAAGGCCGGTGGTGAAAGAGGAAGAGAATGACATAAAGTACAAGGAGGAAACCAAGGGCACAAAACGCAAGCTTGAAGAAAAGGGAAAAGCTAAAAAGGAGAATTCAAAGAAGGCATATAAAAGGCGAGTTCAAGCTTACAATAGGCGGTTCAAGGAACAAAAGATCTTGGTGGAGGACTCTTCCGAAGACTCAACGTAGGAGACATGGAGTCCAGCTCAGGACTCCAAGAAAAAGAAGCGCTTCTCGGGAGGCAACCCGAGTTTGGTTTGAATTTTTTTTTTCTCTTTCTTTTTGCATTTTAGTTTTGAAAACTTAGATCGAGTCATCCAACTCTATTAGAACAAAATGTGGGGACCTTAAAACGGAAGTAGTAGTAATTAAGAACTTAGTTCAAAAATTGTGAATGAACCGGACACATAATCCATGATATGGCTTAACCCATTAGACTAGCAAGCCCAAGATCAGTCCGTGAGTACATGGCCCAAACTTAAGCCCAGGCACTATTCACAACGTGAATTGTATATAATTCACGATGTGAATGTTTAAAAGTACGGGACCACATGTTAAGTCCCTGGAAACCAGTAAACCCTTTCATTTGTTTATTGTTCACGAAGTGGAAACAGAAATTGGTCCCCCTTGGTCCCCATTGCTGCGAATTTAGCCGACAATTCTACTAATTACCATTGTGCTTATGTAATACTTCCACCAAAGGTACCGATTATTGATTATTAAGTTTAATTTTTGGTTCTAGTAGAGGAACTTAGGGTTAGGGTTTGTTAAATGACGAAATTAATTCTTTACAGTTCGTAAATAACCTTGGAATGTTCATGCTAAGTGTTTGGAAGTGGTATAGGAGTAAAACCCAAGGATATTTTGACTGGATTTTCCCCGATTGTGAAGATTCTGCCTTTTGTGGTTGCGAACTCACGACGTGAATCGTACATGATTCACGACGTGAATTCTGGGGCTAATCAGAATTCATTTTTCTTCAATGTTTGATTTGTGGGTATTTGTTTTGGCTGTTTCTTTTTCGTGTTTTTGCAGGAATGGCTCCAAGAAGAGAGGATCCAGCTGGGGTTGCGGGTTTACACCCGTTTTACAATTTTCCCGCGACGACGGCCCGTGATGTTTTGACCCGTTGGAACAACAGATTGGGGTGGCTTTACAACAGGGAAATTGCAGTTGCTCCAACAGTCAATTGGACAAGATTGAGGGAAGTAGGGCTCGTAGACCGGGTGGGCCCGTTCTTGACAAAGACATTTATTGGAGATGGGTATTCGTTCACCTGTTCTGGTTGGCAAAATTTGTTCCGGGTGCAAGAGCGGGTCTAGAAGGAATTTTGTGTCGAGTTTTTCGCAACGGTGACGTTTCAAGAAATGGTCTAAGATCCACATTGGCCACAGGCGTTGGTATTTCGATTGGGGGGTGAGTACCGGGAGTGCAACCTAGTTGAGTTTGCTTGGAGAGTGGGACTGTATGATCGACAGGAGGCTGTGACTCCCGAGTTTGGCATGTTTTTGGGAGGGGCTGCTAGAGGATATACGGAGGGTGTCACGGGATATTCTTTTTGGCATAACATTGCCTCCGGGATGTTTAATTCCGGAGTATCTCCTGAGAGCAGTATTCGGTCCCCGATCTATCGTTTACTCCACCGGTTCATTACCTTTTCCATCAACCATAAGAGGCATGGAGACAAAGTGACTAAGCAGAACTTATTTTTCTTATAGTGCATCTTATAGCCTGGTGTCTATTGTAACATCCCGTATTTTCTAGCCCGTTTTCTGGCTGGGTCTGCCGCGAGTTCGCGCCCTGGGAGCCCTATTTGTGGGGGGCATTTTGTTACTCGTTTGGCCCGTTCTTATCATCTGATTGTTCCCGATATTATTAGATCCATGACGTGTGTGGACGAGCATGACTTTGGTATGGGATATTTGGAGACTATGCGGGTGGTCAGAAATTTTGGATCGCACTGGGGAATAGTTCCATCAGATGTTGAGGGTGAAAATGAGGATGATCAGCCAGCCGATCAACCTGCACCAGAGCCGAGACCGAGGCGCAGGAACGTGAGAGGAAGGGGAGACCGCAGGCAGCCGATACACCCACCTGCTTCCATGGTTGGTGCACCTTTTGGGGGTGATATGGCTGGTTACTTTGACCAGTTATCGTTGAGTGTGAATTGGATAGGCAGCACGATGGAAAATGTGGTTCGGCATCTTGGGGTGGAGCAGCCGCCTCATTTAGGGTATCATTACCCGATTTGCCCACGATGGTCGGAGTATGGTGGTCGTGGAGGTGATAGAGCTGCTACCAGTGGAGCGCATGAAAATGAGGAGGATGATTGATCGTTATTTATTTTGTTTGATTTGTGTTTAGTTTGTTTTTTTTAGTTTGTTTTATGGGATTGTAAGAACTACTTTGAATATTATGTTACTTTTATTCTTCGTTGTTGATTGTTTCTCAGAAATTGCTACGGAGTGCTTAGGAGGGATAGCGAGTTATGAATGCGTACGTTTTTAGCTGGGAGTGTTTAATTCCGAGAGTCGAGACCCATATTTTCAAAATAAGTTTGGGGTGAGTTAATGGAGTGGAGTGTCAGCGAATGAGTCATAAACTGATGACTTTGGAAGAGTCTTAATACATTAAGACATTAGAAGAAGGATTGAGCAATGTTTTCTACTTGTCCAGTTCTCACGACGTGAACATTTCTAATTCACGTCGTGAGTCGGTTATCAGGAGGTTCTTAGGATACGTTCAGTTCGATTTCACGTCGTGAATTATTCTACACTCACGTCGTGAATATTAGATTTTTACGAGATTCAAGGCCCTTGACATTTTAATCTTCTATGGGTTGATGCTGTTCTTCTTGTCAATATATTCAAGATTATTTTGGTTCATTTTTTTTTTACCACCATGCAATGTGGCGTATGCTTTCCCACATTGGTCATTCTACTTTTGGAGACTTACACCATATTTGAAGATGATTGAAGGCTCGATTTCATGTTTTGCCGGTACACTCCTTATTTCGCGAGTTCAAGAATCAAGTTTCTATTTTTGGAGTCCATATTCAAGATGCACGTTTCCCGCACTTTTGGAGATCTTCACGCCACTTTCCCAGGGGAGTTTGTTCTTTTTTTTTCTCCCTTTTCTTTAAGGGTTTTTTTTTTTTTTTTTTTTTTTTTTTTTTTTTTTTTTAACTTTGATGCATACAATGAGGGCATTGTATGAAATAAGTGTGGGGTAGGGGTAGAAGAAGTAAATTGCTAGAAAATCATATAATAGTAAAGATTGAAAATTTTGAAAATTTCAAATTTTTAATAATTGAATCTAGTAATAATAGTTTGAGCTATAATTGCTAGTATTATGCTGGATGATCCGATGAAAGTTCAAATGTTTAGTTGAGCCAATATGCGTTATAGTGCATTTGTGGCCTCCCTTATTTTAGTGAAATCATGGAACAAAAACATAACCTCGCTTGGTTTGAAGGATGCAATATGTTTAGCAGCCTAAACCTGAAATGTATCCAGGAAAATTAGTATCATTAACCAATAAAGGTTGAGGTTGAGCGCCTCTGCTTAAGCATGTAGGTTTTGAGTGAAAAAAGAGAGGTACATGTAAAAAAAAAAAGAGAGAATTACGAAAAAGTTTGAAGAATTTTGGAGCAAATAAAGTGAAGATCAAAAGATCAAAATTCCAAGAAATCCAAAAAGTTGAAGATACCAAGAAATCAAATCGAATAAGGTGATGAATTCAAAGAAATCAAAGATCAGATGTCAAAGAATTAAAGAATTCCAAAAGAGCTCCATAGTGGTATCGAAAAGTTGTAATTCTAGATTATGTATGCTTAGGTTGGTCAACTAAAAATACCTTGAGGTTAGAAGGTTTTCTGCGGATGGATTCGGAGGGTTGCATAAAATGAGCATTGTTCGGAAAAAGTGGGCAAGTGTTTATGAAGATTGTGAGTATTTAAAGTATGGGGGGTACTTTAGGAAAATTTTAGACACAAATGCATGCGTTGAGGTCTTGGCATAATGGCTGAATTAGAGTCGGATTGTTCAATGTAATGTTAGTTTAAATTTGCTTGAGGGCAAGCAAAGCCTAAGTGTGGGGTATTTTGATATTGTCATATTTATACTTATTTTTAGGAAATATTTAAGTACATTTTTATTAAAAAGTCGGTAATTTGTTTAGAATAATGGTACTTATGAGCTTAAATGTTGTTTACAGCCAAAAAAGAAGACATTTTGAAGAAAAGGGGACTGAAAACGTTAAAGAAAGAAACTTTGGGAATTAGAAGAGTAAAAGTGAAGTAAATCTGGAGAAAAGGTTATTCACGACATGAGAATTAAAGGATTCACGACGTGAATCGTTGGTTCTAGAAGATATGTACGCGGGTGAAGAAATCCTTGACGGGCACGGTTATCTACGACTCACGATGTGAATTTATGATTATTCACGACGTGAATTTATGGATATCAGCAATTATATAGATCCTTGACCTTTACGAATAGAGGGACTTTTGGCAGAAGAAAAAGAGTTCCAGGAGACGTTTCAGAGCAAAAGAAAGGTCCTGGAAGAGGGATTTCAACACCAAAAGAAGTAAAGTTTTATATTTTAGTTAATTATGAACATGTCTTTCATTAGTTTTAGCTGTGTTAGTTTAATTACTATGATGAGCAGCTGAATCTAGCTACTCTTGCTTAGCTAGATGAAGCTTTGAACTTATGAATAGTTATATGTTTATGGATTAATTTGAGTTGGTAAAAAATTGCTCGTGTTTGATTTGTATGACCTAGCATGTCATTATTTGTTTATCTAATTGTTTGATTGCATGTTCTGTGTAGCTTAGTGACCATGAAACTGCATGAACCTGTTTACCTAATAATTTAGTGAACATTGAATTGTTAGAGCTAGGATTGACCAATCTTAGTTAGTAATTAGACTGAATAAATCTTAGCTGTGCTAGAGAACGTGAATTGTGACCATAATTGCGTTTATACAACAAATCTTACATAGCATATTTACATTCATAATTAGTTCTGTGTTTAATTATGTGTGAACATACATGGTTTGACATGAATTAGTTACTTATTGGTAAGATAGAACTAAATTACTAATATAACTAAAAACCAACTTAATAACCCGTGATCATTAGCTAGCCATAAGGGAGAAGTGGATTCAACTAAGCAAGAGTGTGTTTTTATTGAATTTGATTTAAGTTCATCTGATCTTGTAAAATCAGATAAAACCCCTTATTAAATTTGTTAATAAATTAGGTTAATTTAATAGTAAGTAGATTAATTAGTAACACCGTTCCCTGTGATCGACACCCGAATTACCTAAGCTATACTGTAATCTGACTAGGTACACTGCCTATAAGTGCATAGATAGTCTAAGTTTGTTAGGTTATAAATATTAAAATTAGTGGGTACTTTTGTGCACATCAAACTTTAAAGGACTCAACTTGCCATCTGTCAAAGTAGAAGGGTCATAAGGCTTACCTGAATTTCGGGATGTTATAATTCTCCCCCACTAGAACCAGACTTTGACCTTAAAGTCTCATGCTGTGAACAACTCCGGATGTTGTTCCCGCATCTCCGACTCCAGCTCCCAGGTCAGCTCAGACCCTTTCCCATGTTGCCACTGGACCTACACCAGGTGCATTTCCTTGCTCCTCAGAACCTTGATCTTTTGATCCAAGATCACGATCAGCTTCTCAGCATAATTTAGACCCGCGTCCACCTGGATATCCTCTAATGGTACCACTGACGACTCATCGACTATACACTTCCTCAACTGCGACACGTGGAAGGTATCATGAATCTGGTCCAACTCCGCAGGTAGCTCCAAGCGATACGCTACCTTGCCCACCCTTGCGATCACTCTAAACGACCCAATATACCGGGGTCCCAGCTTGCCCCTTTTTCTGAAACAGATCACTCCTTTCCAAGGAGATACCTTCAGGAGCACAAAATCACCGACCTGGAACTCGAGTTCGGATCATCGCCTATCCGCATAACTCTTCTGGCGACTCTGTGTGGTCAATAACCTCTATCTGACCTGCCACATCTGCTCTATCGTCTGAAGCACTATCTCTGTACTACCCATCACATGTTGCCCTACCTCGCCCTAGCAAATGGGGGTACGACACCTCCTTCCATACAACAGCTCAAAGGGTGGCATTCCAATGCTTGAGTGATGGTTGTTGTTATAGGAAAACTCAGCCAAGGGCAAATACGTGTCCCAACTCCCGCCGAAATCCAGTACACATGCCCGAAGCATGTCCTCGAGCGTCTACATCGTCCGCTCGCTCTGCCCGTCGGTATGTGGGTGGTATACGATACTAAAATGCAGCCTCGTACCCAATTTCTCATGAAATTTCTACCAGAATCTAGAAGTGAAACGCACATCTCGATCTGAGACGATCAAGATCGGTACTCCATGCCGCGATACTACCTCCGTAACATACAACTCTGCCAGCCTCTCCGCGGAAGAGCTCTCACTGATGGCAAGGAAGTGAGCTCTCTTCGTCAACCTTTCAACAATCACCCAAATTGCATCGACACCCCTGGTAGTCCTCGGCAATTTGGTGATAAAATCCATGGTGATCTGTTCCCACTTCCACTCAGGAATCTCTAACAGCTGCAACTTACCATACGGATGTTGTTGCTCGGCCTTAACCTTGCGACAGGTCAAGCACCTCTCTACAAACCATGCAACATCCCTCTTCATACAGGGCCACCAATACTCCTTCTTCAGGTCCAAATACATCTTAGTGGCCCCGGGGTGGATCGAGAACTTCAATCTATGTGCCTCCTCCATCAAGACGGTACACATTCCACCCACAAACGGTACCCAAACCCGACCCTGAAAGGTCATAAGTCCTCGATTATCGACAACAAACTCCGATACCTACTCGATCACTCGCTCCCTCTTGTGGTTCTCCGGTCTTATGGCCTCTGCCTAGTCCCCTCGAATGGTATCCCATACCGGAGTCATCACTGTCAATCTCACGCAAACATCTCGTATCGAGGCGCCCTCTGCCCTACGGCTCAGGGCATCAGCTACAACATTAGCCTTGCCTGGGTGGTACAAGATCTCGCAGTCGTAATTCTTCACTACATCCAGCCATCTCCTCTGGTGCATATTCAGGTTGTGCTGATCCATCAAATACTTCAAACTCTTGTGGTCCGTGTATATAGTACACCAAACCCCGTACAGATAGTGACACCAGATTTTAAGGGCGAACACCACTGCCCCCAACTCTAGATCTTGGGTGGGATACCTCGACTCATGAGGTTTCAGCTGCCTCGATGCATATGCGATCACATGCCCCCTCTGCATAAACACCGCTCCCAACCCTGATATCGATGCATCACAGTACACCACAAAATCCTCCATCCCTTCCAGGAGTGCGAGCACCAGAGCTTCGCACAATCTCTGGCGAAGTGTCTCAAAAGAGGTCTGCTGCTCCGGTCCCCATAAAAAGGCAACACCCTTCTGGGTCAACTTGGGGAGTGGCACAGCGATCTTAGAGAAATCCCTGATAAATCTCTGATAATAACCAGCTAACCCAAGGAAACTCTTAATCTCGGTAGGTGACCTCGGCACCTCCCAACTCATCACCGTCTCGATCTTTGCTGGATCGACTAATATCCCCTTCTGGTTAACGAGGTGCCCTAGCAACTGGACCTCCCGTAACCAAAAATCACACTTGGATAATTTGGTGTAAAGCCTCTCCGATCTCAGAAATCTGATGATCTTCCTCAAATGCTCCTCATGCTGCTCTCTGGATCTCGAATACACCAAGATATCATCGATGAATACGATCACCGAACGATCCAACATCGGCCTGCACACCCTGTTCATGAGATCCATGAACGTTGCTGGTGCATTGGTGAGCCCGAAACGCATCACCACGAACTCGTAATGCCCGTAACGAGTCCTGAACGTTGTCTTCTGGATATCTTCATCCCGAACCCTCATCAGGTGATATCCCGACCTCAAGTCTATCTTGGAGAACCAAGACGCTCCCTGCAACTGATCGAACAGATCGTCGATCCTCGGTAACGGATAACGGTTCTTGACTGTCAGCTTGTTCAACTCCCGGTAATCAATACACATCCGGTGTGAACCATCCTTCTTCTTGACAAAAAGGATCGGCGCTCCCCAAGGTGAGCTACTCAGTCTAATAAACCTTTTTCCCAGCAGCTCCTGAAGCTGCAAGGATAACTCCAGCATCTCGGGCGGCGCAAGGTGATAGGGTGCCTTGGCAATAGGTGCCGCCCCCGGTACCTAGTTGATACGAAACTCCATATGCCTCTTGGGACAACTCCTCGGGGAAAACATCATGGAACTCCTGCACAATCGGGACCTCATCAATCAAACTTGGCCTCCCAGCGGCCACTCACATGTCCATCACATAGGCCACAAATCCCCTACAGCCTTGCTGTAAACTCTGTCTCGCCCTAGCAGTCGAACAAAATGCTGACTCAAGACGGGTACCCTCACTGTACACCGTAGTTACTCCTCCACTAGAGTCTCGAATCGTCACCAACTGATGCTCGTAGTCTATAATAGCTCCAAATTTGCTCAACCAATCCATGCCCACTATGACACATACGTCCCCCATCGCAATCGGGACTAGATCGATCGGGAACCTCACACCGAAGATCTTAAGTCTACATCCTCGAATCACCTCCGTGGCATACACTGCTCGCTCGTTAGCTATAGAAACTCGCAGAGGTCGACTCAATGCCTCTCGACAAATACTGATATGACGACTAAAAGCTAATGACACAAAAGAGCGACTCGCTCCCGAGTCAAATATCACTAAGGCAGGTACAGAATTCACAAGAAAGGTACCTACGCATAACATAATATAAGCATAATATCTCAAACTCAAACAAATAGAGAAGAATACATACCAGCCACAAGGTCGGGTGCTGCACGGACCTCCTCCGCTCTCAACTGGAAGGCTCTCCCGCAAGCCTTCGGCGCCTTGACCTTTGTTGGTTGAACCTCGATTGCCCTAGCAGCAGGCGCAGATCCCTGTACTGATCCCTGAAGTAGCTGAGGGCACTCGGCCTTCCGATGGCCGGTCTGGTTGCAATGGAAGCAAACCGAAAATCCCTTGGGGCAATCCCTCGCAATATGCCCCTCCTTCCCGCACTTGTAGCATACTCCTGCCCGACACCACCCCTCGTGACTCTTGCCGCACTTCCCACAAGTGCAGCCCTTCGCGCTCCAAGATCTCGAATCAGCAGGATTGGCCCGCTTGGCTGCCGGCTGAGACTAAGCCGGCCACCAATCCATCCTCTGTGACTCGGCCTCCTCCCTGGCCTGAGTCTCCAACTCAATCTCCCTCTTCCGGTTATTTACCTGGAGCTCAGCAAATGTCTGGTAAGTCGAGTTCACCACGAAGTCCCGAATATCTCTCCTCAGAACACTCAGATACCGGCTCATGCGAGCCTACTCAGTAGACACACCTGCTCAGGGCAAAACATCACCCTCTCATGAAACTTCCTGGTAACAACTGTAATAGAATCAGTACCCTGCTTGAGGGTCAAGACCTCCTGAATCAACGGTTCCCTCTCCACTGGGGGAACATACTCGTCTCTGAACATCACGGTGAACCTCTCCCAGGTCACCTCAGAATTCTCTGCCAGAGTGAAGCTCGCCGTCACGAACTTCCACCAATCCTTCGCTCACAAGCGGACCTGTTTCAGAGAGAATTGTACCCTCAAGTGCTCTGGACAAGAACACGTATAGAAACATCCCTCGATGTCATAGATCCATCTCATCGCAGCAATCGGGTCATGCATCCCATCTCTCAAATCCTCAGTTTGAGTTCAAATACACCCGAAGGTGCATCCGAATCCCTCAAACTAAGGCTCTGATACCAACTTGTAACGATGAGATTTTCAAAACAAAATTTTCATTTTTCAACAACCAAATTTATGTAAAAATATTCTCAAAAGTATTCAACAATAGTTATCAAAACATAACATATCCCAAGATCACAAAATCAAAATCCCTTCTCTGATGTGTACGGGTCACGTCGGCGCCTTCCCACGGTCCTCGCTAGTACCTGAAACACATAACACAACAATTGTAAGCATAAATGAATAGTGAGTTCCCCAAAGTACCATATACAACACATATTAGCCACTCGAGGCTATAACTCTGTTTGACCCTCTTGGTCAATGTGTCTCAGTGGGACCCTCCAGTCCCATAACTCTGTGGACCCTCTGGTCCTAACTCTATGGACCTTCCGGTCCTAACTCTTTAAACTCTGAAACATACATAGCATAAATCACATAGAAATAATGCAGTGTATCACATCATATAAATAGCATACAAAATACTCTATCACATAACTCTAATTACCACTCTAGGTAAAGTATAGTGAGAATACTCACCTCGCGTAACTCGGTAACTCAGAAATCTCGGACTGCGTGGAAATGGGATCTAGCCTCCGCCAAGTCATACGAAATAAACACTCAGCATCAACACATTTCCCAAGGCTAGACCATTCCCTCTCTTAACACTCTCAGGAGGGTAAAAGACCATTTTACCCCTCTCAAGGCTCAATGGCGAGGGCACTAGGATGGGATCAGGGTTTTGTTCTGAGGCCAGGGCTCGACAGTATATACATCATGGGTGTGCCAGTTATTTAGCGCATGTGGTGGATACGTGGGTTAGGGATCAACCCTCAGTTTCGTAGTTCCTTGTAATTAGAGAGTTTCCTGATGTGTTTCCGGAGGAGTTACCCGGAGTGCCTCCGGAGAGGCAGGTTGAGTTCAGGATTGATCTAGCACCGGGTGCGGCCCCTATTGCTAGGGCACCATGCCATCTGGCACCGCCTGAGATGTAGGACCTATTATATCAGTTGCAGGAGTTGCTGGGGAAACAGTGTATTCATCCGAGAAGTTCACCATGGTGAGCACCGATCCTTTTCGTCAGGAAGAAGGATAGTTCTCACAGGATGTGCATTGACTATAGGGAGCTGAACAAGTTAACGGTGAAGAACCATTATCCACTCCCTAGGATAGATGATCTTTTGGATCACCTGCAGGGTGCATATTGGTTTTCCAAGATTGATTTGAGGTCAGGATATCACCAGGTCAGGGTGAGTGAGGAATACATAGATAAGACTGCTTTTCCGACTCGTTATGGTCATTACGAGTTTGTGGTGATGTCGTTTGGGCTCACCAATGTGCCAGCAATGTTCATGGATTTGATGAACCGAGTTTGCAGATCGATGCTCGATCGCTCATCCATTATGTGCATAGATGATATCTTGGTGTATTCCAAGACCCGAGAGCAGCACGAGGAGCATCTCAGCGAGCTGTTAGAGGTCCTGCAGCGAGAACTGTTGTATGCTAAGTTCTCGAAGTGTGAGTTTTGGTTACGAGAGGTTCAGTTCCTCAGACATCTCATTAACCAGGAGGGGATTTTGGTCAATCCGACCAAGGTGGAGGAGGTTATGCAGTGGGAGACTCCGAATCTCCCTCATACATCAGGAGTTTCTTGGGCATAGCAGGGTACTACCAGAGATTTATTCGAGAATTCTCCAAGATCGCAGTACCCCTCACCCATCTTACGAGGAAGGGGGTGGATTTCTAGTGGATCCCTGAGCAGCAGAGGGCATTTGAGACCCTCCGACGGTGTTTATGTGAGGCGCCAGTGTTGACACTCCCCGAGGGAGTTGAGGACTTTGTAGTGTTTTGTGATGCGTCCATCACGGGCTTAGGGGCAGTCCTCACGCAGAGAGGACGAGTGGTAGCCTATGCATCACGACAGTTGAAGCCGCATGAGACGAGATACCCTACGCACGATCTGGAGTTGGGAGCGGTGGTATTCTCTCTCAAGATTTGGAGGCATTATATGTACGGTGTCCATTGCACTATATACATGGATCACAAGAGTTTGAGACACATCATGGATCAGCCGAACCTGAATATGAGGCAGCGTAGGTGGATGGATGTGGTCAAGGACTATGATTGTGAGATCCTTTACCATCCTGGTAAAGCGAATGTGGTTGCGGATGCTTTGAGTCGCAAGTCAGTTGGGTCTTCTACCCCAACAAGGTGTATGAGGATAGCAGTGGATTCCCCACTTGTGAGCTTGATTAGGGATGCTCAGGTTGAGGGTATGAGAGCAAAGAACTGAAAGTTGGAGAGAATTATGGGTGAGAGCGCCCGATTTGTTCAGGATAGCTACGGGTTATTTACTCGATACGATCGGGTATGGGTTCCGATGTCTGGATGGGTTCGGTAGACAGTAATGGGGGAGGCTCATAAGTCTCATTTTTTTTATTCATCCAAGGGCCACCAAGATGTATCGTGATTTGAGTTTGAGTTATTGGTGGCCCGGAATGAAGCGAGAAATTGTTGGGTATGTTGAGAGGTGCTTGACCTGTAGGATGGTTAAGCCCGAGCATCAGAGGCCACATGGCAAGCTGCAGCCTCTGGAGATTCCCATGTGGAAATGGGAGCAGATCACGATTGATTTCATTACAAAGTTGTCGAGGATGGTGAAGGGGTTTGATGTTATTTAGGCCATTGTGGATCGATTGACCAAGAGTGCCCATTTCTTGGCCATACGAGAGAGTTCATCGGCAGAGAAATTGGCCGACATGTATGTCAGCGAGATTGTCTCTCGCCATGGGGTTCTAGTTTCAATCGTTTCCGATCGGAATGCCAGGTTTACCTCCCTTTTTGGCAAAAGTTCCATGAGGAACTGGGTACGCGACTGCATTTTAGTACAGATTTCCATCCGCAAATAGATGGGCAGAGTGAGCGGACCATCCATACCCTCAAGGATATGTTGAGGGCGTGCGTTATTGATTTTGGTGGGAGTTGGGATTCCCACCTACCACCTGTAGAGTTCGCCTACAACAACAACTATCATTCCAGTATTGGCGCCCCGCCTTTCGAGTTGGTGTATGGTCGGAAGTGTAGAACCCCAGTCTACTGGGGTGAGATTGGGCACAGGGTAATGGGGCGGACAGAGGTAGTTCTACAGACTACCGAAAAGATACAGCATATTAGACAGCGTTTGCAGACCGCTCAAAGTCGGTAGAAGAGTTATGCCGACAGACGCCGATTGGAGTTGGAATTTCAGGTGGGTGACATGGTACTTCTGAAAGTCTCACCCTAGAAGGGTGTGATCTATTTCAGAAAGAGGGGAAAATTAGTTCCCTGCTTCATTAGGCCGTTCAGGATCATTGACAGGGTTGGCAAGGTGGCTTACAGGTTGGAGCTCCCGGAGGAGCTTAGCCGGATCCATAGCACATTCCATGTTTCGCAATTGCGGAAGTGTATTATAGACTAGGAGGCAGTGGTATGACTGGATGATATTCAGGTCGACGTCCGCCTGAACTATGTGGAAAGGTATGTGGCCATTTTGGAAAGGAAGAAGAATATCCTTCAGAATAAGGAAATACCCTTGGTGAAGGTGCAATGGGAACATCGGAGGGGATTCGAGTGGACATGGGAGTTGGAGTCAGAGATGCGTGATCATTACCCGACATTGTTTATTCCAGCAAACTTCAAGGGCGAAGTCTAGTTCAAGTGGGGTAGAATTTTAACGCCCCGATACCTAGGTATCGTTTAAATAAGAATTTAATTGGTTTCAAGGCTTACTCGACGATTTGGTTGCCCTACTCGTCGAGTAGCAACAGGTTTGACACGCATGTTTAGTGACCTACTCACCGAGTCCATGAAGGGACTTGATGAGTAGGAGCTGACAGATGAAACCCTAAATCCCGGGGTTTTGCACCCTATTTAAAGGGGCCTCAGCCTCCCTTGGCCTCTTTATAGTCTTTGAGAAGCTCAGTGAAACACAAATTCGTGTGGTACTCTTCTTCGTGTGATTTAAGCCTTGGAAAGAAGGTTGTCTAGGAGGGAAATGCTTGAAGAGCAAAGGAGTTGAATCAAGGAAGGTGTGGGAAGCAGAACTTACCTCAGCTAGCATCTTCTGGAGTTTTAGGGTTTTATGGATTTTGAGTTGATATGGGGAGCTATCGGCTAGATCTGAAGTTGTAACTTGAGATCTGGACCCTTCCTTAGTCCTAGAGTCATAAAGTTGCGAGTATGGGGTGATTGAAACCCTCCTTGTGCATAAAACCCCATTAAGAGCTTAGAATTGCCATTAGGAGCCTTTTTAGCCATGCATACACGTAAAGTTTGCAACTTTACATGAAAAGCATGCTCTAGAAGCTTGGATCTATAATTTGGAGCCATTGCATGGCTTTAATTAGTCTGTGTGGCTTAAGGGCTGAAGGAACTCGGCGAGTCGTATGAAGATGGCCTTGAACTCGACAAGTTGGATGAGCAACTCGGCGAGTCCGATGAAGATTGTCACAGACTCGGTGAGTTATATGAACAACTCACTGAGTCGGATAAGTTTTCTCAAGGATTATGTATGTGTGGGTATCCGTCGAGTTGCAAGAAGGAGACTCGACGGGTGGCTTAAAAGTGTGATCAAGAATCGGAGGAACTCGATGAGTCACCTCGATGACTCGGCGAGTTGGATAGTGCTTCAAGGAACTTGGCGAGTAACCGAGGGTGCTCGGCGAGTTAAGGTCAACATGGACTGTTGACCTTGATGGAGGAATTTGACCTTGGTCAGGGGTTTACTAGTGGGTTATGTAGTACCTTATAAGGTTAAGGACTTATGAGTATATTGTACTATGGTAATAGGTGGTGGAGCCTACGTCAAGTGACCCAAGAGTTGGAGTTTATCTTCCGAGTCGACATCTACAAGGTGAGTTATCCTCAGTATATCGATAGGGTCTAAGGCACCAAGGCTGACCCTTTAGTTGTTATCGTTATGGTATGCTACATGTGGATATGATTCGTTTGATCAGAATCAGGATAGACTGTATGCTATGTTCTTATGATCCGTAGGGATTGATATGTTAGTGACCTGCTAGGTCGGTGCTCTAGTTATGAGAGATTGCTATGTTTGGTAATCAGTGAGATAGATATGTTTGATGTTATGTATACGCCAGTAAATGTTTTTTATGTGCACATGGTTATTTTCTTGTTGCATGGGTTGAGGCGGTCATGCTTTGTGCTGAAGGCCAACACACCCTAGGAGCTGTCCGGGAAGACTGTAGTCCCATGTGGCGGTCCAGTCATGCCGAAGGCTCGATGTAGATCCAGTTGGACTGTAGGCCCTGTAGGGCGGTCCAGTCAAGCCGATGGCCCAGTATGCGTGTTGATTAATTGGTTATTAGAGATATGGTATTATCAGTGTGGTATTGGTATTTTGGGGGTAGCTCACTAAGCCCTCGGGCTTACAGTTTTTAGTTTACTGTTTCAGGTACCTTAGGAGTTCATGGAAAAGAGAAGGCGTGACTGTACCACTCCTCATCCTTATGATCTGGCTTTTGGGACACTCTGATTGAATAATGAATTGAAAACATTTTTTTAACAATTACTATTTGGTTTTATTTATGCTTGAAAAGTTTAAATTTGGCGTAAAATTTTCAAATGTTACAGTTTCTTTTACCCTATCATGTCTGACAACCCACAAATTACTTAAAACATGTGATTTCACCAACAATAAAAACATAAGCTAAGAATTTGATATGTGAACTATCACATGTTTCAGTTTTGTCTCTAACTGTCAAAAGAACCTTTAACCTTGCTAAATTTTTTTTTGTTTCTTTAGGTATGTTAACATGAAAACATGCCGAAAACAGAAAACCAAAAGGATCAGGTAACATATTTTTGTTATAAAATGAGGATATAATCCACAGTTAACCTTTGAACCTGAGTTGTGTATTCTTGTTTTTTCCTTGATGCTTGTGTGGTTGAACCTTCAAAGTTCAATTTCATTGTATCACACCAGGTATACATCTCCTCATCCTCTTCCCTGAATCTAAAGACAATCAAACCAAATCAATACCTCACATGCTCAAGCTAAACCAAAAGAATATATCTAGAGACACACAAATTGGTTAAAACCAAACTAAATCTATTTGTAACTATATAGTGATGCTTTGAAAGTTAATTGGAATTGTAGTTCACGAACAGAAAACTTGAAGGGAATAAGCTCTTGACCCTTTTTACGTTACTAATACAGGATGAAGCTTACCTGTTTTGGAGAAACTCTTCATCTGCAATCTATCACAGATCTAACCTGTCACTAAAACAAAAATTCTCAATTATTTGTAGTAAATAAATCAGTATCATTCAGTAGAAAATATAACTATGCATCTTCAAGTTTCATTTAAACTGAAGGTTTGTATGTGTGTGTTGAGAGAGAGATAGGAGACAGAGAGAGAGAGAGAGAGAGAGATTGAGAGAGAGAGAGAGATAAAGTAACCTATTTAGGGTAAATATTCATCGATCTCACGCCTGTTTTCTTTTCTCTAGCAAAAAAAGCATCAATAACCACACGTAATCAAAACCCTACAAAAATCTCACAAAACAATCTAAATTATTAATAAATAAGATGGAAATCTAGACTAAAGATGAAGAACACGAACCTCGATGATGGTTATTATAGAGGTCCAGTAGGGAGCATGTGTGGGTAGCCATGGTTTATCTTGGTTAGTGTTATTTACCAGATGATGGTTCGTTGTGGAAAAGGTTGAGCTTGAGTAGGCTCAGATTGTGGGTTGTTCGAGGCGAAAGAAAGAGACGCGACCACTTTAATATGTTGAGTCCAGATCCACCAATGGGTTTTGGGGGTAGTGGAGATGGTGGTGACGGTTAGGGTTTCTAAAAAGCTCAAGCAAATAATGTCTCCTAGTTCTTTTATTATGGTGGATATGGATGGCTGAAGCGGTTATATACAACATTCCAACTTGACCAATTTAATTGGCATAACATGAGCAATACCCATTCATCTTCTTTGACAACTTCAATTTGAAGATGAGAACATAGACCTATTAAAAAACGTGCTTAATTCAACAATCTGTTGACCATTCAGTGTTTTCTAGTACATAAATTGATTGTAAATAGTGCAAAAAGATTTGTACCACTTAAAATTCAGCATTTGACTAAAAATACTTTATAAGGTAAAATAGATATTTTGTGGGGACGTTATTGTTAAATATGAGTTAATATCCCTAATGATTTTGTTAAAACCATAAAATTTTAAAGTTTGAAAAAAATTAAAATTTTGGGGTGCACGAAATGACAAAGTATCGCGTCAAATTCAAATGATCCACAAATACGAGGTCGAAGATTGTGGGGCTATATAAAAATTTGAAAAAATACTTGTTTGAACAATAACAAGAAATTATGAAAGAAAAAAACTCTTGTTATGGATCTTTGAATGAAAGACATGAGTCATTATACTGAGAAGGAACACGTTTTGGATTTAGCAATAAAAGTCGAACTCAATAAAAAAAATATATATATAATATGCAATTTTAAATGTTATGTTGTTGTAATTTAAATTAATGAAATTTTGAGTTTTATTTAAATTAAGTTATTTAAATAATATAAAAGAAGAAGAAGATATGTGTAATAACAAAAATGAGGTAAGGTTCATGTGTCAAAAACACATCACTCCCTTAGGTCAAAGGTTATGTGTAGGGTTTTCCTCGCTTATAAACTAAGTTTAATTTTAATTTTTTTTAAAGTTGTGTACACTATTTTTGTATGAGTTTTTATACTAGCATTTTTAAAAAAATTATTTATACCGGCTCTTTTTAAAAAAAAAAAATTATTTAGATTGGATTTTAAAAAAATTATTTAGACTAACTTTTTATAAGTATTTTTTTAAATTCCAAAATATATTCTTAATTATATATAACAAACATATTATTTAAAATGTTATTTTTTATCATTTTATATTTTCATCTAATTTTAACAAACGTTTTATCGATTATTTTCAATTAAAAAAATAACTCTTCAACTAACGGTTAAAATTTTCAATTATTTAAATCTATATCAAATATAAAAGATAGTTTCATATCCTCTTAACACTTATATCATTCTTGTGATACAAATCAAACATCACCAATAAAAAGCCAAAAACAAACCTCAAAATTATAGAAATCATAAATATGTTTTTAATATACCTAAATTTTATATACATTAATGTAGCTAAACAAAAATACTATAGAAATACAAATCTGTTTTTAATAAACTTATATTTTAATAACATAAAATGTAATTATAAAATGATAAAAGTACATATCGAATCATCATTTTAATCATAAAAACTGTAAGATTTTCAATCAAAATTTTTCATTGTTAAAATATAAATAGAATAACGTCAAATCCCTTTTTTCATTAAAAGATCACAGACTTACATTCATTAAACATAAACGAGAGTTTATCGGAAGTCTGAAACATAATTATTTCTTCGATGCGAGTACAGTCACACATGAGCTTTCCTTAATTAGAAGAACAACTTGAAAAGCAATTAATATACACCTTTAAACCAATGTTTAGTGAGTTTCCAAAAATACCACACATCACAATATATATATATATATATATATATATATATATATATATATATATATATATATACAATGCATACAACAAATAGCCTTCAACACAAATTTGGTCCCCTACTTTGGCCTTCAACTTAATGTTGATCCTCCCCTTTGGCCTTCAACACATAGTTTCTACGCCCGAGTATCTTGGTCTTCAACATAAAGTTGGAGCCACCTCAACTCACAACAAGATATGTCGACATATGTATAACAACAAACAAACAAACAAATAGTTCAACACAACAGACAACTGACTAAACGAGTCTACTTGCCTAATAATACTCTACAACATAACAACATCCTAACATACACATGATACGTATTGTAATGTAACATCCCGAGATTTTTGAAGGTATTTCCGAACCCTCCTCTATCATTACCTTGTCTTTTATAGTCCTTGGGGTTGGAAGTGTATAGTCAAAATAAGCTTAAGGGCTAATGTTGCTACCTTGGGCCAAGAAGGAGTATGATGCGCGTACATAAGAGCACGCTAAGCCTACTAAGGTATGCCTCAGTATGCTGGGTGTAAACTTGTGTACGCTGGGTGTACTAATGTCAGGATGAAACCCTAATATTTTGGGTTTGGGTGCTATATAAGCAACATTATGAGCACCTAACCTTCCCTTATCCCAGCCCCCACTGCTTATAGTCATTTTCCACAAACCCTAGCCATTTCCTTGAGTGTTTGAGCTTATTGAGTGTTTCTTAAGTGTTTTAAGAAGAAGGTGTTGCATCAAGGAGTTGAAGAAGAAGACCAAGCTTGTAGATCTGAAGTTGGGTTATGCCCTAGAAGCTTCAGAAGGTAAAAAGCTTCAAACTTGATGCATATATGTATAGATCTTTCCATTTTTCTTTAAAGAACCATTTTTTGTCACAAAAAGTCCTATAACATCCGGATTCCCAGGTATCTCATTTTAAGTATTTTATTGAATATTAGAGAGGGACTCGGCGAGTAGGCGCTCAGACTCGTCGAGTGGGATCGCGCATGTGTTGGCCTGATTTAATGGAGGATTCGGTGAGTCCATACGTGGACACGGTGAGTCCATGCTGTTTAATGAAACCCTAATTTCTCGGGTGTGGGGCCTATTTAAGGACCTTTATAGCCACCATTTGCGGCTACCAGACCATTGAGAGAAACCCTTATAGTGCTTGAGTGTTTGTGAGAGAGAAGAAGCCATTATTGGACCTTTGTGGGTTTGTTTCACAAGAAGAAGTTGATTCCAGCTTAGAGGAGGCCAAGGAGGTTGCTTAATTGTGGATTGCAAGCAAAGGACATCAACCTTGAGGTAGCATATCGATCCTTTTTCTGTTTTGTTAAAGAATCCATGGATCTAGGGTTTTCTATACCATTTATTGGGTTGATTTATTGGGAATGTGGTCCATTATCATGTTCAGACATCATATCTAGATCCATAGTGGTCCAGAGAACCTATTCCATCTTTCTTTATGAGGAATTATGGAAGAAATGGACTTAGGATGTTGTATTTGGGGCTAAATCATCAAGTAGTGTCATTTGGACGTTGCATGAGCATCAAGTTCGAACCTTTATGTAATTATTGAGCGTGGGAAGATTAGATCTATGGATTAGAGGAACAGATCTAGCCTCAGAAGGTCATTTGAGTGTGAGTATGGAACGAACTCGCCGAGTCCATGAGCAGACTCGACGAGTCGAGTCGGGGTTGCCCCTCGATCCATGACAGGTGTAACTTGTCAAGTGGAAGAAAGAATCGATGAGCCAAGAGAGTCTGAAAGGATTCAAAGGACGTACATGGACTCACCGAGTCACCTTTATGCACTCGATGAGTCGGGTCATAGTTGACCATTGACTTTCGTTGACTTTAGGGTTCTGGTCAAGACTGATACAGGAGAGTTTAGGGAAGGGTAGAATGGCCTTCTACCTAGTCTGTAGAGATGAGATCATGGGGGAGTATTGATTGGGAATGTTATTTGAATAATAGGAGGAGGCTAGGTCGGGACGTTGAGCACGAGAGTTTATCTGACTTCATTGAGGTGAGTCTTCTCACAATGCCTTACCCGATGGGGTGATTATGTGTGACCAAAAGGTCTTATGTGTATGATGTAAATGTGATGTATGTTATATATGTTATATGGTATGATATGAATATGATGATATGGGCCAGAAGGTCAACAAAGTCATGGGATGGAAATCACCTGAGACACCTGGATCGGAAGATCCCATAGAGCTATGGCCTGGAAAGGCGTATGTGTTGTATGTGGTATTTTGGGGAACTTATTAAGCATTATTGCTTACTGTTTGCGTGTTATGTGTTTCAGGTACCAGTGATGATCGCGGGAAGGCACCAACATGATCAGTACACACTTATGGTGGAGATGTTTTGAGATTCTGGGGATTTTGATTTGCACATATGTTATGTAAAAACAATTGATACATGTTTTTAAGAATTGTGATTGGAGTATTTTTATTAAATTAAAATGAAAAATTGTTTTGAAATTTCACGGTGTTACAAGTTGGTATCAGAGCCTTGGTTTGAGGGATTCGGATTCACCTTCAGGTGTATTTGAACTCAAACTGAGGATTTGAGAAACATTTAAAAAAAAAAAACAATTTTTTCAAAAAGTAAAAGAATTTGAGGAAAGCATAAAGAAGCAATGTGTACGATCAGCCAGCGCCCGAACGGTATTTCCCAAAATACCCTTACATTATGTGTTATGAGATATGATATGATATGTTATGCATGCTAAAGTAGGCTAGGTATTCATGTTAGGACTAGAGTGGCCTAATTTGTGATGCCTTAGCCTAGGAGATTTCTGCTGCTAAGAGGTGCTTGAGAGCGAGTAGGTAGCAATGACAAGCTTATGAGAGGCTTACCGAAGGGTAGCCCATGCTAGCGAGATATAGAGTATTTGTGAGCTGGGATCCTAGGAGGAGGACTTGGGGTGAATGTTGATGCGGTGTGGGCGGTAGTATTGGACCCGTGCTATCGAAGACACCGGATCAGTGCGCATTCTAAGTAAGAATCCTTAGGGTACTAGGGAGCAAGTAGGGTTGATTTATCGAGTGCAAGTATACTCGAGCGAGTCTCTGGTTTTTTTATGTTGTATTTCAGAGGCATCATGGTTGGCACACGCCACAGACCAGGGACTAGCGAGGGGGTGTGAGCGATGAGGAGCTCTGCCAGATGATTCATGATGAGGTGGTTGCAGCCATCCGAGCTGATATACCAAAGATGTTCAGGTGTATCAAGACCACGTTGATTGAGACTTTTGATGAGCTGTACGCCGCTCTTACTGATGCTGCTGTTGCCGCGGCCACCGCAGCCGTCGTTGCTGCCAGGCCATAGGGGGTGACTCGTTGTTGTATCGGGAGTTCAGCAACACAAAGCCACCAGAGTTTGATGGGATGCAGGATCCGATTGCTACGATGAGATGGATATCTAATATTGAGGGATGCTTCTACACCTGTTTGTGTCCAGAGCATCTGAGGGTTCGGTTTGCACTAAACCAGCTTCACTTAGGAGCGAAGGATTGGTGGAAATTTGTGACGGTGCATCTCACTTCTGTGGAGATCTCAGCGGTGACGTTGGACAGGTTCACCATAATGTTCAGAGATGAGTACGTTCCCCCGGTGGAAAGGGAACGGTTGGCCCATGAGTTCTTGACCCTCAAGCAGGGTACTGAGTCAGTTACTGTGATCACCAGGAAGCTTCATGAGAGGGTGATGTTCTTCCCCGAGCACGTGTCTTCTGAGCAGGCGCGCATGATCCAGTAGTTGAGCATTCTGAGGAGGGACATTCGGGAGTTCGTATCGAAATCGACATACCAAACATTTGCTGAGCTTCAGGAAAATGCCCGGAAGAGGGAGATTGAGTTGGAGACCCAGGTCGGGGAGGAGGCCGAGTCTCAGGGGTTGGATAGGCGGTCGACACAGTCTTAACCAACAGCTAAGCGGGCAAAGCCCGCCGATTTGAGACCTGGAGGCCAGAAGGGCCGCACTTGCAGGAAGTGCGGCAAGGGACACGATGGAGTTTGTCGATCTAGTGCTTGCTACAAATGTGGCAAGGAGGGGCATATTGTAACAGCCCGGAATTTCAGGTATTTTTATAATATTGTTTTTGGGGTGTTTTAGGAAGGGACTCGGCGAGTTGGAGCCAGACTCGCCGAGTAGGACCACAGACTGGGTCGCGGGTTTGCGACTGGACTCGACGAATCCATTATGGACTCGGCGAGTCTGCGCTGTTCAGCGGAAACCCTAGTCGTTTGGTTTTGGATCGTATATAACGCCTTTTAGGCCGTCATTGTCCGTCTTTTTGGCCGATTGAGAAGAACCTAAGCGTCTGTGGACATCTAGAGCAGGAGTGAAGGCTATTGGAACCTTGAAAATTTTGTTAGGCAAGAAGAGGAAGGGTTTTGGCCAAAGGAAGATCAAGGGGATCGAGTTCTGAGGTTTGGGGACACAGAGAGTACGTTTTTCAGGTAATACTTCGGATCATTCCTGTTATTTTGATGTGTACACGGATTTAGGGTTTAGGAAACCCATTTGGTGATTAGATGGATTATTATGTTGTTACCCAAACGTTTATACCCCAGTAATAGGATGTTTAGAGGTCCAGAAAGTCCCATGATTGTGTATTTCGGGACCATACGTATTTCAGGAAGCAGTTGATCGACTGCATGGCATGGACTCGCCGAGTCCAATGAACAGACTCGGCGAGTAGCTTGAAGATTCACTGGGACTCGCCGAGTTGTTCTTCAGACTCGGCGAGTGGAGTCGGGGTGGCCCCACGATTCTTCCACGTGGATATCATCGAGTCAAGGGGGATACTCGACGAGTAGAAAGGGAACATCAGGGAAAGTTGGGGAGGACGTCTCGACTCGTCGAGTCACCTTTGCACTCGACGAGTCCGGTCTAGTTGACCGTTGACCAGAGTTGACCTGCATATAATTTCTTAGGGTCAGTTGTCTTGAATGATAAGAGTATTAATAAGGGTATATGGTATTATAGGGAGTCTGCAGATCGGCGGATCGAGTGCGAGTGATTTCAAGAGTTGATAGTTTTCATTACCACGAGGTGAGTCTTCTCACTATACTGTACCCGGAAGGGTTTGACTGTGTGACCGGAAGGTCGGATATGATTTGTGTTATACGTGCTATAAATGGTAAGGTATTTGCTAAGCGTGCTATGTATGTTTATACGGGCCGGAAGGCAATATGTTATGTGACTGAAAGGTCGGATATGATATGTGATATATGTGCTATATGTGTTAAAATTAATGTATTAATTGTTGTGTATGTTTATGGGCCGGAAGGCAATATGTTATGGGCCGGAAGGCAATATGTTATGGGCCGGAAGGCATTATGTTATGGGCCGGAAGGCAATATGTTATGGGCCGGAAGGCGATTATCTCAAGGCCTGGAAAGGCGTATATACGTAAGTAGTATACTGGGGAACTCACTAAGCATTTATGCTTACAGTTGTCATGTATGTGTTTCAGGTACTAGCGAGGACCGTGGGAAGGCGCCGGCATGACGCGTACACACTGTTGATGTTTTGAGATCTTGGGGATTTTATGATTGTATTTTGATATGAAGTTTGGAATAATTATATTTGGTTGAAATAATTCACTTTATTTTAATTGAAAATTTTGTTTGAAAATTTGCGTTGTTACACATATAGCCAAGGACTGCCCCAAGGGATTCATGGTTTGCTTTCATTGCAACCAGACGGGTCATCGGAAGGCCGACTGTCCGCAGCTGCGACGGACAACACAGGGGGCACAACATGGATCTGCCCCTTCCGCCGTGCGCACTACTGAGGTTCGGCCAAAGAAGGCCGAGGCACCGAAGGCTCGCGGGAGAGCCTTCCATTTGACAGCGAAGGAGGTCCGCGCAGCACCCGATGTCGTGGCTGGTATGTATTCTGTTATTATTTGTTTATGATGAGATATTTTGTTTATATTATGATATGCATAGGTACTTTCCTCGGGAATTCTGTACCTGCTTTCATGTTGTTTGACTCGGGTGCGAGTCGGCCATTTGTTTCATTAGCATTAAGTAGACACATCAGTATCCAGAGAGAGGCGATGAGTCGACCTCTACGAGTTTCTATAGCTAACGAGGGAGCAGTGTATGCCACGGGCATGATTCGAGGGTGTGTACTTGAGATTTTCGGCGTTGGGTTTTCGATAGATCTAATCTCAATTGCAATGGGGGATGTATGTGTCATCGTGGGCATGGATTGGTTGAGCCGATTTGGGGCTGTGATAGACTGCAAGCAGCAAATGGTGACGATTCGGGATCATAGTGGGGGAGTGATAACAGTTTATGGCGAGGGAACTCGAAGTGGGTCAGCGTTCTGTTCGGCTGCTAGAGCAAGGTAGAGCTTGCGGCAGGGCTACAAGGGGTTCATAGCTTATGTACTAGATACGAGGATTGATTTGGAGAGACCGAGATTAGTTAGCGAGGTTCCGATAGTGTGCAAGTTCTTGGACGTTTTCCCCAAGGAGTTGCGGGGTGTGCCTCCCGAGAGGCAGGTAGAGTTTCATATCGATTTGGTTCCGGGGGCAGCACCTATTGCCAAGGCGCCCTATTGCCTTGCGCCTCCAGAGATGCAAGAGTTATCCTCGCAGCTTCAGGAGCTGTTGGGGAAGGAGTTTATTCGGTCGAGTAGCTCACCGTGGGGACCGCCGATCCTTTTTGTCAAGAAAAAGGATGGTTCACGCCGGATGTGCATTGATTATCGGGAGTTGAACAAGTTAACGGTCAAGAACCGTTATCCGTTGCCGAGGATTGATGATTTGTTCGATCAGCTTCAGGGGGCATCTTGGTTTACCAAGATAGACTTGAGGTCTGGATATCACCAGATGAGGGTGCGTGATGAGGATAACCAGAAGACAGCGTTCAGGACGCGATATAGGCACTATGAGTTTGTGGTGATGCCTTTTGGACTCAACAATGCACCAGCAGTGTTCATGGATCTCATGAACAGAGTATGTCGGCCCATGTTGGATCGATCGGTGATCGTGTTTATTGATGATATTCTAGTGTATTCTAGATCCCGAGAACAACATGAGGAGAATTTGAGGGAGATCCTCGGGGTATTGAGGTCAGAGAGGCTTTATGCCAAATTCTCCAAGTGTGATTTTTGGTTACAAGAGGTCCAATTCTTGGGGCATCTTGTTAATCAAAATGGGATATTGGTCGACCCGGCCAAGATTGAGGCGGTGATGAATTGGGAAGTGCCGAAGTCCGCCACGGAAATCAGGAGTTTTCTGGGGTTGGCCGGTTATTATCGAAGATTCATTCACGATTTCTCCAAGATTGCAGTGCCACTTACTAGGTTAACCCGAAAGGGTGTTGCTTTTTCATGGGGTCCGGAGCAGCAGACCTCGTTTGAGACACTTCGCCGGAAGTTGTGCGAAGCCCCTGTGTTATCCCTTCCAGAGGGAGTTGAGGATTTTGTGTGTATACTGCGATGCATCGATCTCAGGGTTGGGTGCAGTGCTTATGCAGAGGGGGCATGTGATAACATATGCATCAAGGCAGCTGAAGCCTCATGAGGCTAGGTATCCCACTCACGATCTGGAGCTGGGAGCGGTAGTGTTCACCCACAAGATCTGGCACCACTATTTGTATGCGGTTCGATGTATCACTTACACGGACCACAAGAGTTTGAAGTATTTGATGGATCAGCCCAACCTGAATATGCGGCAGAGGAGGTGGCTGGATGTGGTGAAGGATTACGATTGTGAGATCATGTACCACTCGGGCAAGGCGAATGTGGTAGCCGATGCCCTGAGTCGGAGATCAGAGAGTGTTTCGATGTGAGGTATGTGTAAGAGAATGACCGTGATGACTCCGGTGTTAGATACCATTCGTCAGGCCCAGGCAGAGGCTGTGCAACCGGAGAACCGCAAGAAGGAGCGAGTGATTGGGTAGGTATCTGAGTTTGTGACTGATAGCCAAGGGCTTATGACTTTTCATGGTCGGATCTGGGTGCCGTTTATTGGTGGGGCACACAGTGTTTTGATGGAGGAGGCGCATAGATCGAGATTCTCGATCCATCATGGGGCCACTAAAATGTATTTGGATCTGAAGAGAGACTATTGGTGGCCTTGTATGAAGAGAGATGTTATATGGGTTGCAGAGAGGTGCTTGACTTGTCCTCGGGTTAAGGCCGAGCACCAGTGTCTGCATGGAAAGTTGCAGCCACTTGAGGTTCCCCAGTGGAAGTGGGAATAGATTTCTATGGATTTCATCACCAAACTACCAAGAACCCCAAGGGGTGTCGATGCAATTTGGGTGATCGTGGATCGATTAATGAAAAGTGCTCACTTCCTTGCTATCAGTGAGAGTTCTTCCGTAGAGAAGTTAGTAGAAATATATGTGAGTGAGGTGGTGTCTCGGCATAGGGTTCCGATTTCGATTGTGTCGGATTGAGATGTATATTTTACTTCCAGGTTCTGGAAGAAGTTTCGTGAGGAGTTGGGTATGATATTGCATTTCAGCACTGCGTATCACCCTCAGACCGATGGTCAGAGTGAGCAGACTATCCAGACACTTGAGGACATGCTTTGGGAATGTGTATTAGACTTCAGAGGAAGTTGGGACACATATATGCCTTTGGCTGAGTTTTCCTATAACAATAGCCACCATTCGAGCATCGATATGCCTCCCTTCGAGCTGTTGTATGGAAGGAGGTGTTACACTCCCATTTGTTGGGGAGAGGTAGGACAGCGGGTGATGGGTAGTACGGAGATAGTACTTCAGACGACTGAGCAGATTCAACAGGTCAAGTAGAGGTTGCTGACAGCCTAGAGTCGCCAGAAGAGTTATGCTGATAGGCATCGCTTAGAGTTCGAGTTTTAGGTTGGTGATTTCATTCTCCTGAAGGTATCACCTTGGAAAGGTGTGATTCGATTCAGGAAAAGAGGCAAGTTGGGACCTCGATATATCGGTCCATTCAGGGTGACAGCTAGGGTGGGCAGAGTAGCGTATCGTTTAGAGTTACCTGCCCAGCTGAGTCAGATTCATGATACCTTCCACGTGTATCAGTTAAGGAAGTGTATTGCCGATGAGTCAACTGTGGTTCCATTGGAGGACATTCAGGTGGATGCGAGTCTGAACAATGTTGAGAGGCCGATCGCGATCCGAGATAGGAGAATCAAAGTTCTGAGGAACAAGGAGGTGTCCATAGTTCAGGTCTAGTGGCAACATCGGAAGGGGTCCAAGCTAAATTGGGAGTTAGAGTTAGAGATGCGGGAGCAGTATCCAGAATTGTTTGCGAAGCAAGACTTCGAGGGCGAAGTGTGATTCTAGTGGGCGAGAATTGTAACATCCGGATTCGCAGGTATCTCATTTTAAGTATTTTATTGAATATTAGAGAGGGACTCGGCGAGTAGGCGCTCAGACTCATCGAGTGGGATCGCGCATGTGTTGGTCTGATTTAATGGAGGACTCAGCGAGTCCATACGTGGACTCGGCGAGTCCACGTTGTTTAATGAAACCATAATTTCTCAAGTTTGGGGCCTATTTAAGGACCTTTATAGCCACCATTTGCGGCTACCAGACCATTGAGAGAAACCCTTATAGTGCTTGAGCGCTTGTGAGAGAGAAGAAGCCATTATTGGACCTTTGAGGGTTTGTTTTGCAAGAAGAAGTTGATTCCAGCTTAGAGGGGGCCAAGGAGGTTGCTTATTTGTGGATTGCAAGCAAAGGACATCATCCTTGAGGTAGCATATCGATCTTTTTCTGTTTTGTTAAAGAATCCACAGATCTAGTGTTTTCTATACCATTTATTGGGTTGATTTGTTGGGAATATGGTCCCTTATCATGTTTAGACATCCGATCTGAATCCATAGTGGTCCATAGAACCTATTCCATCTGGCTTTATGAGGAGTTATGGAAGAAATGGACTTAGGATGTTGTATTTGGGGCTAAATCATCAAGTAGTGTCATTTGGACGTTGCATGAGCATCAAGTTCGAACCTTTTCGTGATTATTGAGCTTGGGAAGATTAGATTTATGGCTTAGAGGAACAGATCTAGCCTCAGAAGGTCATTTAAGTGTGAGAATGGAACGAACTCGCCGAGTCCATGAGCGGACTCGACGAGTCGAGTCGGGGTTGCCCCTCGATCTGTGACAGGTGGAACTTGTCGAGTGGAAGAAAGACTCGATGAGCCAAGAGAGTCTGAAAGGATTTAGATGACCTGTGTGGACTCGCCAAGTCACCTTTGTGCACTCGACGAGTCGGGTCAAAGTTAACCGTTGACTTTCGTTGACTTTAGGGTTCTGGTCAAGACTGATACAGGAGAGTTCAGGGAAGGGTAGAATGGACTTCTACCCAGTCTGTAGAGATGAGATAATGGGGGAGTATTGATCAGGAATGCTATTTGAATAATAGGAGGAGGCTAGGTCGGGACGTTGAGCACGAGAGTTTATCCGACTTCATTGAGGCGAGTCTTCTTACAATGCCTTACCCGATGGGGTGATTATGTGTGACCGGAAGGTCTTATGTGTATGATGTAAATGTGATGTATGTTGTATATGTTATATGTTATGATATGAATATGATGATATGGGCCGGAAGGTCAACAAAGTCATGGGATGGAAATCCCCTGAGACACCTGGATTTGAAGATCCCATAGAGCTATGGCCTGGAAAGGCGTATGTGTTGTATGTGGTATTTTGGGGAACTCACTAAGCATTATTGCTTACTGTTTGCGTGTTATGTCTTTCAGGTACCAGTGATGATCGTGGGAAGGTGTCGACATGATTAGTACACACTTATGGTGGAGATGTTTTGAGATTCTGGGGATTTTGATTTGCACTTATGTTATGTAAAAACAATTGATACATGTTTTTGAGAATTGTGATTGGAGTATTTTTATTAAATTAAAATGAAAAATTGTTTTCAAATTTCACGGTGTTACAAGTCCCAAGATGGTGCATGGTGTGATTTAGACGAAAAGGGTTGTCCTTCTAGACTCTTGAAAGCGCTTTGAAAGGTCTGATTGTACACACACACTGGGAATTTACTACTGGGACATGATCTTTTATGTACTCTGATAACTACGACATTTGTGGTTTTCAAATGACATGTAATTGATCTGGTTGTGAAACTATGCTTTCGGAAGTTTTAAAAATGAAAAAAAAAATCTAAAATTTGAGGTGTTATAGAAATCATCCGACTCACAAAAATAGCGTTGTTAATGCAAGACGTGAGTCACCTTAACGCTGAATATCAAATAGTGGTTTTGATGGTCAAAGCAATAATTAAGGCTAAATATAATTTGTAGGTTTTAATCTACAAATTTATGTCTTTTTTAAATTTTATTTATGTGATTTTAATTTCATGCTATTTTTTTAGTTTTTATAATGTAATTTTCAATCTTTATGGTTAATGAAATTTAAGTTTTATTTTAATTAATCTTAATGATTTTTAGTAAAGGGAATTGAGTAAACTAACTATTATGCATATTATAGTCATTTTTAATATTTTGCTACATGTTTTTATAGATATTTGGTATTTAAAAAATATAAATTTGTATTTTGCATATTATAAGGGCTAAAAGATAAAATAGAATATATTTAGAGCATTTTTTTTTGAAATTAGTGTTAGATTTTGGATCTAGAGAATATCAATTAACTTGATAATTTCTAGGATCGTGATTGCAATAAAACTTAAAATAATTTCAAAGTAATCATTGAATTAAAAGAGTTGCGGAATTTGTTCCCAAAACACAATATGATAAAATAAACTTTATCAAAGCATTTATTAAAGAAATGTATTTTCATTATATAATAAAACTCGGGATGTCATGTTCCGATACAGACCAAAATCATAAATAATACAACATAGACCTTACAACAGTTATTTACAACTAATGGTCTATAAACAAAATATCTTCAAAAGTTGTCCAACTTATGCTCTTGCGACACTACCTGTAATTGAAAGAAACTGAGTCGGTCAGGCTTGGGAGCCTGGTGAGCATATAGGGTTTTCAACCCATAATAAATAATTATTTTAATTTCATCAACCAACAATAACCCGATTACCCATTTCCGTTATCCTCACTTTACATCACTAAAAACAACTATCACAAGTAACCTAGTCTAAGGATTTTCATCGGGGTGGACACTACTACAAAAGGGTTTCCTCAACAATAAATGTCCTAAAGGCAACCATAAGGAGGATAGAGTACAACGGTGAGCACATCGTTCACAACACCTACAGGTTATGAACCTGTCAGCGTTCCACTGGACTGTCTAGAAAGAGTTTGTGGTCGTCATCCATACTTGTAGATAAAAAAAAATACATATACAGATTAAAACGTGTATAAAACCAACAACAACTATCTACCAATGTTTCACCCAACATATTTGTAGATAAAAAAATACATATACAGATTAAAACGTGTATAAAACATTCATTCAACTCTTATCTCAAATAAATAAATAATATATAAACACATAGCACATATTTTATAGAGAATACTTCGTATCTATGTGTTAGAAGAAAATGAATATACACTCACTCAAAACATATACTTAATACATTCAAACAATACATGTATTAAAATCTTGTTTATGAAAGAGACTATGCACTCACATGATAATACGATGATCGGACAGCACTACGGCTCTTTAAAGTAATATTCTTCGATGAAACTGGAATATCTTCAAAAACCGAGCTTCTCGCGGGCAGAGTTTCAGCTTGAAAACTCTTTTCTTCCTGGGATCTTCAGAGCTTTGGGACTGGCTTCGGGTGTCGGGATGATAGCGGGGCTTCGGGGGTGCTTTAAGATGGCTTAGAGAGGGTATAGAGAGTAAGAGAATGGTGAATTAGCAACCATGGCCGGATGCCCTTCGGTTTCTATTTATAGGGCCAATTTTCTCGATTCACGTCGTGAACCACAAGTTCACGTCGTGACTTCAGTCATCATCAGGTGCGTCGTCGCAACTTGGGTCTGTCAGGCTCTGGAAGACGTCCATCATCAGTTCACGTCGTAGACACCCTATTCACGTCGTGAACTCTGACAATGGTGGAAGTTCGTGCCCCGAACTTCATAAATTCATATCTCTCGCATACGAGCTCCGCTTTTGACGTTCTTTATATCCACACATAGGAGAGATTATGCTATACAACTCTCGTTTAGACTCCGTTGGCTAATTTTGAATTTATTTTTATTATATAATTTTTAGTAGGCCGGGACAGGAAAACTCCGTTAGAAATTTATAACTTCTTCATCTGACGTCCGTTTTCATCTGTCTTTTTATCGTTGGGCTACTATCGACGAGATCTTCGATTCTCGTTTAGATTGTTTCGGGTAGAAATCACTCGATCTCATATTCGAACTTTGGGTTGCATACTGCTAAGTCGAAACTTAGAAAAATCATAACTTCCTCATACGAAGTCAGATTTAAACGTTCTTTTTATGTACGCTCTCAGTTTAACATACTCTACGACTTTCGTTTAGATCACTAAGGCTAAATATCGCTCTATCTTAATTTCACTATTTACGTCACAAAGTGTCGTACTGGTTCTGTTACGAAACTTCGACATGTCATAACTTCTTCGTTATAACTCGGATTTTGGCATTCTTTATGTTTCTGGAATCCTCATCACGACCACTACGACTTCCTTCATAGATATCGAGCTTATTTAATATTTTATTATTACGCTTATTCTTGTTCTTAATTCATTTAAGTTACACAATTAAGCATAAAACACATAATACTCAAATAATACATTTTTATTATTTCAAAATGGGTTACAAAGGTTAACCTAGACTATTACATAAACATTAATGTCTAGCCTAGAAACACAGGTGTTACATAATCTAAGAGATGCAATTTGGAAATCAAGCTACTTCCAAATTCGAAACACGGAAAAATATACATTGTTGTCTTGTGTTCTTTAGAGATAGAGAAATTATAATGTAATTTCGAGTGTATGAATGTTCCAATCCTTTTTCTGAAACCAGAGAAGAGTTCTTATACTTGTGGGACAAGTGGTTAAAATCGGTTAAACAAAAAATAACACCAAAACTTGGTGCTTATTGGACACAACTGATGCCTACATCGTTATGATGCCATCAATGGGGTTTTGGTGGGAAATTGCATGACTAGAAGCCTGTCTGCTGGCCGGTCAGCGGAACCAACGCCAGGGGATTTTTGTAACAATGTAAATTTTCAAACAATTTATCATTTTTTTTGCAAACATCATAAACCATCATTTAATATTCTGAAATCACATGTGTAACAAATGTTATTGTAACAAAATACATCCCATGATCATAAATCAGTTCCTTCGTCAGTGTGTACAAATCACGTCGGCGCCTTCCCACGGTCCTCGCTAGTACCTGAAACACATAACACAACAACTGTAAGCATAAATGCTTAGTGAGTTCCCCAAACTACTACTTACGCACATACGCCTTTCCAGGCCCGGACCTTCCGGTCCATGTGTCTCAGGGGACTTCCGTCCCGACTCGGTAAACCTACTGGTCCTACCTGTGTCAACCTTACAGTCCACATCACAATGTCTTCCGGCCCATAACATATATGCCTTCCGGCCCATAACATAATGCTTTCCGGCCCATATCAAGCATAACATACATAACATATACAACGGTTAACTAATCATATACAATGCATACAACTCATAACATATCCGACCTTCCGGTCACACAATAAAACCCTTCCGGTGCAGTATAGTTAGAAAACTCACCTCGTGGAAAGTCTAGAATCTTACGTGCTCGCTATATCTGAATCCCAAACGAAGACTCGGCCTCGCCTAATCATAACGAATATCATTTTAATTAATATAGACTTCCACAACTAGACTTGACCCCTTATCATCATTCCTCAGAGGGGTAAAATACCATTTTACCCTTCCTTGACTCAAAGTCCACATGTTGACCAAAACCCTAAAAGTCAACAAAAGTCAACATTTCAGTACGCGGGGCGTACATCGCCAACCCCAAAAGTCGGGGTCTCCACCCAGTACGATGCGCGTACTGGGAGTTACACCCGGCGTAATAGTCAGATCTAGACACTCTTCATTTCTGGTCTTAATCGGTTAAGCCACTTCTCCAACTTCTAGATTTGGCTTTATTTAAGCCTCCTTAATCATAAAGTCGAAACCTTTAAGCCTTGGCATGGCTGTAAAGGCTCTTACACTCCATAACACCTTTCCATTTCAACTCAAGGATCTAGATCTCATGCATGGATAATCATTCACATCAAAGATTACATTTTTACGAATCTACAACTCAAATGGACCAGAAATATGGTGGATCTAAGCTAATGGAGACTACTTGCTCATAAAGTCTCCACCTTTGGGACCAAAACCCGAGAAAATGGTCCATAAAGCATACCACAATAACAACAAGTCAAGATCCTAACTTTTTACCTTAGAATGAAGCTCTAACCTTTGCTAAACTCGGATATACACTTGAACACCAACTTCTAGCCACCACAATGGACTCCTCTTCTCCTTTGCTACCTTGAAATGACACCACCAACCTTAGAACACTCACAAATGAGCTAGGAACGAAGGAACACTCTCTTAGGGTTTCTTTCAGAGGGATGGTGGCTGAGGAACCAAGCCAACACATTCCTTTTATAGCCAACTACAAAAATTAGGGTTTTTGGGTCTGGACCTTGTACGCCCAACGTAACCTTGGGTACGCCCAGCGTACCCGACGGGGGATGCGTAATAATGAAGCGGGCGAGTACGCGCAGCGTACTCCTTGTACTCCCAGCGTAGTCGCCCAACATAAAAGCCCTAATATGACAATAAATTAAAGATGAAGGGCTAAATAAAAGGGTACCTGGATTTCGGGATGTTACAATTCTCCCCCACTAGAACCAAACTTCGTCCCCGAAGTCTTACACTGAAAACAATTCCGGATACTGCTCCCGCATCTCAGACTCGGACTCCCATGTCAGCTCGGACCCCTTCCGATGTTGCCACTGCACTTGCACCAAGGGTACTTCCTTGTTCCTTAGAACCTTAAAATTTCGATCCCTAATTTCCACTGGTCTCTCAACATAGTTCCGGCCTACATCACCTGAATATCATCTAATGGCACCACTGCCGACTCGTCAGCAATACATTTCCTCAACTGCGACACATGAAAGGTGTCGTGGATCTGACCCAACTCAGCAGGTAGATCCAACCGGTAGGCTACCCTGCCTACCCTAGCGATTACCCTGAAAGGTCCAATATATCGAGGTCCCAACTTGCCCCTCTTCCTGAATCGTATCACTCCTTTCCAAGGAGAGACCTTTAAGAGCACAAGGTCACCAACCTGAAACTCGAGCTCGGACCGACGCCTGTCCGCATAACTCTTCTGGCGACTCTGAGCGGTCAACAATCTCTGCCTGACCTGCTGTATCTGCTCGGTCGTCTGAAGTACAATCTCTGTACTACCCATTACCCGTTGCCCCACCTCTCCCCAGCAGATGGGGGTGCAACACCTCCTCCTATACAACAGCTCAAAGAGTGGAATACCAATGCTCGAATGATGGCTGTTGTTGTATGAAAACTCTGCTAAGGGTAAGTAGGTGTCCCAACTCCCTCTAAAATCCAAAACACACGCTCGGAGCATATCCTCGAGTGTCTGAATCGTTCGCTCGCTCTGTCCGTCCGTCTGCGGGTGGTATGTGGTACTGAAATGTAGCCTCGTACCCAACTCCTCGTGAAACTTCTTCCAAAACCTGGAAGTAAATCGTACGTCCTGATCTGAAATGATCGACATCGGAACCCCGTGCCGCAATACCACCTCCCTCACATATAACTCTGCCAACTTCTCCGCAGAAGGGTTCTCACTGATAGCTAGAAAATGAGCGCTCTTCGTCAATCTATCCACAATCACCCAAATTGCATCGACCCCTCTCGTAGTCCTTGGCAACTTGGTGATAAAATCCATGGTAATCTTCTCCCACTTCCATTCGGGAATCTCCAGCGGCTGCAACTTACCATGCGGACGCTGGTGCTCGGCCTTAACCTGACGACAAGTCAAGCACCTCTCGACGAACCATGCAACATCCCTCTTCATACAGGGCCACCAATACTCCTTCTTTAGGTCCAAATACATCTTAATAGCCTCAGGATGGATCGAGAATTTCGATCGATGCGCTTCATCCATCAAAATAGTACGCGTACCGCCCACAAACGGTACCCAAATCCGACACTGAAATGTCATAAGTCCCCAACCATCAGTAACGAATTCCGATACCTGCCCGACAACCCGCTTCCTCTTTCGGTTTTATGGTCTCGCAGCCTCAGCCTGGGCCCCTCGGATGGTGTCCAAAATTGACGTCATCACCGTCAACCTCATACAGACATCTCGGATCGGGGCGCTCTCCGCCCTACGGCTCAATGCATCAGCTATGACATTAGCCTTGCCCGGGTGGTATAGGATCTCACAATCATAATCCTTCATCACATCCAACCATCTCCTCTGACGCAGATTCAGATTTGGCTGATACATTAAGTACTTCAGACTCTTGTGGTCTGTGTATATGGTACACCGAACCCCATAAAGATAGTGTCTCCAGATCTTGAGGGCAAACACCATAGCCCCCAGTTCCAGGTCGTGGGTGGGATATCTCGACTCATGAGGCTTCAGCTGCCTCGATGCATACGCTATAACGTGTCCCCTTTGCATGAGCACTGCCCCTAATCCAGATATAGATGCATCACAGTATACCACAAAATCCTCCATCCCATCTGGGAGTGCGAGCACCGGGCCTCGCACAATTTCTGACGAAGGGTCTCGAATGAGGACTACTGCTCCGGACCCCATGAAAATGCAACACCCTTCCGGGTCATCTAGGTAAGTGGAACGGCGATCTTGGAGAAATCCCTGATAAACCTTCGATAATAGCCGGCCAATCCCAGAAAGCTCCTAATCTCAGTGGGCGATCTCGGCACTTCCCATCTCACTGCCTCGATCATGGCCGGATCGACCAATATCCCCTTCTGGTTAACAAGGTGCCCTAGGAACTGGACCTCTCGTAACCAGAAATCACACTTGGAGAATTTGGCATACAACCTCTCTGATCTTAATACTCCAAGAATCTCCCTCAAATGTTCCTCATGCTGCTCCCTAGACCTCGAATATACCAAAATATCATCAATGAATATGATCAACGACCGATCCAGCATCGGCCTGCACACCCTGTTCATAAGATCCATGAACGCACCCGGGGCATTGGTGAGCCCAAAAGGCATCACCACAAACTCGTAATGCTCGTAACGAGTTCTGAATGCAGTCTTCTGGATATCTTCATCCGAACCCTCATCTAATGATAACCCGACCTCAAGTCTATCTTAGAGAACCAAGATGCCCCCTGCAACTGATCGAACAGATCATTGATCCTAGGTAACGGATACCGGTTTTTAACCGTCAATTTGTTCAACTCCCGGTAATCGATACACATCCGGTGTGAACCATTCTTTTTCTTGATAAAAAGAATCGGTGCTGTACGGACGGAGGTGTAGGACCCCGATATGCTGGGGTGAAGTTGGCCAGAGGTTCATGGGGAGCACCGAAGTGGTGCTCAAGACGACCGAGAGGATCCAGCAGGTCCGGAGCAGGCTTCAAACTGCTCAGAGTCGGCAGAAAAGTTATACCGACAAGCGTCGATCCGATTTGGAGTTCCAAGTCGGGGATATGGTTCTCCTGAAGGTGTCGCCTTGGAAAGGCGTCATTCGATTCAGGAAGCGGGGCAAGTTGGGCCCGCGATTCATCAGACCGTTCAGGGTCGTAGCCCGGGTGGGCAGGGTGGCGTACAGGTTGGATCTGCCAGCCGAGCTCAGCCAGATCCACAACACTTTCCATGTTTCTCAGTTGCGGAAGTGCTTAGTGGACGATTCAGCAGTAGTGCCTTTGGAGGATATTCAGGTGGACGATAGCCTGAATTACATTGAGCGCCCAGTCGCAATCCTCGACAGGAAGTCGAGGGATTTGAGGAACAAGAGAGTGGAATTAGTGAAGGTGTAGTGACAGCACCGCAAGGGTTCAGAATGGACTTGGGAGCCTATGGACGGGATGATGGAGCATTACCCCGAGCTGTTTCAGGATCGAGCAGCAGACTTCGAGGACGAAGTCTAAAATAAGTGGGGGAGATTTGTAGCACCTGGTTTCTGGTATGTAAATCTTATTCGAACATTTCCCATTTTAGCCTTGGACTCGGCGAGTCATGGGTCCGACTCGCCGAGTAGAGACGCGACCCAGGTCACGTTTTAAGTTGGCGACTCGGCGAGTCACCGCTGTTGGATGAAACCCTAAGTTTCAGAGGTTTGCACCCTATTTAAACGACTTAACTGCCCCAAGCCAGCCCCCATTCACCCTTAGAGCCCTGTATACCTCGTCCTAAGCCGTTTCTTGAGAGTTTGAGACTTTTGTGGGTGTTTTTGAAGGTTTTGAAGGAGGAAAGAAGTAGATCCAGAAGAAGGAAAGCCAACCAAGCAACTATTGTGTTCTTCCAGCAGTTCCTTTGAGGTATAACCCGTTTTCCCCATGATTCCATGCTTAAAACTTCATTTGGGTCTTTCTTGGTCAAATCCCCAAGCTTGTATGTGCATTATATGTCGTATTAAGATGTTTGGCCTCTGGATCTAGGCAAGATTGAGCTCCAGGAGCTCAGATCTGTTAGCTTTATGGCCCCATGTTGCTTGTTAGCCCTAGATCTACCCTTTTAAGGCATTTTGAGCCCTAAAATCCATATTGGTGAATATCCACACGTAAAGTTGGAAACTTTACGTGTGATTTGTGTCCTAGAAGTCTAGATCTATGAATGGCATGGACTGAAATCGAGCAAATCGGTGTACTTGGTGGATGCATGATGGCGACTCGGCGAGTCTGGTCGCGAGTCACCGAATTGGTCCCTTCATGATGTATCGAGTTGAGCCGTGAGTCACAGGGGGTGACTCGGTGAGTTGGGAGCCGAACTCACCCATGTTAGGACTCGGCGAGTCAATGCCCTGACTCGGCGAGTCCAAGGCAATCTTCATAGATCAAGAACAGACTCGGCGAGTTGTTCATACAACTCGGCGAGTCTTAGCATATGTGTTCTTCGGATGAAGATGAACTCGACGAGTTGTTCATGCAACTCGGCGAGTAGGATGAAGGAGTTGAATGTCAGTTTAGAAGATGAACTCGTCGAGTCATAGCCCAACTCGACGAGTAGAATTAGGGACCCATGACAATTGTCTGGACAGGGACTCGGCGAGTGGAGATCCACTCGGCGAGTCGGGTCAACTAAAAGTTGACTCCGAATTGACTTAGGGCTAGACCAGGGGTAAAATGGTCTTTTTACCCAAAGGACAGTTAGCAGTGTATGATTAAGTATATTGTGGAAATTACAGCCGGGGAGTTTCCGGAGCAGCAGCAGCAGTAGTAGGTGATCAATTCCCACACAGACCAGCAGCTATTTCGAGGTGAGTTTCCTTCCAGTAGTAACGGGTCTAAGGCACCAAGGCCGGCCCGTATAGACGATACGTTAGTATTAGAGTGTGGGTCGAGCCCGTATCTCTTAGTTGAGTTGATTATGATATATGCCAGTATGATAGAATTATTTACACTTGTTGTCTGTGCGATATTTGTATGATATGAGTTGGCGGTTGAGTGTGGGTGAGGCCCGTATCTCTCCGAGAGTGGAGTGTGGGCTAGGCCCGTATCTCCTAGATAGAGAAGTGTGTGCGGGGCCCGTATCTTCATGAGTGTGGGCGTGGCCCGTATCTCTCAGAAAGCCAAGTGTGGGCGGGGCCCGTATCTTCACGAGTGTGGGCGTGGCCCGTATCTCCTAATTGAATGTTGTTTGTTATATGCTTGCATGGTATGGGGTATTATGGGGGAGCTCACTAAGCTTTGTGCTTACGGTTTCAGTTTTGGTTTCAGGTACCTCCTCAACTAGGGGAAAGGAGCCGGCGCAGTAGCAGCATGTCACACACACACTCTCCGGTTTCCGCATTTACGAGCTTTTCTGGGATTGATACTCTGATATTCTGATTAGTTGTATGTTTTGGTTTTCAGACATGGTTCAGTTTACATTATGGATGATCGAATGATGTTTTAGTTATTAATATTTTCTAAAGTAACGTTTTTTTTTAAAAAAAAATTTGATCTGAAAATTGGGTCGTTACAAGTTGGTATTAGAGCCCTGGTTTGAGGGATTCGGACACGTCTTCGGAAGTGTCTGAACTCAAATCGAGGGATTGAAAGATTTTCTAAAAGAAAATGTTCTCTAAAATTTAGAAAAGTGTCTTAAGAAAGAGCGAAGTGTGTGACGTGCGCGACCGGCCGAGCTCAAGTAAGTATTCCCCATAGTACCCATACAAGTTTATGTTATGTTTATCAGCTTTCGTAGAACCGCATGCTAGAATAGGACTAAGGATCTAGGAGTGATGCCTTATGTGCCTACTATTCGTGTTTCAGTTGTATGAGAAATTGCATGCCAGTTACGGGGTAGACAGTAAGTAGGATAGCCTGAATAGGTTATGCCTGGTAGTATGAGCTTAGCACTATATGCTAGCTCAGTTCCTAAAAGTGGATAGAGTTAATTGAGATTGTTACCCTTTTCTGAATGCTGCTTGCTTCGTGCTTCGTGGGACACTGAATAATGGGAGTTAGCCATTAGTCGAATGCGTCACGTCACATGTAATCAGGATTGGATAATCTTAGAGTGCTGAATTTGATCCTACTGCGCAACTCTTGTTTGAGTCCAATCGTTGTAGGGACGAGTCTGGTACTCGAAGGATTATCTGAGCCTCGTCACATGTGATGGCATTCGGGTAATAGCCAATTGGCATTACAATGAGGCCTGCAGCAGCTGAGGACTGGTTAGAGTAGAATTAGAGATCTCCCTAGGGCAAGCCTAGGATGAGTATAGCTTTGATCAGCAGTAGTGAAGGGGATCTGGTGGAGTCGAGGAATTCCTTGGAGAAGGTACGGATAGATGTGGAAGGTAGTATGGGCCCGTACTACTAAAAGCAGAGGATCCGTACCCGAACCAAGGAAGGCCAAGATGAGACCAGGGAACCTGTAAGTAGTTGAGATCCCTCAGAAAGTAGCAGTATCACTAATGATTATTATGATGTATTGCAGAATGGTTGTACTTCGATCGAGACCGGCAGATGGCGGTTTAGGAGAGGGGTCAGGTTCGGGATCAGGCTCTGAGCCGATTGATGAGAGGCTACGTGAGTTCATCACGTCGGAGATCACCAGGGGCATCCTTGAGTCGACCCCCATTCTCTTTGGGTCGATCAAGGAAGGGATCATGGAGTTGATGGAGGATCGCCTACGGGCATTCAGGAGTGATTTAGCCTCTAGCCAGTCAGGATCTCGCACACTGTCCTTTAAGGACTTCAGGGGCAGTGGTGCGCCGGATTTCCATGGGGTGAAGGACCCCATTTTCGCCAGGCGATGGATTACAGATATCGAGTCTGCCCAGTTGACTAGCTTCTGCCCCGAGGGGTCGAAGGTGAGGTATGCAGCAGGGTGTTTACGAGACCGAGCCCAGGATTGGTGGGAGTCAGTGGGTGACTCGTTGGGAGCCTCAGCTATCGAGGCAATAACCTGGTCGGACTTTGTGACCAGGTTCAGGGCAGAGTTTGCACCGGCGGTCGAGCTTCAGCAGCTGGCCAGGGAGTTTCTAGACATGAGGCAGATGACGGAGACTGTGGCGGAGATCACCGCCAAGTTCAAGGAGAGGGCTTTGTTGGTGCCCCAGTATGCCGGTGACGAGGACATGAGGAGGACTCGTTACCATGATATGCTACGAGCTGACATCCGGGAGCATGTTCGCTTTTCGGCTTGCCCTACCCTGGACTCTATGATTGCCAGGGCTAGGGAGAGGGAGATAGATTTGGAGCACATCCGGAAACGGAAACTAGAGGACGGTCAGGCAGGAGGGGCTTCGGGGAAGAAGCCCAAGGGATCAGATGGTAGGCCGAAAGGTCAGTTAGGATCGAGCCGCTGCGGAAAATGCGGCAGGACGCACATGGGGGTATGTAGGATGGGATCAGGAGGCTGCTACAAGTGCGGCAAGATAGGGCACTTTAGCAGGGATTGTACTGCTCCAGTTTCAGCTATTCAGACATCCGAGTTGTTGTGTTTTCACTGCAACCAGAGGGGCCACAAGAAGGCCAATTGCCCCCAGTTGACAGTTGCAGCGCCAGTGAAGGCGCCAGCTCCAGCGACCCTGCGGATCACGGATGGTCGGCAGGGCAAGGCAGAGGCTCCAGTGGTGAGGAGTCGGGCATTTCAGTTGACTGCCGAGGAGGCACGCGCCGCACCCGATGTGGTGACGGGTATGATTCTTCCCCTCTATCTTTTTTTTTATGATAATGTTATGTTATTGATATGTGCTCTATATGTATATGTATGCATTAGGATCGTTCCATGTGAACGGCCTCCCAGTTCAAGTGTGATTTGATTCAGGAGCATCCCGATCATTCGTTTCCCTTGCACTTAGCAAGAAGTTTCATGAGCCATCGGGCGAGTTAGATTGCCCTTTGGAAGTGGAGATCGCTGACGATCGATCGGTGCGAGCATCGATGATATTCCGAGATTGTGTGCTGCATTTGTTCGAGGAGCGCTATTTGGTAGATTTGGTTCCCATTCCGTTGCGTGGGAACAAGGTGATTATAGGCATGGATTGGCTGAGCCCCAATGGCGCGGTGATAGATTGCGCGCAGCAGCTAGTACGGGTCAGGACCCCAAGCGAGGGAGAGCTAGTGATTCATGGAGAGAGGCCTCAGCGTGGACCCACTGTATGTTCAGCTGCGAGGGCTAGGCGCTACCTCCAGCAGGGATGCGCAGGATATGTCGCATATGTGATGGATACCCGGGAGGCGGGTAAGGCGATAGTGAGCAAGGTTCCGGTGGTTCGAGACTTTGCAGATGTTTTCCCAGAGGAGCTTCCTGGGATACTTCCGGAGCGACAGGTGGAGTTCAGGATTGACCTCGTCCCTGGCGCGGCTCCAATAGCCAAGGCGCGGTATCGGTTGGCCCCTCCCGAGATGCAGGAGTTGTCTACGCAGCTGCAGGAGCTGCTAGACAAGGGATTTATTCGTCCGAGCAGTTCACCCTGGGGAGCCCCGATTCTGTTTGTAAGGAAGAAGGATGGGTCGCATCGGATGTGTATAGACTATCGGGAGCTGAACAAGGTACCGGTGAAGAACCGTTACCCGCTTCCGAGGATTTATGACCTATTTGACCAGCTTCAGGGGGCATCTTGGTTCTCCAAGATTGATTTGCGTTTGGGTTATCATCAGATGAGAGTCAGGGAGGAGGATATGCAGAAGACCGCGTTTCGGACGCGCTGTGGTCATTACGAGTTCGTGGTGATGCCGTTTGGGCTCACCAATGCTCCCGCCGCGTTCATGGACCTCATGAACCGCGTATGCAGACCGATGCTGGATCGGTCTGTGATAGTCTTTATCGATGATATCTTGGTTTATTCCAAGACTCGGGAGGAACACGAGGAGCATCTGAGGGAGGTATTGGAGACCCTGAGGAGGGAGAGCTTGTATGCCAAGTTCTCCAAGTGTGAATTTTGGTTGCGCGAGGTGCAATTTCTTGGACACCTCGTCAACCAGAACGGGATTATGGTTGATCCGGCCAAGGTCGAGGCCATGATGAGATGGGAGGTCCCGAAGTCTCCATCTGAGATTCGGAGCTTCCTGGGATTGGTGGGCTACTATCGGAGATTTATCCAGGATTTTTCCAAGATAGTCGTACCCCTGACACGGCTGACGAAGAAAGCCGTGGTCTTTCGGTGGGGACCCGAGCAGCAGGCTGCATTTGAGACGCTGAGACGGAGACTATGTGAGGCGCCGATCTTAGCCCTGCTAGAGGGCGTAGAGGATTTTGTGGTCTATTGTGATGCGTCCGTTTCTGGGTTGGGCGTGGTACTGATGCAGAGGGGGCATGTCATTGCCTACGCTTCAAGGCAGCTCAAGCCTCACGAGGCGAACTACCCGACGTACGATTTGGAGTTGGGGGCGGTGGTCTTTGCCCTCAAGATTTGGCAACATTACCTCTACGGGGTTCGGTGTACCATCTACACGGACCACAAGAGTTTGAGGTACCTCATGGACCAGCCGAATCTGAACATGAGGCAGCGTCGGTGGTTGGACGTGGTGAAGGATTATGATTGCGAGATCCTTTACCACCCGGGGAAGGCCAATGTGGTGGCCGATGCGCTTAGCCGCAAGGCGGCGCCGATCAAGGACGTCTGCTTGAGGATGAGCGTGGTGACTCCCCTGTTGGAGCAGATTCAGGAGGCTCAACAGAAGGCTATCAAGGAGGAGCATCGGAAGAGAGAGCGTGTGGTGGGTCAGGTTTCCTCCTTTGATTATGATGGCCGAGGACTTTTGACACTACACCGTAGGGTGTGGGTGTCGTATCACGGAGGCGTGCGCCAGATTTTGATGGAGGAGGCGCACAAGTCCCGATTCTCTATTCATCCCGGGGCGACAAAGATGTATAGGGATCTTCGTCCGGATTACTGGTGACCCTGCATGAAGCGGGATGTGGCATGGTATGTCGAGCGGTGTTTGACTTGCAGGAAGGTCAAGGCCGAACATCAAAGACCGCATGGCAAGATGTAGCCATTGGATATTCCATTGTGGAAATGGGAAGATATCACGATGGATTTTATCACGAAACTTCCCAGGACCGCACGTGGAGTGGATTCGATTTGGGTCATCGTGGATAGATTGACCAAGAGTGCTCACTTTATTCCGATTCAGGAGAGCATATCAGCCAAAAAATTGGCCGACATCTATATCAGGGAGATTGTGGCACGGCATGGGGTGCCAGTATCGGTGATCTCGGACAGGGATGTGCGTTTTACTTCCAGATTTTGGAAGAAATTCCATGACGAGTTGGGCACTCGTCTGCATTTTAGCACCGCCTTTCACCCGCAGACGGATGGCCAGAGCGAGCAGACCATCCAGACTCTGGAGGATATGCTGCGGGCATGCGTGCTAGACTTCGGTGGTAGCTGGGATACCTATCTTCCCCTAGCCGAGTTCTCCTACAACAACAGCTACCACGCGAGTATCGACTGCCCTCCCTTTGAGATGTTGTACGGACGGAGGTGTAGGACCCCGATATGCTGGGGTGAAGTTGGCCAGAGGGTCATGGGGAGCACCGAAGTGGTGCTCAAGACGACCGAGAGGATCCAGTAGGTCCGGAGCAGGCTTCAGACTGCTCAGAGTCGGCAGAAAAGTTATGCCGACAAGCGTCGATCCGATTTGGAGTTCCAAGTCGGGGATATGGTTCTCCTGAAGGTGTCGCCTTGGAAAGGCGTCATTCGATTCAGGAAGCGGGGCAAGTTGGGCCCGCGATTCATCAGACCGTTCAGGGTCGTAGCCCGGGTGGGCAGGGTGGCGTACAGGTTGGATTTGCCAGACGAGCTCAGCCAGCTCCACAACACTTTCCATGTTTCTCAGTTGCGGAAGTGCTTAGTGGACGATTCAGCAGTAGTGCCTTTGGAGGATATTCAGGTTGACGACAGCCTGAATTACATTGAGCGCCCAGTCGCAATCCTCGACAGGAAGTCGAGGGATTTGAGGAACAAGAGAGTGGAATTAGTGAAGGTGCAGTGGCAGCACCGCAAGGGTTCAGAATGGACTTGGGAGCCTATGGACGGGATGATGGAGCATTACCCCGAGCTGTTTCAGGATCGAGCAGCAGACTTCGAGGACGAAGTCTAAAATAAGTGGGGGAGATTTGTAGCACCTGGTTTCTGGTATGTAAATCTTATTCGAACATTTCCCATTTTAGCCTTGGACTCGGCGAGTCATGGGTCCGACTCGCCGAGTAGAGACGCGACCCACGTCACGTTTTAAGTTGGCGACTCGGCGAGTCCATATCCTAGACTCGGCGAGTCGCCGCTGTTGGATGAAACCCTAAGTTTCAGGGGTTTGCACCCTATTTAAACGACTTAACTGCCCCAAGCCAGCCCCCATTCACCCTTAGAGCCCTGTATACCTCGTCCTAAGCCGTTTCTTGAGAGTTTGAGACTTTTGTGGGTGTTTTTGAAGGTTTTGAAGGAGGAAAGAAGTAGATCCAGAAGAAGGAAAGCCAACCAAGCAACTATTGTGTTCTTCCAGCAGTTCCTTTGAGGTATAACCCGTTTTCCCCATGATTCCATGCTTAAAACTTCATTTGGGTCTTTCTTGGTCAAATCCCCAAGCTTGTATGTGCATTATATGTCGTATTAAGATGTTTGGCCTCTGGATCTAGGCAAGATTGAGCTCCAGGAGCTCAGATCTGTTAGCTTTATGGCCCCATGTTGCTTGTTAGCCCTAGATCTACCCTTTTAAGGCATTTTGAGCCCTAAAATCCATATTGGTGAATATCCACACGTAAAGTTGGAAACTTTACGTGTGATTTGTGTCCTAGAAGTCCAGATCTATGAATGGCATGGACTGAAATCGATCAAATCGGTGTACTTGGTGGATGCATGGCGGCGACTCGGCGAGTCTGGTCGCGAGTCACCGAATTGGTCCCTTCATGATGTATCGAGTTGAGCCGTGAGTCACAGGGGGTGACTCGGTGAGTTGGGAGCTGAACTCACCCATGTTAGGACCCGGCAAGTCAATGCCCTAACTCGACGAGTCCAAGGCAATCTTCATAGATCAAGAACAGACTCGGCGAGTTGTTCATACAACTCGGCGAGTCTTAGCATATGTGTTCTTCGGATGAAGATGAACTCGACGAGTTGTTCATGCAACTCGGCGAGTAGGATGAAGGAGTTGAATGTCAGTTTAGAAGATGAACTCATCGAGTCATAGCCCAACTCGACGAGTAGAATTAGGGACCCAGGACAATTGTCTGGACAGGGACTCGGCGAGTGGAGATCCACTCGGCGAGTCGGGTCAACTAAAAGTTGACTCCGAATTGACTTAGGGCTAGACCAGGGGTAAAATGGTCTTTTTACCCAAAGGACAGTTAGCAGTGTATGATTAAGTATATTGTGGAAATTACAGCCGGGGAGTTTCCGGAGCAGCAGCAGCAGTAGTAGGTGATCAATTCCCACACAGACCAGCAAATATTTCGAGGTGAGTTTCCTTCCAGTAGTAACGGGTCTAAGGCACCAAGGCCGGCCCGTATAGACGAGACATTAGTATTAGAGTGTGGGTCGAGCCCGTATCTCTTAGTTGAGTTGATTATGATATATGCCAGTATGATAGAATTATTTACACTTGTTGTCTTTTCGATATTTGTATGATATGAGTTGGCGGTTGAGTGTGGGCGAGGCCCGTATCTCTCCGAGAGTGGAGTGTGGGCTAGGCCCGTATCTCCCAGATAGCGAAGTGTGGGCGGGGCCCGTATCTTCACGAGTGTGGGCGTGGCCCGTATCTCTCAGAAAGCAAAGTGTGGGCGGGGCCCGTATCTTCACGAGTGTGGGTGTGGCCCGTATCTCCTAATTGAATGTTGTTTGTTATATGCTTGCATGGTATGGGGTATTATGGGGGAGCTCACTAAGCTTTGTGCTTACGGTTTCAGTTTTGGTTTCAAGTACCTCCTCATCTATGGGAAAGGAGTCGGCACGGTAGCAGCATGTCACACACACACACTCCGGTTTCCGCATTTACGAGCTTTTCTGGGATTGATACTCTGATATTCTGATTAGTTGTATGTTTTGGTTTTCAGACATGGTTCAGTTTATATTATGGATGATCGAATGATGTTTTAGTTATTAATATTTTCTAAAGTAACGTTTTTTTTTTAAAAAAAAATTTGATCTGAAAATTGGGTCGTTACACTAAGTCCTCCTCCCTGGATCCCGGATCACGAGTACTCTATTCTTGCTATGCACTTGCTACCTACTCGCTCTCAAAGTATCTCATAGCAGCAGGTTCCCCTAGACTAAGGAATCACAAATCAGGCCACTCTAGTCCTAATATGAATACCTAGTCTACTAGCATGCATAACATTTCATAACATATCTCAAAACACATATTGTAAGAGTATTTTAAGGATTTTACCGTTCGGGCGCTGGCTAACCGTACACACTGCTTCTCCTTTGGTTATTACAAAATCTCTTATAAAATTTTTATGCTTTTATTAATTAAAAATTTTCCTCAAATCCTCGATTTGAGTTCAGTTACGCCTGAAGGTGCATCCGACTCCCTCAAACCATGCCTCTGATACCAACTTGTAACAACGTAAATTTTCAAACAATTTTTCATTTTTTTTGCAAACATCATAAACCATCATTTAATATTCTGAAATCACATGTGTAAAAAATGTTATTGTAACAAAATACATCCCATGATCATAAAACAGTTCCTTCGTCGGTGTGTACAAATCACGCTGGCGCCTTCCCACGGTCCTCGCTAGTGCCTGAAACACATAACACAACAACTGTAAGCATAAATGCTTAGTGAGTTCCCCAAACTGCTACTTACGCACATACGCCTACATAACACAACAACTGTAACCAGACCCGGACCTTCCGGTCCATGTGTCTCAGGGGACTTCCGTCCCGACTCGGTAAACCTTCCGGTCCTACCTGCATTAACCTTACGATCCACATCACAACGCCTTCAGGCCCATAACATATATGCCTTCCGGCACATAACATAATGCCTTCCGGCCCATATCAAGCATAACATACATAACATATACAACGGTTAACTTATCATATACAATGCATACAGCTCATAACATATCCGACCTTCCGGTCACACAATAAAACCCTTCCGGTGCAGTATAGTAAGAAAACTCACCTCGTGGAAAGTCTAGAATCTTACGTGCTCGCTATATCTGAATCCCAAACGAAGACTTGACCTCGCCTAATCATAACGAATATCATTTTAATTAATATAGACTTCCACAACTAGACTTGACCCCTTATCATCATTCCTCAGAGGGGTAAAATACCATTTTACCCTTCCTTGACTCAAAGTCCACATGTTGACCAAAACCCTAAAAGTCAACAAAAGTCAACATTTCAGTACGCGGGGCGTACAGCCTGATGTACGCGGGGCGTACATCGCCAACCCCAAAAGTCGGGGTCTCCACCCAGTACGATGCGCGTACTGGGAGTTACGCCCGGCATAATAGTCAGATCTAGACACTCTTCATTTCTGGTCTTAATCGGTTAAGCCACTTCTCCAACTTCTAGATTTGGCTTTATTTAAGCCTCCTTACTCATAAAGTCGAAACCTTTAAGCCTTGGCATGGCTGTAAAGGCTCTTACACTCCATAACACCTTTCCATTTCAACTCAAGGATCTAGATCTCATGCATGGCTAATCATTCACGTCCAAGATTACATTTTTACGAATCTACAACTCAAATGGACCAGAAATATGGTGGATCTAAGCTAATGGAGACTACTTGCTCATAAAGTCTCCACCTTTGGGACCAAAACCCTAGAAAATGGTCCATAAAGCATACCATAATAACTACAAGTCAAGATCCGAACTTTTTACCTTAGAATGAAGCTCCAACCTTTGCTAAACTCGGATCTACACTTGAACACCAACTTCTAGCCACCACAATGGACTCCTCTTCTCCTTTGCTACCTTGAAATGACACCACCAACCTTAGAACACTCACAAATGACCTAGGAATGAAGGAACACTCTCTTAGGGTTTCTTTCTGAGGGATGGTGGCTGAGGAACCAAGCCAACACATTCCTTTTATAGCCAACTACAAAAATTAGGGTTTTTGGGTCTGGACCATTTACGCCCAGCGTACCCGAGGGGGGATGCGTAATAATGAAGCGCGCGAGTACACGCAGCGTACTCCTTGTACGCTCAGCGTACTCGCCCAACATAAAAGCCCTAATATGACAACAAATTAAATATGAAGGGATAAATAAAAGGATACATAGATTTCGGGCTGTTACAATTTTCCTGTTGGACCCCGTAAGGGGTGCTACCTCTAGACCCCATCAAGGGGCTGCAGCCCCTTGGAACCCTACACCTCCTATATCGGTTAGTAAAGTGAGTTCGGCCTATCTCATTATTAATAATAATTACACCAAAATATGTTGATAACACCAAAATCACTAACAATACGTAGCTTGAAGATTAAGCAAGATTCAAATTAAATATATCACCAAAATGGTAGAAAATTTGGAAGATTTAATAATTTGTGTCGTGAATCATTTGTCGCGCCGTGATTTAATTCGGTCTAAAAAAGATCTAAATTTAGATGATTTTCGTAAAATCAAAGAGGTTAGAAAAATTGGAGAGTTTTCAAAGCAGAAAAAAGGTCTGAAGATAAATGGAATATCAAGAACCCTATAAGAAGAAAAGAATTGGAGATTTATGTAGTTGATGTTCTAAAGAATTTTGGTTTGCCTTGTGTTTATTTTTTTTTATTCTTTCTAGCTATTTAGTATGATTCTGGGCTAAGACCCTTAACTTTCGTTTGGGTGTAGATGTTCCAAGATTGATTATGTTTTAATTCAATGAAAGGAGTTTGATAGTATTCAGTTTACTACGTTAATGCTTAACTAAAGATCCATGAGTATTGATAATGATTTTATTATGTTTATGTAATAGAGTGCATGATTTATGAGTAGGTTCAGATTATATATCTTGAATCACATTGCTTATTAACTTGTCCAAGCTGGAAAAATCGAGTCAAAAGCATAGGCAATTGTGACTAGTTGAGTGATACCCTAGGTTAAACATAATAGAATTGATATTAATATTTGTGACTTATCAAATAACTTGGACAATTTGAGAAGTTGCCAGTAACCCTCCGACTGATCATACTTATTAAGTCATTACATAATATGAACGAATAAATTGAGTCTAGCAAAGCTATTTGTGCTGCTAGATAACTTAGATCATAGGGTTAATGATATCAACATTGAGTTAATCACTTTAGGAATCAGTAAATGTCTATTAAATTCCATTGCACTTGAATGAATTAAACATAATCACGAGGAGATTCGAATAATAAACTAAAGTACTTTTATTTATTTGTTTGACAAAATTTGCATTTTGCTTATTTCAGAATTACTTTGTTTGATATATTTTGATTAGTACATTTCTATTCCCCTTGTGCTCAACACTCTTACTTACTTTAACGAATATTATATCTGATCAGGTACACTTTCTGGTGCTAATAGCCAGTTTAATGTGTTAGGAGTTATACATTTAAAAGTGGATTATAGTTAGAATTTAGTTTGATTTATTAAACTACTTTACGCACATCAATCACTTACTCCCAAATGCTTCATTCTGGATTTTATCTTCATATTCCAAAGTTCTTTTTTGGTTTTTTTCCAAAGAAATCTCTATATTTATTTCCAAAATGTTCAATTCAGAGTGTGTTTACTATCATCGTTTTTCAATTAGATTTCTGATTTTATGAACTAATATCATGTATAATTCACATTTACTATGTGTGTTTAGGTGTTTGTTAGATTTAAGTAAAAATGATTTTTTTTTTTTGAAATTTCGGAATTGTTCATCGAATTTTGGACTTTTCTTGAAATTCTAGAGTTTTTTTTCCTGAATTCCGAACTTTTAGTCCGGAATTCCAGAATGTCAGGGCCGGTCCAAATGTATATAGGGTCCGGGGCGAAAAGAAAAAAAAATGGCCCCTTATAGATAAATATAAAAAATATTCAAAAAAATATCATTTATTATTGACTATAAACACATTCAATTAACAATAAGAAACAGACCGAATTGTTTATCTTTTGAGCTAGTTTGAGTTTGAACCAACTTTAGGTCATAAAAATCATATTGCTAATAATTTTTTTTATATATATATACTATATAGCCCATAAATTTTGGACCCTCAGGAGTCTTAGGCCCTCGGCGGTCGCTCGGGTTGCCCACCGTCTGGACCGGTTCTGCAGAATGTTAGTCCAAAATATATTTTTATCAGAAAAAAGTGTTTCTGAAATGTTTATTCCGGACTAAGTGGTTATTTTTGCCAAAACAATTTTTGGTTATTTTCTAGAAAGACAAATTAAATTGTGGTTAGATTACTTAATTTTTTTTATTAAATGTTAATATTTTTTAATTTGAAAATAAAAATTATCAGGCCAGGATGAGACGACACCCTATTTATTAAAAAGAAAAGAAAAAAAAGAACGACAAATGTGTATATGAGTCTATGACACCAAAATTTAATAGAAAAATACCACACTACCCCTTTTAGCCTAAAAACGCATACTTCACTTGACTTTTCAACTGCTTTTTTCAATTTAATTTTAGTTTCATGAGACAAGCAATTTGGCATTGGCTCCCACATGGGGTGCGTCTCACTAATCACATGCCACCAAAAACGTGGAAATCGGCATAAATATTTATCCCGCTTTAATATTTTCTCGCGAATAACGACCGTTGCCAAGGTCATATAAATTTATTTGTATCAATTTGAAACTTTCATCGTAAATCGAAAATATTTTAATTTATCTAAATTTATGATTTCAAATTCAAAGTAACTTATATATCTATAAAGGCTGAAGGTATTTTTCCTTATTATATACCTATTTAAAACTATAAAAAACATATATATCAAAACTCATGGTTTTTAATTCCCTACAAAATGAATATAATATTTATAGGAAATATATTTAAAAATAAAAATAAAAAATAGTGAGGGAAACTTGACACTTATTCATTGGATTTTAGGTGATCAAAAAGAAAATGATAGAAATGATGATGTGGCCTACAAAAAATGAGGGAAACTTCCCACCAAAATACCCTCGAGTCTTATAATTGAAGCATTATGCCTTCAACCATTTTCATTTAAAAGGTTAATGATTTTTCAAGTTATTTTAATAATGTTTGTTAATTGCTTTAATATGTGACACAATTAAATTTGAATTCAATACAAATAGTTTTTGCTAAAGCTTATGGTATAAATCATGTTTAACACCTGCCTTGCTTCACAATAAGCTACTGATGTGTGTAAAACCAACTAGTTTTAATCCTACTTTTAGTTAATAAATTAAGCACACAAAGGTAGTGAATCTGTCTTTTAGTGGTATAGTTGGATAAGTAGGGTATCGAACTCAGGGAACGGAAATTAACCTAATAACTAATTTTAAGTAAACAAGTAATAAAAGTAAAAGGTTTTTTCTTTAGTTTTACAAGACTAGAAACTTGAACATATCACTTAAAACAATTAACTAACTAAACAATTAAAACAAATGACAAATTCACCAAATTTATTAAAGGGTTTCTGTTTAGGTTCAACTAATTCACTCCTATGGTTATTTTAATGATAAATGAATTATTATTGGTTACCAACTATAGTGGCTAGGTTCATGTTCATTACTCCTAACCCTTAGACAATTAATCAATTCAAGCAGTGGCCAATTGTTTAAACTAATTAATTCCCTAGTTCAATTATTTGGATTAAATAAGATTTGTAATTGGTTAATCAAGTTGGTATTTCAATTAACCTCTTGTTTGTTGGTTTGTCAAACAAGCTCACACATTAATACCTATTCTCTAATTAATCTTAATTTCATATTCATTATTCTTAAGCATATGATCAAGTGTTCAGATAACATATGAGGTTAATAATCAAGAGATGTTCATGCAGCTTAATTACCTTCCAATTAACAGAAAATAGTTTTCATTAATGCATAAGGTTCTTTAACAAACTTAATTTAATAAAATCACCAAATAATAATCAATCAAAAAGTATATTATAAACCATAGGAGTAAATTAGTCTTCCCCAACATAAACAAAACGAATTTAGTTCATAGTCATGATAAAAACAAACTTATAAGCAGATTTAACTAAGCTAAACATACTTAATTCCTAAAGCTAAGTGGAATGATTAACCTAATTGCCTTGATTCTTCCAAGGATTGAAGATTAGGGTTCCTTAGCTCCTCCAAGGGTTCTTTTTTGTAGGTTCAGCTCTCAAAATCGCCAAAAGTCTTTTCCAATCGGATAATAGTTTGGTATTTATAATTATCTCAAAACAGGGTGTACTCAGCGAGTAGTAGACCCAACTCGCCGAGTAGATGCTAGTTATCCATCTCATATCAGGAGTCTTGACTTATCTTCTAGAATATTCTCATGTACTCGCCGAGTAGGCTCGAGAACTCGCCGATTAGGAAGGCTTTTGTCCCGCATTCTTCATTCTTTAGTCTCTAATTGCTTCCCCTTGTTCCCTTTCACTTCCAAGCATGTCTTTTGTACTGAAAACAAAATTTAAACATTATTAAGTACCTTTTGTCCACATTACACACATAATTAGTTAAAAATGAATAAAAATGTATGCTAAATAATTAACTAATTATGCACATATCAGCTACTATCATAAACATGCACATGATATGATTTGAAACGGCTTCTTTATTTTTTGGATTTTCTTTTTGTATCTTGAAACTTACCTCTGTCCTTATATAAGGAGCCAACCCCTTTCTTGATTGAGATTAGCCGCTTGAACTATAAGAGCAATACGTGAAAAATCAAGATGTCTATACTGTAACGTCCCGATTATCAGGTATTGCTTAAATAAGATTTATTCGGTTCAGCTCTACTCGACGACTTGGTTGACCAACTCGTCGAGTAGCAGCAGGGTGGGATCGCGTTTTAATTGACCTACTCGACGAGTCTATGCTGAGACTCGACGAGTAGGAGTTGGCAGTGAAAACCCTAAATCTCGGGGTTTGCATCTCTATTTAAAGGAGCCCTAGCCTCCTTTGGCCACTTTACAGTGTTTGAGAGCCCCCTTAAAACCCTAATCCGTGTGTGTGCCTTGGTGTGGTGTTGAAGCTTGGAAAAGAGGATCTTGGATGAAGAAAGCTAAGAGTGCAAAGGAAATTGAAGCAAGGAAGAAGTGGGAGGCCGGATTTACCTCAATTAGCATCCTTTGGAGGTATCAAAGTGCCATTTCTACTTCTTTTTTTCCTTTTTGTTGAGTTCTAAGGCTTTTATGGATTTTCAAGTTGGTATGATGAGCTATGGGCTAGATCTGAAGTTGTAACTTCAGATCTGGACCCTCCTTGGATTCTAGAAGCATAAAGTCACAGTCTTGGTTGTGATTAAGGTCCCTCTTAAGCATGAAGTTCCATTAAGACCTTAAAATAGACATTTGGAGCCTTTAAGGCCATGCATGCACGTAAAGTTTGCAACTTTATGTAATAAGCATGCCCTAGAAGCTTGGATCTGTGATTTGGAGCCGATGCATGGCTCAAAACAAGTCTGTATGGAAAGAGGACTGAATGGACTCAGCGAGTCGCAAAGTTGACTCGGCGAGTCACATGAAGATGGTCATGAACTCGACGAGTTGGATGAACAACTCGGCGAGTCCGATGAAGATCGTCATAAGACTCGACGAGTTGAAGAACAACTCGACGAGTCGGATGAGTTTTCTCTTGGATATGTATGAGTGTGTATCCATCGAGTTGCAAGGAGGGAACTCAATGGGTGGCCTTAAAGTTTGATCGAGAATCAAAGGAACTCGACGCGTTACTCTGATGACCCGGCGAGTTGGAATGTACTTCAAAGAACTCGGCGAGTACCCAAGGGTACTCGGTGAGTTAAGGTCAACATGGACTGTTGACCTTGACTGAGGACTTTGACTTTGACGAGGGGTTGACTAGTGGGTTATGGAGCACCTTATAAGGTTAAGGACTTATGAGTATGTTGTGCTATGATGATAGGTGGTGGGGCCTGTGTCAAGTAAACCGAGAGTTGGAGTTTGCCTTTCAAGTCGACATCTGCAAGGTGAGTTATCCTCACTATATCGATAGGGTCTATGGCACCAAGGCCGACCCTTTAGTTGTTTTTGTTATGGTATGCTACATGTGGTTATGATCTGTTAGATCGGAATCAGGATAGACAGTATGTTATGCTCTTATGATCCATAGGGATTGGTATGTTAGTGACCTGCTAGGTCGGTACTCTAGTTACAGGAGATTTCTATGATTGATGATTAGTGAGACAAATATGTTTAATGTTTGTATATGCCATTATATGATAGCATGCGCACATGGTTATTTGCATGTGGTTAGGTTGAGGCGGTCCTGCTTTGTGCTGAAGGCCAATATACCCTATGAGCGGTCCGGGGAGACTGTAGGCCCACGTAGCGGACCAGTCATGTCGAAGGCTCGGGATAGATTCAGACAGACTGTAGGCCCAGTAGGGCGGTCCGGTCAGGCTGATGGCCCAGTATGCATGTTGATTGATTGATTATTACTATTATGGTATTGCCAGTGTGGTATTGGTATTTTGGGGGTAGTTCACTAAGCCCTCGGGCTTACAATTTTCAGTTTATTGTTTCAGGTACTTTAGGAGATCGTGGAAAGGCGAAGGCGTAACCGTATCGCTCCTCATTCTTATGTTATGATTTTTGGAACACTCTGATGGAAAATGATTTGAAAACATTTTGTAAACAATGCCATGTGGTTTTTATTTATAATTGAAAAAGTTTAAATTTGGTGTAAAATTTATGGTTGTTACATTTACAAGTTAGTAATATTTGCTTTGTTTATTTCTTTCTCTCTTCTCCGATAAACAAGCTTCTTTATTTTGATTTTATTTTTCCCATTTTATATTTTTATATTTATATTTCTTTGTATTTCTTATCGTAGATTTATATATTTTAATCTTTGCAGACCTTTCTTATCAGAATGTTTGTCGCGCCCTTAAAGGAAGCATTTTCTCATTTTGGGCGATGACAAGAATTACCGGTGTATTATGTGTATAACGGTGAATAAACTGATATCGTCTCCAAAAGTGTTAGAACACTAAAGAAATATGAAATGTTGACATTTGTATATGGAGTTGTTGATATAAAAGTCCTTAAGTTTGTTAAATTTTATCGGTTTTGTTCAATAATTTTTTTCGTTTATATGCTTAAGTTTTTCAAGTTTTTTTTTGTGCCATTTTGACTTGCAATAGCAGGTTTCCAGGTTAACGTGAAAAATTGTGTTAGGGTACAAAGTTCTTCATGTATGACTTTGTAGATGGTTTGGCTTTTGTAGACTCACCTGCATATGGTGCATTAGCCTTATGACTAATGAGTATTAGAGAGTGTGAGAGAGAAAGAGAGAGAGAGAGAGAGAGAGAGAGAGAGAGAGATGTAACACCTATATATAAGGTGAGTTTATGCCACATGTAGAGGTCTGCTTGAGAGGTGTAAAAGTTATTTATGTAGATTTAGATCTAGATCCTTTTTTGTAACACCATACATATTCAATAAATCTCTAAAACACCCAAATCACCATGTTCACCGTGCAATCTTTAATTCCGCATGTCAAACCATGTTCTTTTAGTCACTACAATTGGTATCAGAGCGGGTCTTAAAGATCAAGGTGATTTTTAAAGAACGATTCTCGGTTTGACAACTTTTGTCGCAATTTGAGCAATTTTTGGTGAGTCTCTCTCTATGATCTCTCTTAATCTCATTGAATCGTGCGTTGCGTTTTTAAATTGTAATCGTTTGAATCATTAGATCAAATTTTCTTTGAAAAACCCACTTGTTATGATCAAATAATTTTTTCATTGATCAAGTCCTGATCCAATCATATTCATTCATTTGATTCGATTCTCAATTACAATTGTTCATTTGAATCAAAATTTAATTTCAAATTCATAGTAATTCATTTTTAGAATTTCTAATTGTTTCTATTCATCGAGTCATTTTTTAGCCAACATCATTTGATTGATCCATATCTTGAGCCCAAATTTTTTATACCCATTACTGTTCATGAACTAATTTCAAATCCCAATCTTCAATGCTATAGATACCGTTCATTAACAGTTTATCTTAAGACCATTCAAAATTTTTGATCCGATATCAATTAGTTTTAATCGGATATGAAGAGTTTCCCGTATTCATATTAACACGCTTAAAAGACTTGTACTATTCAACGTTCTTGAATGTTCATACGAACATGATTTCTTCTTGTCTTTCTTAGCAATCGTTGATTATAAAAATCTATCTTGTGAATCGATTCTATCTGGTTTGTATAAACTCAAAATCGATTTTAAGCAAGCAATCAATAATCGATTTAATTGAAGAGTCAACTCAGAAGTCAAAGATCGGTTCGTATGATTCTAAGATTCAAAATCGAAACAAAATCAGATGGATATGTTTTCGTTTTAGGTATTGATGATGCGTTTCTGATGAGTCTGTATTCAATTTTGATAATTTTTGGTGTCGATGTCGATTTGTTCTGGATTGTACGCCAAAACACGAATGAAGAACTGTGGCCGATCGTTTGAAATTGAGCGAGTTAGAACAATCGAAATGGATGTAGTAATTATTGATCGATTATTCAAAGTTGGATTGAATTTGAGGAAACGAAGTGTGTTTGGATGTTAATATTGATTCGGGTTTGGAGTCAATTATTCTATTTCGAAACTGGAAAACAAAATTGGTTCGGAGTTCGTTTCTTGATGAAGAAATAATTTTGGAATCAATCGACATTCGAATGCAGTGTTTTGATTTTTGAGACATTGATTGTTGGTATTGACTGATTTCAAAAAACAAGATACAATTTGGTTTTGCAAATGGATGAATTGTTGATGGTCAAGATTTGGAATTGTAGCTGTGTTTGGAGTTGATTTCGAATGTTTGAGTTGGAGTTTGATATTTGTGCGTATGTGAATGAGTTAGAATGATCGAAGCTTGAATATCGAAGGGATGGTCAAACCTAACGAAGGGGAGAAAGAAAGGGATTTATACGAGGGGTATAAAGGAATTGTATGAAGGGTTGATATTTCGTATGAATGGCATAAAAGTGAAAAGTTACAAAATTGGTCCCTAATCTTACGAAAGTTTAACATTTTCGAATGTTGGAACAAATCCTCGTATGATTGCTAAAAGCTTCATTTGATTTGAACAAATGGCAAAAAGTTTTGAATTCGGCCTCTGAACCTTCGAATATTTGGTAGTTCGAAAATTAATTGAAGTTTCGAATGTTTGACACTTTTCACTCAATTTCGAAAATTATTTGAAGCCTCGTATGTTTGGGGGATTATTCGTATGATTTGAGAACAAAGGATAGAATTGTCGAAAATAGTCCCTGAGGTTTCGAATGTTTGGCAGTTCATACACAAATTTGAAAAAGGACTGTTTTTGCTGAAACTTGAAGAAAGTGCATTTCAGACCCCTGCAGTTTGTGCAAATTGATGCTTTTTACCCAGATTTAGAAAAGGGGAGTGTTTTGCATATTTTGTTGTTTTGGGTGCAGCGGATCACTGCAGAATTTTGAAATTAACAATTTTTACCCATTTTTGAGAAATTTTGTCAAAGGCGATCCGTGAACGAAGCAAAAAATTGAATATTTTATGGATTTTCCGGATTGAAGCACAAAGTTTATGCCACATGTTAAGGGGAATTTTGACACGAAAAATTCCGAATAAAGCACGTTCTTTTTCCTTGGGAGTTTTATAATCAAATTTCGATTATAAAAAGGGGATAAGTTTATATGGAAATTTGAACTTGAATTTTTCATATTACGCGGATTTAAAGACCGAAATGATCTTGAAGTTTTGAAGCTTACGAAATGATGCATTTGGAAGTTCGGAAATGATTTATTTTCGAAATGCGTTTAAAATTATTGAAGATTTTTTGGGGTGTGTTTTTATGCTCAACTTTAGGGTGATCGATTTGGAGTTTGAGAAGCTCATGATCATTCGTTGATGCTCAGATTGTATGGTCTCACATCCTAGAGCTCAAATCGAAGAATCATGGAAGAATTGAATATTGAAGTTCGTTTCGATATGTGTCACCTTTGAGGGTCGAACCGCGTTGTTGCTCGACTTTAGAAGATTTGAAGTGGGTCATCTATTCCTAACTTTAAGGGGGAGAATGTTGGGGTGAAAAGTTCTTCATGTATGACTTTGTAGATGTTTTGAATTTTGTAGACCCACCTGCATGTGGTGCATTAGCCTTATGACTAATGAGTATTAGAGAGTGAGAGAGAGAGAGAGAGAGATGTAAACACCTCTATATAAGGTGGGTTTCTTCCACATGTAGAGGTGTGCTTGAGAGGTGTAAAAGTTGAGTGTGTAAGTGTGAGTTATTTATGTAGATTTAGATCTAGATCCTTTTTTTGTAACACCATACATATTCAATAAATCTCTTAAACACCCAAATCACCATGTTCATTGTGCAATCTTTAATTCTGCATGCCAAACCATGTTATTTTAGTCACTACACATTGATTTAAACCTCAGAAGATTATTCCCTTGAACTACTGATCATTCATTCATTGCACCCTCTCCCTAGTCTTTGACTCGGGATACCATTCTACCATTTAGAAGGAGTGCTCAGAATATATCAATAGTGAGTTACACTAAATTCCCAATTCGGATGTTTCACCTAACAACCTTAAATACGCACTTGACTTCCTGAAAAATCATCACCAACCCGCTAATTCTACGAGCACAAGGATGGTCAATCCAAAAATTCTCATGTTGCATCCAAATCCCATGTCAGCTCAGGTATAACCTCACCTGACAAATCACTTGAGACATTCACAATGAATTTGATGACTTGAGATTCCATAACCGATGCCCAACATTGGTAACCGGATTCCTGATGGACAACCCACAAGCAAACAAAGTTCATAATGCAAACACTCCGCAAGCGGCTACTGATGTACAACTATTATTCCTAACAACCATTAACTGCCTACATGATCTAAACCAACCGATCATTGATGCTCCTGACTCCCATAATGCACCAACACCCAAATAAGCCAAGAAAGCTAACGATCTGAGACCTAAGAATCTCAATCAAAAGACTATTGGTTCTTACCCATATAAACAATACAACCACTGGTTCACGATACATCGTGACACCTACTATCCACTGAACGATAAGGTCACGACACTAAACTAATCTTCTTGGCATCACATCCATAGCCGTAAGACTTGTGACCAACACCACAGGGGGCTAAAGAGACCCAAACATCAGTCTACTGACTTGTAGGAACCCAATTAACATCCTTCTCAATTCTAACCGAACACAACATGGCCCATACCCTTCTATCACGCATAATTCCCTTCACAATACAGACTCATATCAACGTAAAACTGGATGAAAACATGGTCACACACAACCAAAGAATGAGATAGACTAACACATGCTTGTTCTGAATCGAAGGCTGTAACTCAAATGATAATCATGCTAATAATACTAACCAAGCGTTATTATGTTATCTTACTCGGATCACTTACACCCCTCATGACCACAAATGGGGTGAAGTACCAACAAGTTTAACGAAATGATGAATCTCAACCATTAACAAAAAAAACCCCATGAACGATCGATACAAGATCCCCCACCTTGATTAAATCTGACCAGATCCCACTTATACGTAATAGCTCAAGAAAACTTCCAAGGTGATCTAGAGATGCTACCAAACTTTAGTCGTATCAATCCCAATACAGATCCTACCGACACAACATGCCAAAAATAAGATGCTACATAGATCAAGGTCATACCTAGAAAGCTGAACAATGTTGACCCAACATCTGAACTTCCGATAACCAAGGACAACTATCGAACTTGAGCATGCTATGAACCAAAATTTGACACCAAATTTAAGGGTAAACATACCCAGAAACCAAAGAAAATATAAAGAATATGGAACTTGACGATAGGTTGACGCATCTATTGAACTTAAACCGACACAACTTGAAACTTTCGAAGAACCTCCACTTTTGATGATGAACGAAATAACCAACAGTCGAGAATGCACTGAAAACTAAACCAATAACCCAATACACTACTGAACAAAATCCATGTGAAACTAAACATACCAAACTGTGAAGCTAGTTTACCGATCAATAATTGCCCACCCAAGAACAAGGATAGCAATCTATTCAACGAGTTGAGGAATCCCTTAGCACTTAATGTTCAACATGAGCATTCCAAATGTCTCTTGATATATTCGGCAACATTCCAAGAGGAACCACTGGCTACAATAAGCTCCCTATCAAACATCTTCTTGCCGAGTAAACGAATCTTACATTCCTGAACACATACATCTGATGATAACTTGCTATGCACCTACATCCTAACAAAATCCTGAAGTAAAGTTTTGCATACCCAAACTGAAAGTCCTTAAGACCCATTATTTTGAAATCATAAAATCGAATATAGCGATGATCCTTCAAGAAAAATAGCCAGTTCTCCCTACTCAGGGTTTTAACTACCACCAAATGATGTTGAAGACAAACAACATCTCAAACCAGTTCAACCGGATATGTAGCATCCTTGAATATTTAGAGTATATATCACAATAAACAGTTGGTGGTCCATATAAGGACCAAGCAAACTCAAAGTTATTCCAGATCATAGATGGAGACCTCGAAAACCTCCTAATCATAACCTACTTTAACATTAGAATCTCATGTAGATGAATAAACAATAATTTTGTCCACTCATGACACTGATTCTCCATATAGAAACAAATAAACTACCACACACCTCGCCTAATTCCCGAGCAAACAATTCATCACGAGCATTACTCATAAATATAAGAAACATCATTCTCTTTGTAACGACCCAATTTTCAAAAGAAAATTTTCATTTTTGATTACCCAAAACACCGTGCACAAACTATGAAATCCCAAATACAATTGTTTTTAAAATTCATATTAAGTACAATTTTATTTCAAATCATCCGAATGTCCCATAAGAAAATGCCTGGGAGAGTGCAAGTCGCGCTATCAAGCCTTGCCCTTGCACTTGGGATTAGATTTACCTGAAACAAATCCACAAACTGTAAGCTAATGCTTAGTGAGTTCCGCAGAGCATACCGCACACATAATCCACATAAACATATATCATATCAACTATAAAATCTACGTATACCATATAAGCCATTCATACAACATATAGGGATGTCGTGGGCTAGTCTCCAGGGTCTTACTCCAGGATGTCATGGGCTCCCCACATGGTCTTACACCTAAATGTCATGGGCCCTCCAATGGTCTTTAATAGGAAAGTTGTTGAGTCTTTGGGATTGCATCATTAGGCTTTGTTCTTAGGTCCATTTTGTATACTCGGTTTGGGCCTGTCCATCCGTGTATTATATAGGGTTTAGTACATATATATAGTGCATGCATGCACTATGTTAATCAGGCTTTTGATAATTATTTTCCAGATCAAGTATTGTAACCATAGCATACCTCTACAGTAGCAATTCTCATTGAATTCTTCTGAGGTGGAGCATATTAATCATTCGACATTCATTTGATTCATTGTTTTTCTATTAATTATAATTGATATCTGTTTTAATCTATCGATCTAAAAGAACTTTATTCTCATCAATTGGTATCAGAGCAGGAGACCGTGTAATTCATACACATCTCCACTGTTGGAAGAATTTGTTTAGGGTTTCTGCTTTTATCGAATCTGTGGGAGCCATTATCTCTTCATTGATGTTGTTTCTTGATTCTGATAAAAACCCTAATTCAATTTTTATAAGTTTGATTGACTGTAGATACATGTACTAGGTCATGATGTCTCACAATGATTCACAAACCAATCTGATCAATATCTCCAACATTATTAGATCTACAACTAGGATTCCAATCCTATACACTCAAGATTGTGAAGTTTGGACGCATCACTTTGAAGATTATGTAGTTGGATCTGAAGACAATGGTTATCTAATCTGAGAGGCGATAACATTGGGTCCTTTTGTTCATTCTGGAATGAATAGAACCATTAAGACTCAAACGGAGTACAACAAACTCTTGACTGATGTGGACAAGATTCCTCAAGACGAAAAGGATAAGTTGTTGTGTAATGTAAAAGCCATGAGAATGATCAGATTTGCTGTAACGACATAATTTTTCAAACCAAAATTTTCAATTTTAAAATTTATAACACAAATGTCTCATCATTAATTCTCAAAAACAATCAACAAGTTTTCAAAAAAATTGTTCAAATCTAGGATCCTTTAATATGTTTCATCTCGTCGGTGTGTGTGTGTACAATCATATCGGCGCCTTCCCTTTATCTCCTGAGGTACCTGAAACATATAACACATAACACGGTAAGCATGAATGCTTAGTGAGTTCCCCCAAATACCTCTTACAACAAATTCACGCACTCGAGGCTATACTCTATAAGACCCTCCGGTCTTTGTGTCTCAGTGGGACCCTCCAGTCTCGTAGCTCGTTGGACCCTCTGGTCCGTTCTAGCTTGTTGGACCCTCCGGTCCGGTCTGATTGAGAACCCTCTGGCCTCATAGTTCGTTGGAACCTCCAATCTGGTCTAAGCAACAAACATATAATACAATACATATCACACAATCATGCATAACTCAAGCAAGCAAATAAGACCCTCTAGTCAGACATAGTTACCACTCTAGGTAAAGTATAGTGAGAAGACTCACCTCGTAAGATAGCTAGTAAAAATCTTGTGCCCGAAATCCTCGATCTAGCCTCCGGCTATCACAAGTTAATATTTCTAATTAATACTCTACTCTTATATCCAAAAAGTAGGTTGAAGACCATTCTACCCTTCCCTGACCTCTTTCATTCATTTGACACCAAACCCTAAAGTCAACAGAAGTCAAATCCAGTCAATGGTCCAACTCTGACCAGACTCGGCGAGTGCACTCGTGTGACTCGACGAGTTCATACGTATCCTCTGAATTCGCTTAAGGCCCCACACGACTCATCGGATTAACCTCCCAACTCGACGGGTTATCACTGGGTCATGAATCGCGGGGATAATTAGACCCGACTCATCGAGTCATCTCATAGACTCGATGAGTCATCTCCATGGCATCACTCATATAGTCTTCTAAAGTCAGATCCGAGACTCTAACCCATAAATCTGGCCTTCAAGCATCCAAAAGTTACGTAAAGGTTTGAACTTAGGGTTCATGCATGGTGTATATTGCTCTATATACCATTTTGGCCTTCTTAAAGCTTCATGGATTCATAACCCCAAGGTTACTTAGACAAGGCTAGCTACTTTCTGGCTTTCTGGAATTCACAAGGTCCAGATCTAAAGTATAACTCGAGAAAGGGTTTGGATTCACCCAAAACCCCATCAAAATGGTGATTTAATCCCTAACTTATCAACCAAAGAAAAATCTATCCAAACACAAGGAAGGCAGGAGCTTATACCCAATCTAAAGCTTGAAATGAAGATGAACTGATCCCCCAACTCTCCTCTGAGATCCTTGCAATCACCCTTGATTCTCTTCCCAAAGAAATGACCACAAATTAGCCTTTTTCCTCTCTAGCTCACCAAAGACTCTAGGGTTTCTTTCAAGGGACGAAAATATTAATGGGAAGGGGCCAAGGAGGCCATAAGTGCCTTTAAATAGGCCCAAGCCCGAGAAAATTAGGATTTCTACCTCCAGTGCTAACTCGTCGAGTTGGCTCTCCGACTCGTCGAGTCCATTCAATTTCCATGTCACTCATCCGCGATCCTCCTAGACGAGTTGAGGCGCCAACTCGTCGAGTCCACCCTAAATCCTTAAAATACATGCTTAAATAAATATACTTAGAAAACCGGATGTTACAATTCTCCCCCACTAGAATTATACTTTGACTCAAAGTCTTGCTCCGCAAATTGCTCGGGATACTGCTCTCGCATCTCTGACTCTGGCTCCCAATTCAGATTGGATCCCTTCCGATGTTGCCACTGGAACTGGACCAGTGGCACTTCCTTGTCCCTCAAAACCTTCACCTTCCGAACTACGATTGCGATCGGAATCTCGATGTAATTCAGTATCGCATCCACCTGAATGTCCTCCAGTGGTACCACTGTCGTCTTGTTGGCCACACACTTCAGCAACTGGGACACATGGAAGGTGTTATGAATCTCACTCAAATCTTCAGGTAGCTCCAAACGGTAAGCTAAATTCCCCACTCTGGCGGCCACTCTGAAAGGACCGATGTATTGGGGTCCCAACTTTCCATGCTTTTTGAACCGAATCACCCCTTTCCATGGGGAAACTTTTAGAAGTACAAAATCTCCGAACTAGAATTCGAGCTCGAATCGTCGCCTGTCCGCATAACTCTTCTGGCGACTCTGAGCTGTCAGTAACCTCTGTCTGACTTGCTGAATCTGTTCAGTCGTCTTCAGCACTATCTCGGTGCTTCCCATAACTCTCTGCCCTACTCCTCCCTAACAGATGGGAGTGCGACACCTTCTCCCATACACGAGCTCAAAGGTTGGCATACCAATGCTCGATTGATGGCTGTTATTGTAAGAAAACTCAGTCAAGGGTAGGTATGTGTCCTAACTTTCACCGAAGTCCATAACACATTCCCGAAGCATGTCCTCGAGTGTCTGAATTGTCCGCTCACTCTGTCCATCTGTCTATGGGTGATAGGCGGTACCAAAATGCAACCGCGTTCCCAACTCCTCATGGAACTTCTTCCATAATCTGGAAGTAAAACGCACATCCCGACCTGACACTATGGATGTCGGCACTCCATGCCGAGCTACCACCTCTCGCACATAAATCTCTGTCAGCCTCTCCGCAGAAGAGCTCTCACAAATGGCAAGGAAGTAAGGACTCTTCATCAATCGATCCACAATCACCCATATTGCATCCACTCCACGTGTCGTTCTCGGTAATTTGGTGATAAAGTCCATCGAGATATGCTCCCACTTCCACTGGGGAATCTCCAAAGACTGCAATGGACCATGCGAGCATTGGTGCTCTACCTTTACACGGCGGCAGGTCAAGCACTACTCGACTACCCAAGCAACATCCCTCTTCATACAGGGCCACCAATAGTCTCTTTTCAGATCCAAATACATTTTAGTGGCCTCGGGGTGGATCGAGAATCTCGATCTATGAGCCTCCTCCATCAGAATGTTACATGCCCCACCTAAAAAGGGCACCCAAACCCGACCTTGAAAGGTCATAAGCCCCTGGATATCCGTCATGAACTTGGATACCTACCCAATCACCCGCTCCCTCTTGCAGTTTTCCGGTCTTACGGCCTCCACCTGGGCCTCTCGAATGGTATCAAATACCAGAGTCATCACTGTCATCCTCATGCATATATCCTGAATCGAGGCACTCTCCGTCTTGCGACTCAGGGCATCAGCTACCACGTTAGCCTTGCTCGGGTGATACATAATCTCACAGTCGTAATCCTTTACCACGTCCAACCACCTTCTCTGGCGCATGTTCAGGCTGGGTTGGTCAATAAAATACTTCAAGCTCTTGTGGTCCGTGTATATGGTACACTGAACCCCGTACAAATAATGGCGCCAGATCTTGAGGGTGAACACTACTGCCCATAACTCTAAATTGTGGGTGGGATACCTCGTCTCGTGAGGCTTCAGCTGCCTCGATGCATATGCTATCACGTGCCATCTCTGCATAAGCACTGCTCCTAACCCCGATATAGATGCATCGCAATAAACCAGAAAGTCCTCCATTCCCTCAAGAAGGGCTAACACCGGAGCTTCGCACAATCTCTGGCGAAGAGTCTCGAACGAGGTCTGCTGCTCGGGACTCCAAGTAAAAGCAACGCCCTTCCGGGTCAACCGGGTGAGAGGAATGATGATCTTGGAGAAATCTTTAATAAATCTCCGATAGTAGCTGGCCAACCCCAGAAAACTACTGATCTCGGTGGGGGATCTCGGCACCTCCCAACTCATAACCGCCTCAATCTTGGCCGGGTCGACCAAAATCCCATTCTGATTAACGACGTGTCCCAAGAACTGAACCTCTCGTAACCAGAAATCACACTTGGAGAATTTGGCATAAAGCCTCTCCTATCTCAATACTCTGAGGACTTCCCTCAAATGCTCCTCATGGTGGTCTCTAGTCCTCGAATACACCAAAATATTATCGATGAACACGATCACCGAACAATCCAACATAGCCTGCAGACCCAGTTCATCATATCCATGAACGCTGCCGGTGCATTAGCGAGCTCGAAAGGCATCACCACAAACTCATAATGCCCATAACGAGTTCTAAATGATGTCTTCTAAATATCTTCCTCGCAAACCCTCGTCTGGTGATAACCAGGCCTCAAATTGATCTTGGAAAACCAAGATGCACCATGCAACTGATCGAACAGATCATCGATCCTCGAGAGTGGATAACAATTCTTGACCGCCAGCTTGTTCAACTCCAGGTAATCAATGCACATCCGATGTGATCCATCCTTTTTTTTTGACAAAAAGGATCGGCGCTCCCCACGGCGAGCTACTCGGCCGAATAAATCCCTTTCCCAATAGCTCCTGAAGTTGCGAGAATAACTCCTATATCTCTGGTGGCGCAAGGCGATAGGGTGCCTAGGTGATAGGTGCCGCCCCCGAAAGTAAATCAATACGAAACTCCACCTGCCTCTCGGGAGGCACACCTGGTAACTCCTCGGGAAAAACATCCAGAAATTCGCTCACTGCCGGAACCTCGGTGACAGTACTTGGTCTCTCCGCAACATCCTGCGTATCTAACACATACGCTAGAAAACCTGTACAACCTTGTTGCAAGCTCTTCCTCGCTCGAGCAGCCGAACAAAATGTTGACCCAGATCGGGTGCCCTCACCATTTGACGCTCAATGGGGTTTCGGATGGTCACCATTTGACGCTCACAGTCGATCATGGCTCCGAATTAGCTCAACCAGTCCATGCCTACGATGACACAGACATCCCCCATCGCGATAGGTACCAAATCTATCGAAAACTCGACTCCAAAAATCTCTAACACACATCCCCGTATCACATCAGTCGCAAAAACAGCATGCTCATCAGCTATGGAAACTCTCAAAGGTCGACTCAACGCCTCCCGTCGGATACCGATGTAACGACTAAATGCAAGGGATACGAGAGATCAACTCGCACCCGAGTCGAATAACACCAAAGCAGGCATAAAATTCACAAGAAAAGTACTTACGCATATCACAATATATGCATAACATATCTCAAATATAGAATAAGTAAGAGAATATACCGGCCACAATGTCTAGTGCTGTGCGGACCTCTTTCTCCATCAACTGGAAAGATCTACCGCGAGCCGCCGGTGCCTCGACCTTCACTGGCCGACCCTCTGAAGCTCGAGTAGCAGAAGTCATAGATCCTTAAAGTAACTGCAGGAACTCAGCCTTCCTATGGCCACTCTGGTTGTAATGGAAGCAAACCGAAAATCCCTTGGGGTAATCCCTCGCGATATGCCCCTCCTTCCCACACTTGTAACACACTCCTGCTCTGCACAACCAATCATGGCTCTTGCCGCATGTGACATACCCAATTTCACGGCCAGAAAAGACCGATTTGTTTATGCTTTGTTTTTATAAAATCAGAGTAATCCTTTGATTAAAAGAGTTGCGGAATTTGTTCCCAAAATAAAATATGATAAAATAAAATTTATCAAAGCATTTCTTAAAGAAATGTATTTTCATTAAATAACAAAATATCAGGATGTCATGTTCCGGTACAGACCAAAAGCATAGACAATATAAAATAGACCTTACAACACTTATTTATAACTACTGCTCCATAATCCAAAATCTCTCGTCAAGTCCACCGACTTATACGCTTGTGTCATTACCTGTAATGCAAACAAAACTGAGTGGGTCAGGCTTGGGAGTCTGGTGAGCATATAGGGTTTTCAACCCACAATAATAAATTTATTATATTCAATAATCAAACAATCAACCCAAATACCCATCGCTATATCTCCTTTATTTTCTCCAGGGCTTACCCCAAGAACCAACTATCCTTCATTCATTCATTCCTAAGGATTTACCTAAGGAACTGCCACAAAGTCCATTTGCTTCCACGGTTTATACAACAGGCACTACATCACATAGTCACTAGGGTTCATACGATAGGCACTACCTTTCATAGGCACCACGGTTTACACAACAGGCACGAAGTCACATCGTCTCCAAGGTTTATCAAATAGGCACGTAGTCGCATTGTCACCAAGGCTTACTAAATAGGCACAAAGTCGCATCATCACCAAGGCTTACGCAATAGGCACGAAGTCACATCGTCAACAAGGTTTTACTCAATAGGCACGATGTCGCATTGTCACCAACTATTCCATCTACCCATGTTCTACCCAAAATTATTGTAGATATAAATACAAACACAATTTCAATCATTTAACACCCGTATAAAAAAAATCAATTCCAAACCCATCTCAAATAGACAAATAATATATAACACATAGCACATACTTCATAGCTAATACTTTATATTTATGTGTTAGAAGAAAGTAACTATACACTCACTTGATCAGAAGATGATCGGACATCACTACAACTTGTAAAAGTAGTATTCTTTGGTAGATCTGGAAGATCTTCACAAAAATTGGCTTCTTGCGGGCAGAGCTTCGGCTTAGGAATTTCACTTCTTGGGATCTTCGGGGCTTCGGGACTTGCTTCGGGTCTCGGGAATGATATCGGGGCTTCGGGGTATTTCTTGCATGCAAAACGAGGTAAAAACATGAGAGAAATGGAAGAATGGAGCACCAAAACTCGTCTGCACTCGACATCTATTTATAGGAGCTGAAACCGCGAATTACGCTGGGTGTAATCTTTAGTTACGTTGGGCATAACCTGGATAAGGTCGCTGACTCCCCCCCCCCCCCCCCTCCCTTTTGGATAATATTGAAATTTATAATTAAATTTAATATTTTAATTATTTAATAAACTTCAAAAATTCATATCTTCCCCATACGAACTCCGTTTTCGACGTTATTTATATCCACGTGTAGGTGAGACTACTCTCTACAACTTTTGTTTAGACTCTGTCGGCTAATTTTGATTTATTTTTATTATTTATTTTTAGTAGTCCGGGACAAGAAAACTCCGTTATAAATTCATAACTTCTTCATCTGACGTCCGTTTTCATCTGTCTTTTTACTGTTGCACTACTATCAACAAGATCTTTGATTCTCGTTTAGATTGTTTCGACTAAAAACCGCTCGATCTCAAATCGAGTATTTGGGCTGCATACCGCTAAGTCGAAACTTAGAAAAATCATAACTTCCTCATACGAAGTCAGATTTGGACATTCTTTTTATGCACACTCATGGTTTAACGAACTCTACGACTTTCTTTTAGATCGCTAAGGCTAAATATCACTCTAACGTAAATTCACTTTTTACGTCATTGAGCGTCGTGCCGGTTCTGTCGTGAAACTTCGACAGGTTATAATTTCTTCGTTATAACTCGGATTTCGGTGTTCTTTATAGGTACGAAATCCTTGTAACATATAATACAACTTAGTTAAGATTATTCCTTCAAAATAATCTTCCGTAAAAAAGTTATTTTTGACGCTTATTGTCCTTAAATTGACTAGCCCTAATCTTCGGGCGTTACACCGCACTTCCCATAAGTGTGGCCCTTCTGACCTCCCAATCTCGAATCAGTGGGCTTTACCTACTTGGCTTCCGGTTGAGACTATGTTGGCCGCCTATCCCTCTCCTGAGACCCCGCCTCCTCCCTGGCCTAAGTCTCTAGCTCGATCTCCCTCTTCCGAGCATTTTCCTGGAGCTTGGAAAATGTTCGGTATGTCGAGTTCGCCACAAAATCCCGAATGTCTCTCTTCAGAATGCTCAGATATCAGCCCATACATGCTTTCTCAGAAGACACATGCTTAGGGCAAAACAACGCACTCTCATGAAACATCTGTGTGATCACCGTCACAGTCTCAGTCCCCTGCTTGAGGGACAAGAACTCTTGGGCCAACCGTTCCCTCTCCACCGGGGGAACGTACTCATCTTAAAACATAGCGGTGAACCTCTCCCAAGTTGTCGCAGTAAGCTCTACAGTAGTAAAGTCAGCTGTCACAAACTTCCACCAGTCATTCGTTCCCAAGAGAAGCTGGTTTAGCGCGAACCGCACCCTCAGATGCTCCGGACAAGAACATGTGTAGAAGCATCCCTCAATGTCAGAGAACCATCTCATCGTGGCTATCGAATCTTGAGTTCCATCAAACTCTGGTGGCTTCGTGTCGCTGAACTCCTGGTACAGCAACGAGTCACCTCCTTGTGGCCTGGCAGTGGGAATGGTTGCGGAGGCCGCAACAACAACATCATCGGTAAGAGTAGCATATCGCTCATCAAAGGTATCAATCAGTATGATCTTGATAGACCTAAGCATCTTTAGAAGATCAAAAAAATACTAGGTAAGAAAGTCATACCGAGTGTTGGACCCCGGTATTTCTCTCTGATGCCTAAATTAAATATTGCTTTGCGTTGTGTATTATATAAATTGCCTTCTAGCTTTTTGTTCCCCTTTTTTACATTTTGTAAGAAGAACTTACCTTTATATAGGTGAGGCTTGGTCCGGTTTATAGTTTTCTTGAATGTGCCATGTGTTAGTTCATAGGTCGAAAGAGTAGAACCCTTTAATAAGATAAGGTTTTTTTTTTTTTTTTCTGTATTTCCTGAGATTTTGTTTGGTATGATCTTGTATGGTAGATACGCAATTATTATCCTAGTGGTCGGCTTGGTAAAACGGTGACCGGCGTGTACAGTGTACATTGGGCTTGATTGTTGGCTCTTGGTCTATCCCGACCCGCTTTATGCCTCTTGTCAAAGAATCAAACTCAGAGTTTTTGATATCATAAGTGTTACAAGCTAGTTGGTAACCTTCTATTGTTGGGTATAGGGGGCGGTTATTAAGCACCAATCAAAGCAAAAGAAGTATTTAAATGAATGATTTTATAGGAAAGTACATGCACTTCTCGACATTATAATAGAAGCACATGTTGTCTATAAACGAAAAATGCCCATATAACGAATTTGATTTGCTCGTATAATTAGCTAAAAGCCTAAAACATGAAAACCCTTAACAGTTGGAACAAAAATGAGATAAAAAAAAAATTCTAAATGACATGAATATTATTGGTAAAAGAGGCATTATTAAATCTTCTTGCCCGGGGCATGGAAAAGTTATAGCACTTTTTTTAGTAATATTTGTTATTCGTTATAAAATGAAATCAACATAGATTTGATATATAATTTAAACAACTTAAAACAACATATAAAATCATGAATTAACAGTAGACATAACCAATAAGTTATAAGTTAGAATTATGATGTTTAATAAAACTAATAGATAATTAGATGTTTTGGTACTAATATTGGTTTTTCATGAATAATGATCAAATCACAGTTTATTAAAAAACATTACAATATAATTATATTTTCTTACAATACATCAAGATTCACCTACTTAATATTGATAATATAAAATAAAGGCCGGTTTAAATTGATCTTGTATGATGTGCATCTAAATCCTAGTTTCGTTGGATCTTGTTTATTGTCTTTTCTTGGTCCAAATGAATTGGGACCAAATGGAGTTTTAGCTTCTTCTTTTTTTTTTTTTTTTTTAATAACAGTTGAATTTTTATGACAGTGAATTGTGTGTTGGGCCTATTTACTTGTCAAAATCTCGATAAGCTTAATGGACATGACAATTTTTTTGGGCTTATGGCAAATGGTCTGGTCTAACTTTATAAAGTGTTTTTAGGCAAAGATCATTTTAGTTCTTTATAATATTTATTAAGCAATAGCCCGACCTATTCACAAACAGAACATAAGCAATACGACTTGACGTTATGTTGCAAGAGATATCTTCATTCTCTTCCTCGAAAATTAGTTTTTTCATATCTTCTTCCCCCAAAGCTTTGTGCAAACCCACAAAAAATAGAAGAAAAGATTAGCCTCATGTACAAAATTTCGAAAAATTTGACACACAACCATAGAATTGTCAGAATGTGGATGATGGTTAAAAAAAAGCCTGCATAATATTTTATTTGTTCACCCCATAACTTCTATTTTACAAATTTAGCCTAACATTTATTTCTCTTACAAACCTAATTTTTTTTCCTAAGAATTTTTGCCAATTTTTCAAATTTATTTTTACGATTTTTTCCAAATATTTTCCCAATTCTTTTACAACTTTGTTTTTATATGGTTTTAAGAACTAAGTTCTTTTTAATGTTACTTTATTTTCAACCTTTTTACATTTTATTTTGCAATTTAGTTTTTTAAGAGTCCATTTCTACAAAATTATATTTTAGACACATGATTTTGAAGAGTTTTTTATTTTTGCTGATTATTATTATTTTTTAATTTTTTTATCATGGTTTCCTATATATTTGGTAGTGTGTCTTTCAAAGGAGCATAGGGTCTTCGGTGCAATGTACCAGGTGCAAATCTGGTTATTATATAAAATATATAAAAGGAGAGTATTCAATTGAACAGTACTTCCTGTTCATTGGACCTCCTCCTGTTGATAGGATCAGGTGCAAATCTGGTTATTATATAAAATATATAGAAGGAGAGTCTCCAATTGAACAGTACCTCCTGTTCATTGGACCCCCTCCTGTTGATAGGACCCAAGGTTTTTACTTTTTTTTTCTTTATTTATTTACTTTTTGCCATTAGCTATCTTTTTTTTTGTTATTTATCAATTTTTAGTTTTTATAGTGGAGTACACGTATCATCAACTGTGCCTCTTCCATCTACGTGTTTGTTTCTTCTGTATCTTCTTGCTTACTCACCCTTTAATCCTCTACCGTTCTTTCGTTGCTTTGTCTTCCCGATTGTTCCACTTTTTTCAGTTTCGTTTCTTCTGCTTCATCTCCCCTCCAGTGATCTTCCTTCTCTCTTCCACCACCATCGACGATTAACCAACCCATGACCGGACCACCACATTGTCTACCTCCTGCAAAGGTTCGCATGACAACTTCCAACAGGTCTGATGCATCGTTTTTCCACCGATACTAACAGATTTGTATTGGGTACCAATTTCACAGCATCACCCACTTTCATCCCATCTCTGATATGTACTCTTTAAAGATCGGTTCCCAAATTAGATGCCGAGACTAAAGAACCCTAGCTTGATTCTTGCCACCACCATCATCGATCTTGTATCAATTTTCTTTCCCAATCTGTTGTTACCGCCATACATATCATTCGCCTTCCCTCTCTCTCTCTCCATTCCAACTTGCTCAGGTTACTACACTTTCGATTGTCCTTATTTATACTGTCAGTTTTTGTATGCAATTTTAGGGATAGATGGGTTCACTTATGCCATCTTCACAGACCCATTTTTTTAATTTCTATTCCTCTTTTTGCAAGTTGAGAATAGCAAACATTTTACCATCACAAAGTTTGAAAATGACTTTCAATGAAATTTGAAGAACCTGATGTGAACCTTACAACATCCCACTTTTATGTCCCTATTTTACAACAGGTATGACTCTGTCCCTTCTTACTACTCTTATTTTGGAAAAAAAAATCCGAATTTTTATTGATTACAATAACTTACCTTTTTTTCCCAATTTTACATATTGAGTTTTTTCTCTGAAAATGTATAAAACTTTGGTTTATTACATGGTTACTTAAATCAGTATTTGTGTTTGGTGTTCTGTTCTATGGTGTTCTGTTGGCTACAGTTACCTTCTTTACTTCTCTGCTTGAACTTTGGAAGAAAAATTATTTATTTATGGATGTTGACTTTTGCATGTTTGATGTGCTTCTTATTCTAAACTTTTTCTAGCAATGTTATAAAACAGGTGATTGTGTGGTAACTTGAATCCATCTCGCCTTCATGGCTTCATATTGCTTGGTCCATCCCTCAATTAATGGTTGTGCAGGTATGTTGACTTATTCGACCTAATGCAAGTGGGAATTGCTGACAGGACAATTGTACGGAAGATGAGGGGTAAATTTGTAAAACCGATTTGTGTTTGTGGCCATGTAAGACAGTGTTACCAACCTCAAACTAAAACAGAAACCTACACTCCACGAGGAGCGTGGGTATAACTTATTAACTTCATCCATCAATCCATTATTTTCATTTAATGATTTGTAAAGAAAAAACTTCATAATTGCATTTCTTTTAAATTCAGGGAATGGAAACGGTGGAACACACGTGGATGCAAAAAGTAAGTAATCTTGAACTATATTCATTATGAAAGCTTAGTAACAATAAAAGCTATTTTTTTTTTTCCAAATTTGGCTGTGTTTGTGTTTTTCTTATCAAATCATCATGCTTTCAAAATAAAATGCCATAATCGTGTATACTTTAAAAACAAATACCCAATTATATAGCATTGTACTTTCAAACCACAATTTGTTAACAACGGTGATTGATGGAAAGTTTTTGGATTTTATATGTCGATTCCTGAATTTTGAACTTTTTTTTACCAAATCAATGGTGTTTCTTTTTTGCTTTTCTTCATTTTCAATTTTTTTATAAATTGTTAATATTTCCTTATGAAAAGCATATTCCTACTCATGGATTTCATTGAGAGATGTAAGCAGCATGTGGCACATTTTAAGTTCATAACGATTCAGTAAGTTATTGTTCTTCAATGTGAGTGATAATCAGTTTTACAGGTCATTTTTTTCAAAAATTGGAAACTTCAAGAAGCTCATAACCCTTGATCTTTCGATGAAGGTGCTCTTATAGATCTTTTACCTATTTGAATCTCCATTCCTACAAGCTTACAAGTTTACACGACATATTGCTTATGAGATGTTGAAGATGAGTAGTTTGACTAAATTAGCACAAAATGATGTATATGTTGAATGTTTTAAGTTTGTTGTTGAATTTTTAAGTTTTCAAGTTGTTCATGCATTCTATTTTAGTCTATCATTATGCAATGCACTTATATATGGGTTTTACTTTTCAACTTAATCTAAAAAAAAAATTTTGTATTCACTTTTACACAAGGTATCGACAACATCACATTATCCAAGTACAATAAAATCTAATTTTCATTTAAACAAATTTAAAAAAAAAAAAAAAAACCCTCCTAACCCATGCAAAGCATGGATCTCTTCCCTAGTTATAAATAAAAGTAAGATATTGGATGATAAGTCTAAAGTAAAAATACTGAATAGTTAGAATAGTTAGAAGTGTAATATACACTATTGTTAGGTAGGGACTTAAATAAAAATAAGTATGGGATCTTAACCTTATATATATATATATATATATATATATATATATATATATATATATATATATATATATATATATATATATATATATATATATATATATATATGGTGAGGTTCAATAGAGAACCATAATTAACAAGGAACCAAATAACCAATCGTGAGCGTCGGAAATCATAATGATCAACGGTCAAGAAAATAGATGTACACTTTTATATTGGACGCATCCACATCGGATTATATTAAAAAAAATTCACCTCTTTACCAAAAAACCCACCTTTTTTCATTTAAAATTTTTTTAGACCACATTTTTTATAAAAAAAAAAAACGAATATACCGTTGTTCTCGATTTTTCATCATCTTTCCATAGAGATCCATGTTTATATATAAAAAACGAACTTTTTTTTTCGAAAAAAACTCACTTCATTTTGTTAGTTTTTTCAATATTTAAGTTTATTTTTATCAAAAGAACTAATTATATAAAAAATATTAATATTTTGTACTCTATTAATAAACATCAACACGGAATATAAAAAAATAAAATAATAAAAATAATAAAAATAATAATTAAAAAAACTCGAATAGTGTAGATTTACATTGTGAATCTAAACTGTAAATATTTCAATTTTCAACATTCACAATATGAAAAAGCTCGATCAGTTCAAATTTACATTTGGAATCTGACTTACTATTATGCACACTGTGAATTGGAGAATGTTCAAAAAAAATATCGATCAGTGTAGATTCACACTGTAAATCTAAACTGTAAATATTTCAATTTTCAACATTCACAATGTGAAAAAGCTCGATCATTTCAAATTCACACTGTGAATCTTACTTACTATTATGCGCACTGTAAATCTGAGAAGGTTCACAATGTGAATTTGAACAGGTTTACAATGTGAATCTGAACTGAAATAACGTTTTTACATGAATATGAATCTATGTTTTAAAAGTACAAAAAAACATGAATTTCGATATATTTATTAATTTTTTTTCTATAAAAAAATAGACCTTAACTTTTCAACAAAGAAAATGAAGTGGTTTTCTTCGGAAAAAAAAAGTTTGTTTTTTATATATCATCATAGATCTCTTTGGAAAGATGACGAAAAATTGTGAACAGTATTCGGTTTTTTTTCGATAAAAAATGGTCTAAAAAAATTTTAAACGAAAAAAAGGAAGTGGGTTTTGTTATAATCCGATGCATGTGCGTCCATTGTAAAAGTTTACAACATTTCCTTTTGTCGTTGATTGCTTTAAATTTCGACGTTTTGGATTAGTTTCTTAGTTCTTTGGTTAATAATGGTTCTCTATTGAACTTTTATATATATATATATATATATATATATATATATATATATATACCCGCGCCAATCGTCGGGTGTGCATGTTGTTTTGAGCGATTAATTTCTAGAGGTGACAATCTTGCTGACTTTAAAGTTAAAAAAACTCATTTGAAATTCAAAAATCACCTGTTGGGTTTCTCGAAGTGTAGATAGCATTACTTTTGTCCAAGCTCAAAATAGCAAAACCTTAGGGTGACCATTGAAGTTACAAATGTCACATAAATAACAGTCAATTACATGCATAAAAGTAATGATAAGAGAAATGAAATAAGATGTTCAGTAATAATAAAAAATGAAATATGCACGAATAATAGCCAATTGCTCATAAAAAGACAACATAGAGCAAAATGAAGTTCTTAGTTGTGTAGTTTGTGTTATAAAATGTTTTTTAAACCAAAATAGTTAATATATTAAATACAAATACAAATCGGGTAGAAAAATATTTGAATTATAAACTGAACATAAAATGCTTATATTAGAAAAAAACTTATAAATCAAATTTAAAATACTTATTTCAATTCATACCAGCACTCCCAAGTTAGGTTTCAAAGTTAATAACATTTTCAATAGAAAGAAGAAAATAATATTCACACATATAAAATGCGCCTTTTATTTTCAGCATAAAACATCATCATAAAAAAATATCATTTTTATAAGATATTAACTTAATTATTTATCCCTCTACAATCAAATCCCACATTACCATAGCAATTAATCAAAATCTTAATAAGAATCAATCACATTCTTAGTGGAAATAAGCATTAAAGTCACCTCAGATTGTATTAAAACTAATGTATTATCAGCATAGTTATTCAAATCACACACACATAACCAAATAAACACCTCTTAAAATAATCACATCACGTATTAAATAAAAACCCACTTTCATTCAAGAAATGAACGTTTAAGAGCCATGTTTAAAACAAAAATAATATAAAATATTCAACTGAGCAGCAGCAGCATTGAGTTATATTACATCAATAACAACCAAGAAGAGAGCCAAAGGAAGGGCTTTCTTTCAAGAGGGTGACTTTGTGTATTGGGTATTCTAAAGGCAAACAAAAGTACAAAACTAAATAAGTCGAGTATAGAGGAGCATCATACCAGCAGAATAAGCATCAAGTTATATCTTAAGGGTGAGCAACATGATAAGTGTATAAAGGGGAAGCACAATTGAAGACCTGCAAAAAAAAAACATTTAAACCATAAACCACATCACGAAAAAAAAACATAAATCATCAAGAAAAACCATAAGACCATAAACAACATAATAAAAAAATATATGCATGCATACATATAAATACTAATAAATATGTACATATCAACATATCGACAAAAATGTAAAAAAAAAAAATAATGAAGAATGTAAGCTGGGTGTGGGGTTGAGTTTGTCTGCAAACCAACTTCAATGCTAAAAATACACCCAAAAAGCGACAAAAGAAAAATATTACCTGAAGCTATTCCGTTTTTTCATTCAAGCGCATAATTTACTCTCTTCTGGCATGGCGTGGCCTAAAGATTTTATCAACAAATAACCCATCGCTTTTACCTTATTTATCCAAAGGGTATCCAACACATTTTTAGCTCTCTCATTGATTATGATTCCTTTGGTTAACCTTTCAATTAGAAAAAGAGAAATAATAATATAAAATAAAATAATAGGTTGGATGTAAGAGATATCAAATAAATTAATAGGTTAACCATCTAACTTTTGAAAATTGCTATTACCATTTAACTTTCTAGGGTCCTTATGATATTATTCATTTAGTTTAGAAAAATGTTATTACCATTCAACTTGCTAGTGTAATGTGTAATATCCCGAAATACCAAGAGTAGAGTTGATGGGCAAAAGGGAAATTGGAAAAAGGGGAACTCGGTGAGTCCATGGGTGGACTCGGCGAGTAGGGTCGCGAATTGGTCACGTGTTAATTGGCCAACTCGGCGAGTCGGCGGCTGGACTCGGCGAGTTGGTGCTGGGTGAAGAAAACCCTAACCTTTGGGGTTTGCCCCCTATTTAAAGGATGTTATGCATCCTTTTTAGCCTCTATACCCCCTGAGAGTTCCAGAGAACCCTCCCAAACGTAATAACTTCATTATTGAGAGGATTGAAGCTTGGAAGAAAGGGTTGGTGGAGAGAAGTGGGTGGAATTCGAGGATAGCTTCAAGAGGGCTTGGAGATCTGGAGTCTACATCAGTTTAGGCTCATCTTTGGGTGGAGGAGTTCGAGTCAGAGTTCGGAGCAGCGGGATCTTATCCTTTCAGCCGGCAGTTTCGAGGTGAGTTATCCTCACTATATCAACAGGGTCTAAGGCACCAAGGCCGACCCTTTATTGGATTGAGATTCGAATATGGTTATTATGTTATTGTTTGATATGTCTGCATCCTGGTAGCTAGGATGGTACATGCTGGAGACCTAGTTAAGGTCAGTTTCCCGATATGTAGAGTGATGCTACGCTATTGACCGGTTAGGTCGGTAACCTGGTTAGGGTAATGATATGCTATGTGATCTGCTTGCTCGGTTTGTTGACTATGACTGTTATATGATTGTATGCTATGTGCACATGGTTGTTTGGACTGGAGATGGGTTGAGGCGGGTCCTACTTTGTGCTGTAGGCCAAGATACCCAGGGCGGACCGGTTATTCCGAAGGCCCAACGAGCGGTCCGGATAGGCTGTAGGCCCCACGAGGGCGGACCAGACGTGCCGAGGCTCGGAGAGTGGACCAGGCCGACTGAAGGCCCGATGCGGGCGGACTAGTCACCCTGTAGACTCAGAGAGTGGACCAGGTGGGTTGAAGGCCCAGTGCGGGCGGACCAACCACATTGTAGACTCAAAGGACATGACTAGACTCGGAGGGTGGATCCGGCGGACTGAAGGCCCGATACAGCGGACCAGTCACACAGTAGACCCGATATGCATGGTTGTTCTATGTTCTGTTATGTTATGTATGCTTTTTATGCTATGGGCCGGAAGGCAATATGTTTTGGACCGGAAGGTCGTATGTGACATCCCCAAAATCTCGGCCAGAAAAGACCGATTTTCATTTATGCTTTTAAAATAAATTCAGAGTAAATCCTTTTGATTTGAAAGAGTTGCGGAATTTGTTCCCAAAAACAAAACATGATAAAACAATGTTTACCGAAGCATTTCATAAAATAAATGTATTTTCATTATAATCAAAACTCGGGATGTCATGTTCCGATACAGACCAATAAGCATAAACGAATACATTACAAGTCATATAACAAATATAAACATATGTAGACTTGTAAACAAAACAACTTGATGGTTCATCCATCTTACGCCCTTGCGCCACTTCCTGTAATACAAATAAAATTGAGTGGGTCAGGATTGGGAGCCTGGTGAGCATATAGGGTTTTCAACCCACAATAAATAATTAAATTAATTATTATCAACCAACAATAACCCAGTTACCCATTCCCGTTATTCTCACTTTACGTCCCTAAAATAACTAACACAAGGGACCTAATCTAAGAATATTTTCATCGGGGTGACAACACATGCTGCGGGGTTTCCTCAGCAATATAAGTCAAATAAGGCAACCATGAGGGGGATGGAATACAGCGAATGAACACCCAAGTTCATTAACACCTACAGGTTATGAGCCTGCTAGCGTTCCACTGGACTATCTAGAAAAGTCCGTGGTCGTCATCTAAATTCCACTAGATGACTGGATCAAAACAACAACGAGGCCTCTCATCTGTTTATTACACACCAACTATCTACCCATGTTCTACCCAACATATTAGTAGATAAAAACATACATTTTTATACATATTTTCAAAACCTGTATAGCATGCTTGATCAATACATTTTCCATATAACAGATGAGGCACACACACATAACACGTATTTCATATAGAAATAATCATATCTGTAAGATAGAAGAAAGTGAATATACATTCACACACATAACAACAAAATATACACATAACACGTATCTCGTATAAAATACTTTATAGTTATACGTTAGGAGAAAGTAACAACGCATTCACACGTATAAACGACAATAAACTTAATACCCTCGAACCATACTTGTATTATTATTGCGTTTATGAAATGTAGTATACACTCACTTGATCAGAAGATGATTGGACAGCACTACGACTCGCAAAAGTAGTAATCCTCCGCAGATCTGGAAGATCTCCACAAAAATCAAACTTCTCGCGGGCAGAGCTTCGGCTCGGAAACCGCACTTCTCGGGATCTTCGGGATCTCGGGACTCGCTTCGGGACTCGGGAATATTACCGGGGCTTCGGGATGGCTTCGGGGGTAAAACCGCAGAGCTTCAGCACAAAAATGAGAGGAAATTAGCAATGGAACCCGGAACCCTCGCATCCTATTTATAGGAGGCTGGAAGCCTCTCGTACGCGGGGCGTACTGGTGCGAGAAACGTCATCGCTTACGTCATCCGAAGCCACTTGCTGCGATGTCGACACTTTTGGAGTACGCGGGGCGTACTCACTTACGCGGCGCGTAAGTCGGATCGGATCGATGACTCGCCTTCGGATAAGGCTTCTGAATTTTGATTTAAAAATAAATACAAATTATTTATCAAACTTCGGAAATTCATATATTCTTCATACGAACTCCGTTTTCGACGTTCTTTATATCCACGGAAAGGTGAGACTACGCTCTACAACTTTCGTTTAGACTCCGTCGGCTAATTTTGAATTTATTTTTATTATTTATTTTTAATAGGCCGGGACAGAAATTTTCGTTATAAATTCATAACTTCCTCGTTTGACGTCTGTTCTCGCCTAACTTTTTATCGCTTTGATACTAACAACGAGATCTTCGATTCTCGTTTAGATCACTAAGGCTAAATATCGCTTTAACGTAAATTTCACTTTTTACGTTATCCAGCGTTGCCGGTTCTGTCGCGAAACTTCGACAGGTCATAACTTCCTCGTTATAACTCGGATTTCGGCATTCTTTATATCTTCGGAAACCTTGTTTCAACTACTACAACATTATCTAAAGATATCAAGTTTATTTTACACTTAAATTTTGACGCTTATTTTTATTCTTAATTAATCAAACCACATAATTAAGCAATTAAGCACAAAACACATAATACTCAAATAATACAATCTTATTATTTCAAAACGGGTTACAAAGGTTAACCTAGACCATTACATTGCTAAAAATGGCAAGCCTGGAAACACAGACGTTACATCGTAGCCTGGAAAGGCATATATGTGGTTGGTATTTTGGGGGTATCTAATTAAGCTTTCGGGCTTACAGTTGTGGTTTAATGTTTTTCAGGTTCTTCGGGAGACTGTGGCAGGGCAAAGGCGTGATCGTACCGTCCCTCGCGTTTATGTTTTTTTTTTAAATGGACCTGGGAATATTCTGATAAATAATGTATTGAAAACCTTTTTGTAATAATTTAATGAAATCTGATTGTTTTTGAAAAATTTAAATTAGTTGGACTTTTCGGTCGTTACAAGTTTGTATCAGAGCCTAGGTTTGAGCGAATTGGGGGAACACTTGTGTGACTCCAGTCTCAAATCGAGGAGGGTTTTCAAAAGAGAATTTAAAATGGTTTTCAAAATAAGTAAAGGAGGACGCGGGGGTACGATCAGCCGGAGCCAGTAAGTAACCCCAAATTACCATTCATGACATTTGTTTATTCGAGCTTTAATAGAACAGCATGCTAGTGATAGGCTAGGGATCTTCAGGATTTCACGATAATGTTGCCTGTTATGTGACGCCTGTTAGCCAAGGGTTCCTCTATTGAGGGTTCCAGTGTTCCTCTAGGAGTGAGGATCGAGCGCTTGCTATGTATATTTGTCACTAGGGTGTTGTGGAAGTACTTCATACAAATATGGGTAGGTGTGGAAGGTAGTATGGCCCGTACTATTGAAAGCACAGGACCCATACGTGTATCAGGGAAACCATGACCTCTAGGGGTGGGTGGAGGGTTGGTTCCCAGGATAGTGGGAAGTGTCTGAGATTTCTGGTGATTTATTTTCAGTATGGAGACTTCAGGGCATGCTGGGAGTGGATCCGGGTCAGGATCAGGAGCAGGAGAGGGAGTTCCGGGTGGGTCCGTACCGCCCGAGGTTGTCGGTCAGATGAGTACGCGCGAGTTGGATGCGAGGATTCGTGAGATCCTGCATGATGAGGTTGCTGCATTGTTTCGGGCTGAGCTGCCGGAGTTGTTTGGGTCGATCAAGACCGCCATGGTGGAGTATTTTGATGAGCGTTATGCGGCTCTCACGGAGACGGCTGCCGTGGCAGCTACAGCGGCTGTAGCAGCGGTAGGGGGAGGAGCTAGTAGAGGTTTTCAGTATCGGGACTTCGATAATACGAAGCCTCCCACCTTTGATGGAATTCAGGATCCGATCGTTGCTATGAGATGGTTATCAGACGTGGAGGGATGTTTCTTCACGTGTTCATGCCCTGCTGATCAGAGGGTGAGGTGCGCTCTGAACCTGTTAAGGCTCAGGGCAAAGGATTGGTGGAGGTTGGCCACAGGGTCATATTCGGATGCGCAGAGGGTTGTGATTTCATGGGATCAGTTCAGAGAGATGTTCAGTACTCGTTATGTTCCGTAGGTTGAGAGGGAGAGGTTGGCTCAGGAGTTCCTCGAGCTAAAGCAGGATTCGGAGTCGGTGACGAAAATCACCAGGATGTTTACTGAGAGGGCGATGTTTTGCACTGAGTTCGCTTCGGAGCAGGCTCAGATGTCCCGATATCTGAGTATGCTAAAGAGAGACATCAGACAGTTTGTGTCCGCGCAGAGGTGCGGGACCTTGCTGGAGTTGCAGGAGGCTGCCAGGCGGCGTGAGTTAGAGATTGAGTTGCAGATGCGTAAGCTGAGGCAAGCTCCGGTTCAGTCGCAGTCGGCGATGAAACGGTCTAAGACCGTTGATTCAAGGATGGGAGATCAGGGTAGCCACGTCTGTGGAAAGTGTAGAAGGGGTCATGCCGGAGTTTGTCGGTCCGGTGGTACATGTCGCAAGTGCGGAAAGGAGGGACACTATGTGAGGGATTGTCAGCAGTCAGTGCTGGTTCGGGATTTGAGGATATGTTATCATTGTCATCAGGTTGGACACTTGAGGGTCAACTGTCCACAACTTGCTTCAGGACCGGTGCAGGCTCGAGCACCGGCCACGTTGAGGATCACAGGTGGAGGTCAGGGTGGAGCGGAGCCCCCAAGGGCTTAGGGTCATGCTTTTCATCTTGCTGTTGCGGGTATGTTTCTTTCCTGTTGTTTTGATTATTTATGATTATTGTGGAGTATCGTTATCTGCTAGTCTCGTTGGATGGTCATGGAATTGCGTTTCGGGTTTTCGTGTGGTATCCTTTGTTCCCTTAAGGATCGATATGGTTATGGATTAGTGCTTCGAGCTATCGTGGATTATCTTTGTGAGGATTAGTGGCAGATGCAGCGTTGGTTTGAATGTCGGGTAGCCTCTGCAGTCTGAGGAATGGATATTTGAAGATTGGGTTCCTTTCGAGCGGGTTGTTCAGTGTGGAAATATGATTTTTATGAAAGTTGTTAGCGCTGGTGAGAAACATTTTGCGTGTAAGTGTTGGTTTTCTGCAAGGTTGTTTTGGGAGATCGGTGATGGCGACCGGTGGTTAATTGTCAGTGTCTTAAGTGGGGGAGAATTGGAAATTCTCCGGATGGTCGTTAGGCTTGAGAGGTTGCTTAGCTGCTTGGGGAGTTCAACGGTATTTCTATCAGCCGAGAGCAGGCTCGTATGGGTGAGTAACAGGCATGCGGGGCGGAATACAGACCTAGGGCATTTGATTGTGGAAGGCCTGGGAGCAGGCCGTGATCGAGTATGTATGATGGAGATAGAGTTCGGAACCCCTAGAGGGCAAGAACGGTATGCATGGGAGGATTTCCCGAAGAGATATCTCGGAATGATGAATGCTAGTTGAGCGGTCCGGATAGACTGAAGGCCGGTAGGCATACCAGTCAGGCCGAAGGCTCGGAGGACGGTCCATCTAGATTAGTTGAAGGTTCTAAGAGTGGTCCAGATTGGCTGAAGGCCTGGTGAGGCGGTCCAGTCATGCTGAAGACTCTGCGAGTATTGTTGGATCGGTTCGAGGGTATGTATTGCGTATGTTGCAGTGTGATTGCATTGGAAGGTCTGGCCCCGGGTAGTGATCTTGAGCAGTGAAGTTAGTGCATGGGCTTGAGAGTCCCTACGATGAGAGTCAGAGTAGTGGTGATGAATGGATATCGGGTGCGCTTTAAAGAGATGGTGTAGCATGGGGTGAGCACCGTGGTACTTGTCATGGTGACAAGGCGGTCGAGTGGTTTCCTTGGTAAGGAAAGAGGGAGGAATGAAATTCCGAAAGGAAGTGAAAAATTCACGGAAGTGAAAGCGGCAGCGTAAAGTTATGATCGGAGTGATCCGACAGTGGTCATTGAGCAGCATGTGCGGCGGCGGTTTGGGATGACATCATGAGGGGATGCCTGTCGGGGTTGCAGAAGGGATTTACGGGGCTGTAAAGTCAAGAGGCTCGTAAGGGATGCAGATATAGAGTTTTGGGTTCCCAGTTTGATTTCGGGAAAGGATTTGTGCATCAGTGGTTCATCCTGAGGGATGTTTTGAGGATCGTCAGAGTGATGGGTTTCCTAACCCGAGGGTGCTAGAGCTAGTTCAGAGTGTGCATGCGATTGCAAGAAGAGAACTCATGGGAGTTGCTCTGAAGAGTGTGTCTTTCTGTCAGCCTGGAATGGATAGAGTTGGACTCGGATCGGGAACCGGGTGGTGCATGGTTAACTTCTAGCTCATATGGGTCGAATAATGGTTGTGATTTGGAGCAGTAATGGATTATGGGTAATTCTCGGTTGTTGAGTGCGGTTATCGGAGGGTACAGCCGGTGCCCGGTTTGAGTCAGTGGTTAGGACACCGTAAGAAAGGAGAAAGTGAGCTTCTGGTTTCTATGGTTGTGGCTTGTGGAACCTGGTCCGGTTAAGGCTAGGAGGTGCGTCGTGGGTGTGTTTTGGAGTTGAGTTGTCGTAGGCTTCGAGGATGAAGCCTAATTTAAGTGGGGGAGAATTGTAACATCCCGAAATACCAAGAGTAGAGTTGATGGGCAAAAGGGAAATTGGAAAAATGGGAACTCGGCGAGTCCATGGGTGGACTCGGCGAGTAGGGTCGCGAATTGCTCACGTTTTAATTGGCCAACTCGGCGAGTCGACGGCTGGACTCGGCGAGTTGGTGCTGGGTGAAGAAAACCCTAACCTTCGGGGTTTGCCCCCTATTTAAAGGATGTTATGCATCCTTTTTAGCCTCTATATCCCCTGAGAGTTCCAGAGAACCCCCCCCAAACGTAATAACTTCATTATTGAGAGGATTGAAGCTTGGAAGAAAGGGTTGGCGGAGAGAAGTGTGTGGAATTCGAGGATAGCTTCAAGAGGTCTTGGAGATCTGGAGTCTACATCAGTTTAGGCTCATCTTTGGGTGGAGGAGTTCGTGTCAGAGTTCGGAGCAGCGGGATCTTATCCTTTCAGCCGGCAGTTTCGAGGTGAGTTATCCTCACTATATCAACAGGGTCTAAGGCACCAAGGCGGGCCCTTTATTGGATTGAGATTCGAATATGGTTATTATGTTATTGTTTGATATGTCTACATCCTGGTAGCTAGGATGGTACATGCTGGAGACCTAGTTAAGGTCAGTTTCCCGATATGTAGAGTGATGCTACGCTAGTGACCGGTTAGGTCGGTAACCTGGTTAGGGTAATGATATGCTATGTGATCTGCTTGCTCGGTTTGTTGACTATGACTGTTATATGATTGTATGCTATGTGCACATGGTTGTTTGGACTGGAGATGGGTTGAGGCAGGTCTTGCTTTGTGCTGTAGGCCAAGATACCCAGGGCGGACCGGTTATTCCGAAGGCCCAGCAAGCGGTCCGGATAGGCTGTAGGCCCCACGAGGGCAAACCAGATGTGCCGAGGCTCGGAGAGAGGACCATGCCGGCTGAAGGCCCGATACGGGCGAACCAGTCACCCTGTAAACTCAGAGAGTGGATCAGGTGGGTTGAAGGCCCGGTGCGGGCGGACCAACCACACTGTAGACTCAAAGGACATGACTAGACTCGGAGGGTGGATCCGGCGGACTGAAGGCCCGATAAGGCGGACCAGTCACACAGTAGACCCGATATGCATGGCTGTTCTATGTTCTGTTATGTTATGTACGCTTTTTATGCTATGGGCCGGAAGGTAATATGTTTTGGACCGGAAGGTCGTAGCCTGGAAAGGCGTATATGTGGTTGGTATTTTGGGGGTATCTCACTAAGCTTTCGGGCTTACAGTTGTGGTTTAATGTTTTTCAGGTTCTTCGGGAGACTATGGCAGGGCAAAGGCGTGATCGTACCGTCCCTCGCGTTTATGTTTTTTTTGAAATGGATCTGGGAATATTCTGATAAATAATGTAATGAAAACCTTTTTGTAATAATTTAATGAAATCTGATTGTTTTTGAAAAATTTAAATTAGTTGGACTTTTCGGTCGTTACACAATGACAATCCCCTTTAGCATGCAACCTTGACCTTGACTTCAAATATTTCAAGAACTTTGCTCCTAAAAATATATGTAAGAAGATCCACCTTATGTAAAGTTTATTAGCCCCATATGATGTAAAATAGAGTGGCTAAATAGGTAATTAAGATTTTTGTTTCCAAAACCTGACCTATTGTTATGTTCAGACATCAGAGTGAGAAAGAGTAAGATGAAATTAAATAGGAAAACATGTTACTTGTTTTTTAATTAGATGCTCTCTTTAGACCTGTCAAAAACAATTACAACAAAATCATGGTTAATGGATGGTTTGATTAATTCAGATTACATTTTGGGGGTAAAAGTGGTATTGTGACTGATTTACTAAACAAACCTTATGAATATAATGTGTCAAAAAAAAACATGCCACTACAACTGGTCACAAGCAAAGCTGTGAAAATGCCTGCAGATAAATCCATATAAATTTGGAGCAAAAATTATGATTAAATGTTAGGAATTTTTTCACTATGAAACCAAATCCTTTTGAAATTATGCTTCTAACTATTAAACTTAACCAAAAAAACAATACTAACCTAAAATAGGATTTCACATGAACTTAATGAGGCCACATTTGAATTGTATTTCTAGCTGAAAATTAGGTTTTAATATACTTCAAACAAAAAAATGGATGTTAACCACTGAGAAAAGATTATAACAGGCCAATCAAATATAGTTATTTTTGTAACGTCCTGAAATTCAGGTATATCTATTTAACCCTTCCTCCTTTCTAAGTTGTCAAGTTTAGCCCTTAAAAGAAGATTTTAGAAAATGAGTACGTTGGGCATACTAAAGAGTACATTGCACATACTCATGGGCGTGTTTTGGACGCGGACTCCACCTGGCACGCTAGGCGTACCTTAGGCTACGCTGGGCGTAGCGGGTCCAGACTCAAAACCCTAAATGAGAATTGAGACCTATATAAAGAAAGCTAAGGCCTTATCCTCATCCACCATTTGAGAGAGTGAAACCCTAAGAGAGAGTCAACCTTCGTTCTAAGCTTGAGTGTGTGTGTGTGTTTGAGCTTGAAGTTCCTTTGTGTGTTGTGAAGAAGAAGAGAGGACCTTTTTGGAAGCTAGTCTTGGAGTGCAAGCTTTGGATCTGAGCTTTTCAGAGGGGGAAACATCAGTTGGAGGTAAAAAGCTCAGAACTTTCCTCTTCATTTTGGATTTGTGTATTATGGGCAATTTTTAGGGTTTAAGTCCTAAAGGTGGAGACTTTATGAGCAAAGAGACTCCATAGACCTAGATTTGTCCCATTTCAGTGTTATATGTGTTTCAGATCCATAAAAATCCAATCTTGGTCGTCATTATGGAGTCATGCATGAGTTATGGTCTAAATAAGAAAAAGGGATAAGAAATTGGAAGGAATTCTAACCTTTTCAGCCATGCATAAGCTTAAAGGTTTCAACTTTATGGATTAAGTGACCTTAGAGAAGTCAGATCTGAAGTTTGAGTGTATGTCTTAACCGTTTAAGACCAAAAATCCATGAATGCATGAAACTGAGACTTACGTTGGGCGTAAATCTCAGTACGCGCAGCGTAAGGGTCTGAGACCCCAATTCTGGATCGCCGGAGTACGCCCGCGTACACGAGTTGGTACGCCCCGCGTACTGCCCCCTGTTGACTTTCGTTGAATTTTAGGGTTTTAGTCAATATTTGGACTTTTGGGTCAAGGAGGGGTAAAATGGTCTTTTACCCTTCCCTGGGATTGTAGGAAGAGATTTAATCTAGCCTTTGTGAGCCATTATTTATTTTGGATATTGTTATGTGATTAGGCGGGGGCTAGATCAGTATATTCGTGTGCGAGATTATCCGAGATACCCGAGGTGAGTCTTCTCAGTATACGTTACCTAGAGTGGTAATTAGAGTTATGTGACAGAGTATCTTGTATGCTTTTGCATGATGTGATTTCTGTGTGATTTATGTTATGTATGTTCAGATTTCACTGAGTTAAGACCGGTAGGTCCACAGAGTTAGGACCAGAGGGTCCACAGAGTTATGGGAACGGAGGGTCCCACTGAGACACATTGACCAGACGGCCATACAGAGTTATAGCATCGAGTGGCTAATATGTGTTGTATGTGGTATTTTAGGTAACTCATTAAGCATTTATGCTTACCGTGTTATGTGTTATGTGTTTCAGGTATGTGAGACAAGCTAACTCGCGAGAAACTCGAGACCGACTCGGAAAATACTCGAAATCGACTCGACCTTAATCGAGCCGAGCTCGAGCTCGAGCTACTCGGGTACCTTATCGAGCCGAGCTCGAGTACAAAAATACTCAGCTCGTAAGGCTCGTGAGCTTAGTCAAGCTTAGTGTAATTTACATATATGCCATTTCTTTATAATTTTTCATTTATAAGATATATGTCATTTCTTTATAATGATACATTTATAACATATATGGTTGATGTTATATTGATATTCGGTGATTAATAGTGGTTTTTTTGGTAGTTTGGACATTTTACATGTGGAATGTTTAATATTTCTTACTCGATTTACTGATTTTGATTTTTTTTAAAATATTATTCGAGCCGAGCTGAGCCAATCTTGAGACTGTCGAGTATTTCACGAGCCCGAGCTCGAGCTTAAAATCAAGGCTCGAGTCGAGGTCGAGCCGAGTTTCGAGCTCGAGTATTTTAGTCGAGCCGAGCTTCGAGCTTGGTAGTATTCGGCTCGACTTGGCTCGTTTACACCCCTAGGTACTAGTGAGGATCGCGGGAAGGTGCCAGCATGATTTATACACACTGGCAGAAGATTATGTTCTTTTTTTTATTATGGGATATGTTTATTGTGATGACATTGATAACATGAAATTTGAGAATATAATATGATTTTTTTATTGTGTTGAAAATGAAAAATTGTTTTGAAAAATTACATTGTTACAAGTTGGTATCAGAGCCTTGGTTTGAGGGATTCGGATGCACCTTCGGGCGTATCTGAACTCAAACTGAGGATTTGAGGAATCTTTCACAACAAAGCAATTTTTTTTGTAAAAGAGTAAAAGGTTTTGAAACGAGCAGAACAGAGCAGTGTATACGATCAGCCAGCGCCCGAACGGTGATTTCCTAAAATGCCCTTACATTATGTGTTATAAGATACGATATGATATGTTATGCATGCTAGAGTAGGCTAGGTATTCATATTAGGACTAGAGTAGCCTGATTTGTGATGCCTTAGCCTAGAGATTACTGTTGCTATAAGATGCTTGAGAATGAGTAAGTAGCAGCGAGGTGCTTACGAGAGGTCTGCTGCAGAGTAGCCTATGCATAGAGAGATTAGAGTACTTGTCATCTGGGATCCTAGGAGGAGGACTTGGGGTGAATACTGATGCGGTGTGGAAGGTAGTATAGGGCCCGTACTACTGAAGACACCGAATCAATGCGCAGTCCAAGTAGGAATCCTTTGGGTACTAGGGAGCAAGTAAGGTTGAGTTATCGAGTGCGAGTACACTCGAGTGAGTCTCTAATATTTTTATGTTGTATTTCAGAGACATCATGGTGAGTACGCGCCACAATCCAGAGAGCAGCGATGTCAACGATAAGGAGATCCGCAGGATGATTCATGAGGAGGTGGTTGCGACCATACGAGCTGAGATACCGGAGATGTTTGGGTCTATCAAGACCACATTGATGTTGCTATTGTCGCGGCCACCGCATCCGTCGCTGCTGCCAGGCCACAGGGAGGTGACTCGTTGCTGTACCAAGAGTTCAGCAACATGAAGTCACCAGAGTTTGATGGGACGCAGGACTCGATAGACGCAATGAGGTGGATTTCTGACATTTAGGGATGCTTCTACACATGTTCATGTCCGAAGCATTTGAGGGTATGGTTCGCGTTGAACCAGCTTCGCTTGGGAGCGCAGGATTGGTGGAAATTCGTGACGGCGCATTTCACTCCTGCAGAGCTTACAGCGGTGACCTGGTAGAGGTTCACTGCTATGTTTCGTGATGAGTACGTCCCTCCGGTGGAAAGGGAACGGTTGGCCCAAGAGTTCTTGTCCCTCAAGCAGGGAACAAAGTATGTTACTATGATTACCAGGATGTTTCACGAGAGTGCAATGTTTTGCCCTGAACATGTGTCTACTGAGTAGGCACACATGAGTTGATATATGAGTATTCTGGGGAGAGACATTCACGTGTTCATGGTGAACTCGACATACCCGACATTTACCGAGCTCCAGGCAAATGCTCGGAAGAGGGAGATTGAGCTCGAGACTCATGTCAGGGAGGAGGCGGAGTCTCAGGGGAGGGATTGGCTACCGGCACAGTCCCAGACGGCAGCCAAGCGGGAAAAGCCCACCGATTTGAGATCAGGGAACCAGAAGGGCCACACTTGTGGCAGGTGCGGCAAGAGCCACAAGGGGATTTGTCGAGCAGGGTCTTGCTACAAGTGTGGCAAGGAGGGGCACATGGCTAAGGATTTCCCCAAGGGATTTGCAGTATGTTTCCACTGCAACCAGACTGACCATCGGAAGGCCGAGTGTCCACAACTGCGGGGGCCGGTGCAGGGAGCACTACAGGGATCTGCCCCTGCTGCCATACGAGCTACCGAGATTCGACCAGCAAAGACCGAGGCACCGAAGGATTGCGGGAGAGCCTTCCAGTTGACAACGGAGGAGGTCCACGCAGCGCCCAACGTCGTGGCTGGTATGTATTCTTTCATATATTTATTTCAAGTTTGAGATATTGTTCTTATATTATGGTATGCGTAGGTACTTTTCTTGTGAGTTATGTACCTTCTTTGGTGTTATTTGACTTGGGTGCGAGTCGATCTTTCATGTGTTTAGCATTTACTCGGTACATTAGTATCTGTCGAGAGGCGTTGAGTCGACCTCTTCGAGTCTCCATAGCTGAAGAGGGAGCGATATATGCTACTGAGGTGATTCGAGGATGTATACTCGAGATCTTTGGTGTTGAGTTCCCGATAGATCTAGTATCGATTGCGATAGGAGATGTTTGTGTTATTGTGGGCATGGATTGGTTGAGTCGATTCGGAGCTGTTATAGATTGCGAGCGTCAGTTGGTGACAATACGAGACCCTAGTGGGGGAGTGCTCACAGTGTACGGAGAGGGTACTAGGACCGGATCAGCTTTATGTTCTATCGCTCGAGAGAGGTAGAGTTTACAGTAAGGTTATATGGGTTTCTTGGCGTATGTCATGGATACGCGGGTTGGTGGTGATAGACCGAGTTCTGTTTCAGAGGTGCCGATAGTGCGTGAGTTCGCAGATGTTTTTCCTGAGGATTTGTCGGGTGTGCCTCCAGAGAGGCAAGTGGAGTTTCGGATTGACCTAATGCTGGATGCGGTGTTGATAGCTAACGCACCCTATCGCCTTGCGCCGCCACAGATGCAGGAGTTATCCCCGCAGCTTCAGGAGCTACTAGGGAAGGGGTTTTTGGCCGAGTAGCTCGCCGTGGGGAGCGCCGATCCTATTTTGTCAAGAAAAAAGATGGCTCACACCGGATGTGCATTGATTACCGGGAGTTAAACAAGTTAACGGTCAAGAACCGTTACCCCTTACCGAGGATCGATGATCTGTTTGATCAGTTGTAAGGAGCGTCTTGGTTCTCCAAGATTGATTTGAGGTCTGGATATCATTAGATGAGAGTGTGTGATCAGGATATCCAGAAGACGGCATTCAGGACTCGTTATGGGCATTACGAGTTCGTGGTGATGCCTTTTGGGCTCACCAATGCACCAGCAGTGTTAATGGATCTCATGAACAGTATGTGCAGACCGATGTTGGATAGATCGGTGGCTGTGTTCATAGACGATATATTAGTGTATTCGAGATCCAGAGAGCAGCATGAGGAGCATTTGATAGAGATTCTTAGAGTTTTGAGATCGGAGAGGCTTTACGCCAAATTCTCCGAGTGTGATTTCTGGTTGCGAGAGGTCCAGTTCTTGGGGCATCTCGTCAACCAAAATGGGATATTGGTCGATCCGGCCAAGATTGAGGTTGTGATGCGTTAGGAGGTGCCGAGATCCCCCACCGAAATTAGGAGTTTTTGGGGTTGGTCGGCTATTATCGGAGATTTATCAAGGATTTCTCCAATATTGTCGTTCCTCTCACCAGGTTGACCCAGAAGGGCGTGGCTTTTAGTTGGGGTCCTGAGCAGCAGGCCTCATTTGAGACACTTCGCCAGAGATTATGCGAAGCCCCGGTGCTACCACTTCCGGAGGGGATGGAAGATTTTGTGGTGTATTGTGACACATCGATATCAGGGTTGGGTGTGATGCTGATGCAGAGAATGCACGTGATAGCATACGCATCGAGGCAACTAAAGCCTCATGAGACGAGGTATCCCACCCATGATCTTGAGTTAGGGGCAGTGTTTTTCACCCTTAAGATTTGCCGTCACTGTTTGTATGGGGTTTGGTGTACTGTATACATGGACCACAAGAGCGTGAAGTATTTGATGGATCAACCCAACCAGAACATGCGCCACAGGAGATGGTTGGATGTGGTAAAGTATTATGATTGTGAGATCCTATACCACCCGGGAAAGGCTAACGTTGTAGTCGATGCCTTGAGCCAGAGGGCGGAGAGTGCCCCGATACGAGACATTTGTATGACGATCACGGTGATGACTCCGACGTTGTGTGACAATCCGAAATTTCTAGCTTACATTTTGCATTTTTATCAAAGTTAGCTTCGTTTTTCTATTTTATGATGAAGTTTTGGGTGTAAAAGAGTGCAAAAAGCTTAGTATAATTGAGATACGTGTCGGAAGATGGGTTAGATTGGGTGTAGCATCGAAAAATCGGGCCAAACATACCAAACCAGGTGTGTGCGGCCAGCCAGCCGCATACAGGCCAACCACACACCCCTCCAGCCGCACTCACCCTCCTATATATACTATCCTTGGTCATTTTGATCATTTCTTACACTTCTAAAAAGCTAGGACTCAAAAATCCTCTCAAGTATCATCCGGAAAGGTAACATCTTTCACCAAGAACACAAACAACACCAAGAACACCATGTGTTCTGGCAGTAAACGCCTTCTGGCAGCACACATGACCGCACACATACATATAGTGTGTATTTGGGCCATACACTCTCCTGTATAGCCTTATAACCCTTCGTACAATCATATATGGTTGTAACACTTCAATATAAGTGTTTACTAGTCCCTAAGGTGGTCCCAAATTCAATATTTAGTGGTTTGTAACGCTAATTATATTCATATATGTATCAATATATGCTAAATAGGATTCACGTGTGTACTCAAGTCAATACTTGGCACTTAGCAACTGATCCAACATTTTCTTCAGAACCACTCACTACATGTGAGTTCATACCCCTTAATCAATGGTTTAAATGTGTTTAAATGCTTTTATGGGGGGATACAAGTTGAACAATTATGGTTATTATATCAATCACATGTGATTAATAACTACCAAACAAGTAGTATTATTACTTGTTAAACTGTTTTACTTCAAACTGTTTTACAAAACCCTTTTTACTTGTCAAACACTTTTACTTAAACTCTTATATATATATATATATATATATATATATATATATATATATATATATATATATTTATATTGTCAAATGTTGGCCTATATATGTATAGTTATATAAGAAATTTTTAAAGGACATAGGAAGGCTAACTCGTGTTAATTCCTTTTCCTTGTTTGGATGTGGCTTTAAGGCATCGGTTATCCGTCTGAAGGTGGTTTAAATATTAATTGTATATCATGTATACATATATAGTCATAAAATTTCTTTCACTTAGATCCATACCTTTGGGTAGCAAAGGTATTCAATCATGATCATACATTGCTAGTAAACTACTATAGGAGTAGTTTAGGAAGATACTAATACTACTACTAGAACAATGAAACATAAAAAGAGTCAGTTCATGCAGGAGTCAAGAGATACAATTCCCTTGGGTAGAAAGGGTATACAAACATGTTAACATAGTGAAGAGAAACAAACATAGAACATAGTGATGAGAAACAAACATAATACATAGTAATGAGAAACAAACATAATACATAGTGATGAGAAACAAACATAATACATAGTGATGAAAAACAAACATAATACATAGTGATGAGAAACAAACATAATACATAGTGATGAAAAAACAAACATACAGGCTAGACAGAGAAACAACACACAATACAGCTAGCACATACGTTACATATACACTACATTCAGTTATGTGAGCCATTAAACAGGTCATGGCACTACCTGCCATGACCGTTTTTGTATCCAAAATCTCCTTATTTGGGGAACGTATGAGTTTGCGTATAGATCTATACTGGATTGACTATCCTACACCTTGTTGCTCGCTACAGTGGGACTTGCAAGTCTACAGGTGCCAAATGTCATTTCTTACGACGTCTTACATCGTCGGTTTACTATTGAGTCGGTACCAGGGTACAGACCGATCACTTGGTACTTTAAATAACAATTGGTTTAAGGTAGTTAGTACACTAGTAGTTACTTAATACAACACTATAGTACTATAATATTTTCCTATTACATTCACTTCGTGAACATTCACACGATGCACGGTAATGTAGAAACTATATTTTTGGTTAATGATAGTCGGATTTGGGAAAATACACACTCTTACAAGACACACACACACACAGTTACTAGATTCCTTGGTAGAAGGCTACTTTTAGTAGGAAACATAGGGTTTTCTAGGATAGTTCAAATAAATACAAACTTTACAAAACTTATACATTACATCTTACAAATGCTTTCATACAAACACAGACACTAATATACTTATGATCTCACCAACATTAAGCTGATACTCGCTTTAAAAATAACTTGTATTCTCAGGTCACCACTAGATAGGTACAGGTGTCGGGCTTTTGAGAAGATGGAGTTCGTTCAAGACACATCTTTTATTTTGATATGTATATTTTTGGTGTCTATAACCTTGATAGAACACACATGTATGAAATTATATTATTGATGCAATGGATGATGTTGTTGCTTGTTTACTACTATTCATTGTTGTGATACTGTACATAACGTCCTCCACCCCCGAACGATTCTGCCGTTCAGGTTTTGGGGTGTGACACGTTGGATACCATTCCAGAGGCCCAGGAAGAGGCCATGGGACCGGAGAACCGTAAGAGAGAGCAGGTGATCAGGCAGATATCTGAGTTCGTTACCGATAGCCGAGGGCTTATAACATTTTAGGGTCAGATTTAGGTGTTGTTTGGGGGCGGGGCACGTACCATTCTGATGGAGGAGGCATATAGATCGAGGTTCTCGATCCATCCGGGCGCCACTAAGATGTATTTGGTCCTGAAGAGATACTATTGTTGGCCCTGTATGAAGAGGGATGTTGCATGGTTCGTCGAGAGGTGCTTGACCTGTCGCAAGGTTAAGGTCGAGCACCAGTGTCCGCATGGCAAGTTACAACCACTTGAGGTTACCCAGTGGAAGTGGGAATAGATTTATATGGACTTTATAACCAAATTGCCAAGGACCGCGAGGGGTGTCAATGCAATTTGGGTGATCGTTGATCGACTGACGAATAGCGCCCACTTCCTTGCTATCAGTGAGAGCTCTTTTGTAGAGAGATTGGCAGAGTTGTATGTGAGGGAGGTGGTATCGCGACATGGAGTACCGATCTTGATTGTGTCAGATCGAGATGTACGTTTCACTTCCAGGTTCTGAAAGAAGTTCCATGAGGAGTTGGGTACGAGGCTGCATTTCAGTACCGCTTACCACCTACAAACGGACGGACAGAGTGAAAGGAAGATTTAGACGCTCGAGGACATGATTCGAGCATGTGTGTTGGACTTCGGAGGAAGTTAGGAAACGTATTTTCCGTTGGCTGAGTTTTCCTATAACAACAGCCACCATTCGAGTATTGGTATTCCTCCCTTCGAGTTATTGTATGGGAGGAGGTGTCGGACTCCCATCTGCTGGGGAGAGGTAAGGCAGGGAGTGATTGGCAACACTGAATTAGTGCTTCAGACGACAGAGCAGATACAACAGGTCAGACAGAGGTTGTTGACAACTCAAAGTCGCCAGAAGAGTTATGCAGATAGGCGACGGTCCAAGATCGAGTTCCATGTGGGAGACTTCGTACTCCTGAAGGTATCTCATTGGAAAGGAGTGATTCAGTCCGGAAGAGGGGCAAGCTGGGGCCCTGGTACATTGGTCCTTTCAGGGTGACCGCTAGGGTAGGCAGGGTAGCATACTGTTTGGAGCTACCTGCGGAGCTGAGCCCGATACATGATACCTTCCACGTATCTCAGTTGAGGAAGTGTATTGCCGACGAGATGGAAGTTGTACCACTAGATGACATTCAGGTGGATGCGAGCCTGAATTATGTTGAGAGGCCAATCGTGATTGTAGATCGAAAAATCAAGGTTATGAGGAACAAAGAGGTGCCCCGGGTTCAGGTCCAGTGGCAACATTGGAGAGGGTCCGAGCTGACTTGGGAGTCAGAGTCAGAGATGCGGAAGCAGCGTCCGGGGTTGTTTGTGGAATGAGACTTCGAGGGTGAAGTCTGGTTCTAGTGGGGGAGAATTGGAACATCCCGAAATTTAGGTATATCTATTTAACCCTTCCTCCTTTCTAAGTTGTCAAGTTTAGCCCTTAAAAGAAGATTATGGAAAATGAGTACGCTGGGCGTACTAAAGAGTACGATGCACGTACTCATGGGCGTGTTTTGGACGCGGACTCCACCGTACCGGGTCCAAACTCAAAACCCTAAATGAGACTTGAGCCCTGTATAAACAAATCTACGACATTATCCTCAGCCACCATTTGAGAGAGTGAAACCTTAAGAAAGAACCAACCTTCGTTCTAAGCTTGTTTGTGTGTGTGTGTGTGTTTGAGCTTGAAGTTCCTTTGTGTGTTGTGAAGAAGAAGAGAGGACCTTTGTGGAAGGTAGTCTTGGATTGCAAGCTTTGGATCTGAGCTTTTCAGAGGGGGAAACATCACTTGGAGGTAAAAAGCTCAGAACTTTCCTCTTCATTTTGGATTTGTGTATTATGGGCCACTTTTAGGGTTTAAGTCCCAAAGGTTGATACTTTATGAGAAAAGGGACTCTATGGACCTAGGTCCGTCCCATTTCAGTGTTATATGTGTTTTAGATCCATAAAAATCCAATCTTGGTCGTCATTATGGAGGCATGCATGAGTTATGGTCTTAATAAGAAAAGGGGATAAGAAGTTGGAAGGAGTTCTAATATTTTCAGCCATACATAGGCTTAAAGGTTTCAACTTTATGGATTAAGTGACCTTAGAGAAGTCAGATCTGAAGTTTGAGTGTATGTCTTAACCGTTTAAGACCAAAAATCCATGAATGCATGAAACTGAGACTTACGTTGGGCGTAAATCTCAGTACGCGCAACGTAAGGGTCTGAGGCCCCGATTCTGGATCGCCAGAGTACGCCCCACATACACGAGTTGGTACGCCCCGCATACTGCCCCCCTATTGACTTTCGTTAAATTTTAGGGTTTTAGTCAACATTTGGACTTTTGGGTCAAGGAGGGGTAAAATGGTCTTTTATCCTTCTGTGGGATTGTAGGAAGGGATTTAATCTAGCCTTTGTGAGCCATTATTTATTTGAGGATATTGTTATGTGATTAGGCGGGGGGCTAGATCAATATATTCGTGTGCGAGATTATCCGAGATACCCGAGGTGAGTCTTCTCACTATACTTTACCTAGAGTGGTAATTAGAGTTATGTGACAGAGTATCTTGTATGCTTTTGCATGATGTGATTTCTATGTGATTTATGCTATGTATGTTTAGAGTTCACAGAGTTAGGACCGGAAGGTCCACAAAGTTAGGACCAGAGAGTCCACAGAGTTATGGGACCGGAGGGTCCCACTGAGACACATTGACCAGACGGTCATACAGAGTTATAGCCTCGAGTGGCTAATATGTGTTGTATGTGGTATTTTGGGGAACTCACTAAGCATTTATGCTTACCGTGTTATGTGTTATGTGTTTCAGGTATCAGCGAGGATCGCAGGAAGGCGCCAGCATGATTTGTACACACTGACAGAAGATTATGTTCTTTTTTTGATATTGGGATATGTTTATTGTGATGACATTGATAACATGAAATTTGAGAATATTATATGATTTTTTTTATTGTGTTGAAAAATGAAAATTTGTTTTGAAAAATTACGTCGTTACAATTTTGGTATCACCTCTTATGCTTCACGTTAATGCCCTCTTTCCTCCGTATTTATGGTTTCAAACCAAAATTTGTATCAACTTTCTTCTTCATAAAATCCTTGTGATTTCCCCATTTTCTTAATAAAACCCCGAAAATAAGAAGAGCTTGCATTGAAAAAGAAACCAAAAAGTTTCAGACATGCAGCTAATTAATACACACTTTATCATTAATTTCTAGAACAAATACTCAGTCGCACAAACACTATGATATACATGCACACATAATCAAATACAATCTCGCATAAAAACACAAATTTGTAAACAAAGAAGATGATTAAATCGAACTTGTAGAGTTTTGTAGGAACATTGGTTTCAGAGATATCGGAGAAGTGATGAGGAACATTGGTTCCAGGGTTTAGGAGCAAGAGATGCAAAGCAAGAAGGGATCTCTAGAGTTAAATCTTTATTTCCCTCTTCTTATTAAACCGTTCGACATGGATAATGATACAACAGGATTGGAGAATCAAGGGATTATAAGAGAGGTGAGACGTGAAGAGGCTTAGGGTTTCAAAGGATTTTGAAAATGACAGATTTAATTTTGTTAAGAAACAAGGAGTGTGCGACGATAAATGGGGAAGAGATAAGGATCGGATGGTCAGTTACTGACCGAATTTGTTGGCTTGATTGGCTGGTCAATTGTTGACCAAAATTATTGGCTTGATGAATACCCTTTCATAGTTTGAGACGATAAGACGTAGACAGGATAAGATTAAGTAGTCATTTAATGTATAAAATGTTTGTAAATATTGCATTAAAGTTTGTACCTCTTAAAATTCAGCAAAACATGCTAAATGATTTTTAAGGTATATATATAGTTACTGTCTATGTTATATTTTAATTTTAAAAGCTATAACTTTATTAGGATAAAACAATAATGATTGGTTATATAAAAAAAATTAAAAAAAAATAAGATAATTGCCAATTGTCACATAAAAAAAATTAAAAATAAATAAATAATGCGCAAAAACTTCATAACCGGTTTGATACTTTGACTTAGAGGATATTTGTTTTTTTAGAAAAACCTTTCTAGACCATTTTTCTTGCGCGACGCAACACATACGTAATATTTTTTATCTTACAACAGTTTGTTTTTTTGGAAGGCTTCAGATTACAAAACATACGCGCGTTTTTTGTTCCAAATAGCACTTGACTTGTCCCTTCAATCATTTTCAACTTTCATTTTTTTTCAAATGATTTTATTATTATTATTTTTTTAAAATTTGGTATAACTTGATTTTTTTTTAATTTTGATTTTTTTTTAACTTTGATTTACAGATTTGATGCAATTTCTTTTTATAATTTCATAATTTTTTATAACTTGCTTTAAAACAAAAATTACCGTTTTTAATAATATTTTCAGTTTAGATTACACATTTTTTAACATGTGTGATTTTTTATGAATTTTCTATACATTGTTTGCGATAGTTTCATATTTTTTTTATGTTCTTTAAAAATAGATTTTTCTAAAAAAAACTAATAACCTCTTTTACATATTTTAAAAAATTTAAGTATTTTTTTTACATTTTGTTTTAATATTTTTTCTATGTTTTAAGACTAGAATTATTAAAATTTTCGATGTTGAGAGTTATTTTCTGTTTGTAAAATCAGTTTATTTAAGTTTTAGTTAATTGTATAAACCTGCAAATGTTAAAAAAACAAACAAATTTCTTATTACAAGTTGCAACCGTTTTGTCTACATCTTCTGCTGAAAAGGATTGTGAAGGTAGTCTGCAAACTTCATGAATTTTCGTTTCGAAAAAACAAACAACAACTTATAATCGGCCCATTTATTTTTATGTATAGTACGCGTTGCACAAAATAAAGATAGTTTTATATGGTTAAATTGGTTTAAAATTTATTATTTATAAAAATCTTGTAATTATATCACTTTAAATCCTATAAAAATACATTAAAATTAAAAAAAAAATCACTACAAATAGAATAAAACACATGTAATTGAAATATTTTACATTAAACTTTGGTTGTTTTGTCATATTTATTAAGATTTTTCTAAATAAAAAGCACATGATAAATGTTAGGAAGTTTTTTGATAAATGTTATGAAGTTTTTCGATGTGCTTGTATTCATTTAGGACTTTATTTTCTTTTTAATGTATATGTATTGATGTAAAACTTATAGTTATGTGTTATTTTAATATATTTATATTGATCTTAAACTTGTTTTCATTTATATTTTTAATGGTTGAACTTGTGGTCATCAAATTCTTTATTTATGTATGTATTTGTAGGAAAATACAAAAAAAGATGAAAAATATTGAAACCAGTTTACTCAGCGGTCGAACCGGTTAAACCGGTTGAACTGAAAACCGATAACCATATCAGTACTAAAAAACCAGTTTTTATAACATTGAGAAATATCATTTTTCCTCCTAACTTTCCTTCCGAATCGAAAAATTTTGAAAAAAAAAAAAGATTAATTTTTCTTTAGTTTCTTTAACTCGAAAACAAACTTTTTAGAGTAAATTTCACGAATGCTCCCTATGGTTTGGGGTAATTTGCATGTTGGGTCCCTAACTTATTTTTTAATTTGGAAGGTCCCTACTGTTTGTTTTTGTTGCGCGTTTAGTTCCTGTCTTACCTAAAAAGACTATTTTGCCCTTGATTTTTTAATTTATTTAAATAAGGTGAGGTAAGTAAGGTGTGGTGGAAGTGAATTTGGGGTGTATTTATTTAAATAAATTAAAAAATCAATGGCAAAATAGTCTTTTTAGATAAGACAAAGACCAACACACATACAACAAAAACAAATAATAGAAACCTTCTGAATTAAAAAAAATAAGTTAAGCATCGTCCAAATTACCTCAAACCACATTATCATTCACTTAAGGGATAATGACTTAAAAGGGTAATATATTTTTCGATTTGTACACATTTAGTCACTGAGTTTTTTTTTCATCCACATTTACCCCTTCAACTTGTTAAATTGTACAGAACCAGTCCTTATGACCGGTTACTTCAGGTTAGCCGGGAAAAATAACTTATTAGGGTAATATATTTTTCATTTTATACACATTTAGTCCTTAATATTTTTGTACATATTTAGTCCTTAATTTTTTTTTGTTTCAAATTCATTTTTTGTTTTTGTACAAATTCAGTACTTATGAATGATTTATTTAAGGTTTTTCTCACGACATCTAACATGAGATTATCATTGATGACATGGACGATTCTCTTTGGGAGCTCGCAGTGGTACCGACAACCCTTGTTTTTTCTGTACGCAGTGTAAATTTTTCGATGTTTTTCGGTTTTTTTTTCTTTTTTCTACTTACCGATAACACATACTACCAAATTCTACGTCCGTCCTTGATTGATGAGGTGTTTGGGGTTGTTGATGCTTATGTTCATCGCAACCTCGATTGCTTGGTTGCATAGGTCTTGTGGTTTGGCTTAGGTTTTGTATTCCGAACGTCGTAACTTCTTCATATGATATCTAATTTTAACGATATTTATGTCTACGTGTTCGTTTTTTTAAGTCTGCTATAACTTTTGTTAAGATTACTCCCGGTAAAATATAATTTGTTTTTACTTATGATTTTATAAAAAAAAAACATCCATAAATACATTCATAAAAAAAAGTATGGATATAAAGATCGTAATTAAAAAAATATTACTTTTTAATGGGATTAATCTAAATGAAAGTTGTAGTAGACTAAAATACAAACACATAGATATAAAGATCGTTAAAATCCGAGATAGTATGAAAAAGTTATGATGTTCAAAACACATGACCTAAGCAATCAAGTAGTCGAGATCGCGAAGGACATAAGCATCAAAAACCTAAAACACCTCATTAATGATTGTTCCATGTAAGATGTTGTGAGAAAAACTTAAAGAAAACATTCATAAGTATTGAATGGGTACAAAAACAAAAAAAATTGCAACAAAAAAGGACTAAATGTGTACAAAAATATTAAGGACTAAATGTGTATAAAATGAGAAATATATTACCCTATTAAGACATTTTTACCGGTTAACCTGAAATTACCGGTCATAAGAACTGAATGTGTACAATTTAACAAGTTGAAGGGGTAAACATGAACAAAAAATAAACCCAGTGACCAAATGTGTACAACTCTCCCTATTCTAATAAAAGAGTAGTTTTTAATATCCTTTTAACATGTGTCATCATATTAACTCTCATAATTAATGCAAATTTTATTTTTCTTTTGCTATATTTCACCTTATTATGTCTTATAATTAATGCATACTATTTGTCAACATATTGATTCTTCATTTCAAATTTCAATATTTAAATTTCTCATTATAATTACATTAAATTAACAATATTAGAATAAAAATTAAAATAAAATTAATACAAATTATAAAGTGATATAATTTTACATATTTACTTAAATTAATGATTATAATTTTATATAACTAAAAAAACCTCTTAATTAATAATTTATTTAAAATAAATTATTAATAATTTTAAATTTTAATTATTAAAATTTAATTAATTTTAACTATGGTTCTCACGGTTACAAACTAGTCGAATAATATATTACCCTTTATCCCTTCCCTTCGCCTAATTTACTCAAAATTTTATTTTCTAGACAAAACTTCAAAAACGATCCCTATGGTTTTCAAAAATATCAAGTTTAGTTCCTAAGTTCAAAAAACCTCATAGATGGTCCCTGTGGTTTCAAAACTTTTAACATTTGGTCCTTCCGGCTAACTCCGTTACCATTTAGCCGTTAAGTCAGGGGCATTTTTGGCATTTCACTACACAGGGACCATTTATGAAGTTTTTGCCTTATTTAAAAAATAATTATTATAATTATTTAATATTAAAGGCCCCCCTCCCTCCCTCTCTCTCTCTCTCTCTCTCTTTTGGTCCATCATCTACAATGTTGAATCATGGTGATTTTTTTGAGGAAATCCACAGTCTTTGTCTTTTTTTCCACTGGTATACCCCCATCCACTTATTCCCCAATTCAGATATGATGAACAAACATACACACTTCTCGCCTCTTTGATTTCATCTTCAAGTGCTTAGCTATCGACGACAAACACTCTTCCAGCGAAAGGAATTACGGTCGCGGAACACAAAGCCATTAAGCTTCTAGCCAAAAAATCAAACGGTATCCAAGTTCAAATCAAGCCACCCCGAAGCACCCCTCGTTTGCATTTCTCAGTTAATTGAACCCAAGTTCCAGTCCCCGACCTAGTTATGTTCATCAACGGGTCCGACCACCGTCATCTCCGTCGTTCTTGTCCTCAAACACATTCAACAACAAAGAAACATCATAACAGTGAGTTCATTCAAACTAACCTCCAAAGAGATTAATCAACTTGATTCCTTTGATTCCTTACTGGGTTCTTCTCATATGACTTCAAATCATTGAACTTTGAATTCGAAACAAAAATCAAGATTGATATCCAAAGGTTTTGATTCTCTGGTTGAGCGGAGGCAATGGTTTAGTTGACAGGTGGTTCGATTGAAAAATGTTTTTGAATTTAGGGAAAAAAACCCAGCAGGAGATGTGGATTTAGTGTATGTATGTTTGTTTTTCAATTGATTGGGTGAAAGATGCCCTTCCGTTTTCCTGTCGCCACAAATTGGTGTCTCTCCCTCCCTTTGTGATTGGCCCAACCATCGCCGAAGGTCCCGTCAATTTCTTCCGTTCGCATCTTCTCCATTCCCGTCAAGTGGAAGGGGGTTGTTGCCCTCTTGAATGTCGGAAAACCCCATCTCTGCTGGAGATTTTCTCGATTAAAGTTGAAAAAGAAAAAGGAAGGCAACAACAACAAATATCAGTGGTTGTTTAGCTAGCTTGTCATCGAGAAAGAAGAAAGAGTTGATTCGGTGGTGAATCGATATAAAGGAAGGTTGATGGGTTGGGATGTGATGAACGAGAATCTGCATCATAACTTCTTCGAGAAGAGACTCGGGAAGAACGCATCGTCATTTTTTTTCAATCGAGTTCATAAAATTGATCCGAATGCGATTTTGTTCATGAATGAATTTAACACCACTGAATATATGAACGATGAATACGCTCCTCCTGTGAAATACTTGAGAGTAGGCCTGTCAAATCGGGCCGTCGTGTCGTATTTTTATCTGACACGACACGACACGACAATGTTTTTTGTAACACGAACACGACACGACACGATGTCGTGTTTTTTTTCACTAACACGAAAACGAACCAATTAAAAAACGACAACACGACACGACACGACAAAGATAATATTACATAACTTTTATCTTATTTAATTCATATTTAATCATATATAACACGATAAAAACGACAAACACGAAAACACGACAAATACATGCTCAATCGTGTCAATTTCGTGTACATTTGTAAACACGAACACGACACGACACGACATCGTGTTTTTTAAACTTGACACGAACACAACACGAAAACGAATTCGAATTTTGATTTCGTCCCAATTTCGTTTCGTGTCGTGTATTTTTGTCGTGTCGTGTCATAAATTGACACCCCTACTTGAGAGGGATGAAAATGCCCCTTTTATTAAATACCTGTGTGTGTGTGTGAGAGAGAGAGGGTGGGGCCCTTTTATTAAATAATTATATATTTTTTCTTTTTTTTAATAGAGACAACCTTATAAATGGTCCCTGGTATTGAAATGATGAAAATGCCCCTCACTTAACGGCAGAAAGCTGACGAAGTTAGACGGAATGACTAAACATTAAAAGTTTTGAAACCACAGGAACGATCCGTAAGATTTATTGAACTTAGGACTAAACTTGATATTTTTGAAAACCAGAATGTTTTGGAAGTTTTGTATATTTTCTATTCGGATTTGGGAGGCTCGCAAACAAGGTGTTAACAAAAGAGGCCAGATCCCGTTTTATCTTTCTTTGCTTTCAGGCGTTTGACGGTCGACTTGGATAATCATCGTGTCAAGGTAAAACCCTAGCCTTAAATTTCTGGCGTTTCAATTCTTTCTCCGATTAAATAAGGTTTGGTTCTAAGATTTCAGTCGGTTTTCATTCATATATTTGTTTTGATTTTAGTTTATGTTTAATTAGGTATTTTTAGGATCCAATTTAACCTTTATAATACTGTAGAATACAAAATCAGTGATTAATCAGATTACCTTCTGGATTTGAGTCGGCAGGTTGTCTCAGAAAGAGTCGTGAGAAAGTATGACGACGGCTGCTAGACCGACATGGGCACCTGCTAAAGGTGGTAACGAACAAGGTGGAACACGTATATTTGGTCCTTCTCAGAAGTATTCCTCAAGGGATATTGCTTCTCACACAACTCTCAAGCCCAGGTTACTTTTTCTTGTATATTGTATTTTACTTTAATCTTGTAGCATTGAAACAAATCTAATAATACGCATACGAAACTTGATGAAATTGCAGAAGGGAGATTAATCTTTTTAGTTTGTTGTTTGTTGCTACAGAAAGGATGGTCAGGACACCCAGGATGAACTAGAAAGGAGAGACCTGAAAGAGGAGTTGGTGGAGCGTGAGCGGAGACACTTGTCATCTAAAGACAAGGGTTATGGTGGTAAAATCACATGTGACATGACTCTTTTATCTTTCATCTGTAATGTAATATTAGTTAGTGTTGACTTGTGTATGTGATTGATTGCAGAGGATAGAGATCGTAGAAAAAGTGGTCATCACCTACTGGAAGGTACGTATTGCATCTAATAACATGATTTTTTTATTGCTTTTGTAACCAAAATGCAAAATTTTAATCTACTGTTTAAATATTTATTATCCATACTTAGGATCAAGGAGAGAAATTGAGGATCGCATTGTTCCACGCACTGCAGATGCTGATGATGCTGATTTAGACATCAAAAGTGATGATGACAGGTTGGTATTTTACCTAGTAATTTTAACAGGTTTAAGTCCAACTACAACTACTTATCAAGTCATGTATGAGTATTGTGAATTGAATATTTGAGAAACCTTAATGTTTTGAATATGGCTTACAAATTTGTTCTGTTGTTAGTGATGAAGACGATGATGATGATGATGAAGAAGATGATACAGAGGCACTTTTAGCAGAGCTTGAACAAATCAAGAAGGAACGAGCCGAGGAAAAACTACGCAAAGTGAGTTGGTCTTTCTTAAACATATTGATATTATTCATTTATGTTTTTTCTGTAATAAGAATCTTTTCCTTACCTGAGATTTGTTTAGTTATATATGACATGGATTTGGTTTGTATAGGAACGTGAAGAGCAAGAAGAGGAGCTTAAACTGAAAGAGGCTGAGTTGATAAGAGGGAACCCTTTGCTTAATAATCCAACCTCCACTTCCTTCAATGTTAAACGAAGGTATTGCAATCTCTTTTCTTTAAATATATAAATGTGTGTGTGTGATTCATTGTTGTTTATTTGTGACAGGTGGGATGATGATGTGGTGTTCAAGAACCAGGCTCGTGGAGAGACCAAGGCTCCAAAGCGCTTCATCAATGACACCATTCGTAGCGACTTCCATCGCAAATTTCTTCATAAATACATGAAGTAATGATATCCATCCAGTTGCTAATATTCTAAGAATTTCTGCTTCCATTTTGTTTGTTATCTCTGTATAATGCTTGATACTATTGAAGCTGTCATCTGCTCATTTTGAAGTTGTATAATGCTTGATAGTATTGAAGTTGCTAATATGGGAAAGATGATTCTTTAGTTATTATTAATGTACATTTGCTCCTTGTGTTTCTTTCAATCAGTGAGCGGCTATGAGTAGGAAAAAAGATTAGGCTTAACAAATAGTCTGGTCAAAACATTTTTTTTTTTAACATTTCTCACAAAATAGTCATTTGGACAATTTTTTAGAAATTTATTACAAAATAACTGCTCATTTTGCCAAAAAAATAACACCATCATTTGGTGGAGAAGCAAGTTTGTGAAACAAGTTTGATTTTGTAGTGGATTTGACGAAAGGCTTTTCTTGAAATCAATTTAGCGAAATGGTGGATTATTTTAGATACAATAATGGTCATTTTAATGGTTTTACTAGAAAGAAAATTAAGAGGTGTTTGATATGGGTTCAAATGTGGTCTCGATTAAAAAAAAATGGCATGTTTGAGGTTTCCCATGTTCCTGTTTCGATTGCTTTGATTTTGTTGTTTGTCGTGTTTTTCTTCATCTGATTTTGCTGTTCATGAGTTTCTTGCTGTTGCTGGGGTGTGATTTTGTTACATGAGTTTATGGTCCAAATGAGTAAAAAGTTGTGTGTATTTTGTTACACGAATTTATGGTCCAAATGAGCAAAAATATGTTTGAGTTCCTTGTTATTGCTGTGGTGTGCTTATGAACTGATTTGTGTGTTTGTATGAATTAGATGTTGTTAAAGATCATATAAGTGTTTGTTTTTCAAAGATTGTATTTGAGAATTTAGAATGAGTGTGGTTGGACTTGATATTGGGAATGAGAATTGTGCTATGGCAGTTGCAAAGTGTGGTGGAATTGATGTGTTTGTTATTTGAATGATGAATCAAAGCGCGAGACACCTGCTGTGGTTGAGAATCACAGATTTTTAGGTTCTGCAGTGGCTATATTTGGTGCTACAAATCCTAAATCAACTATTTCTCAGATTATTAAGAGATTGATTGGAAAGCTTTATAAGGATCCAAGTGTGCTGGAAGATCTTCGATTGTTACCTTTTGAAACTAGTGAGAGCTTTCATGGTGGTATTTTGATCCATTTAAAGTACTTGATATGTACCTTTATGCCAGCAGCGGAGATTTTGGAGATACTGTTTGCAAAAGATGTAAATCTTTAATTTCTTTACTATAAAAAAATGCAATGTTATAAATTAAATGGTAAATCATAAATAAATTATTATAAAAAACGTTGTGTGAATTATCAATTAAATACAAAATCAAAAAGCAAGTTTCAGTTAGAGCTTCCAATTCAATAAGTTCTAATCCAGTTAACAACTATCAAAAGAACCATATAAATCAAGTTATAAACTTGCTAATTGTGTAGGATTATATTTTTATTGGATAATGGATATAACAAACTACTTGGAAAAAAGCTTCTCATTTCAAAAGCACGTCAAATCATCTTTATAAAGTACAAGTCCGTTGAACATTGAACATTGAACAGCCAAAAAAAAAAAAAAAAGCACAACAAAAATATCTTTACAGACCTGTAATCACAGACTAACTCACATACATAAACACACACGCATATACATACAATACAATAGTACAAAATCCTGAAAGAATAAACAAAAAGGGGGAGGGTGTCATAAATCCATACAACTACAACCAACCAACAGGCAATAAAGTAAATATACAGAGAAAAGAAAAGAAAAGAAAAGAAAAGAAGGCAGTTCAGTCTTTTTCTTGTTTACTTGGATCGTCCAAAACAAACTCTACATACAAATTCTTGAGAGCTATTACAACTGTCGTTATCAGTGGTCCCATTATTGCTCCCTGTTAAATTAAATTTAAAAGTTAAAAGAAAATAAAAATTCAAGTGGTAACGAAAGGAGTAAAATGTTACCTCGACTGCAGATGGGAACAATGCGACTCCACCAATGATGCTTAACCCAGTGAGATACGCACTGTGACCAGGTATGTCCTCTTGAATTTCACTGGCACCATATTCAACAAGCACCACATGAATAATGGACAGACAAACAGCAACCACGTATCGACCTTCCAACGCCAATTGCAACGCAGCAGGAACAGTTGAGATAAAATACGGAACAATCGGGAAAAATGGACTGATAAACGCAAGAAACGTAGACATATACAAAAAATGAATATCAAACAGCCTAAACAAAAGCCAAGTCAAACACCCTTGAAAGAAAGCTATCTCAGCAGTCGCCAGAAGAACCCCAGAAATGGCTTTATCAAGAACCTCAACGCACCGTGTCCTGGCTGACTTCGACACCGGGATCATACTCATAACCTGATCAGTCACACCACCCGAATCAGACGTTATAAGCGAATACAAAACCCATATAAAAACCATCATCTGAGAAGCAAAATTCAAAAGCTCAGCCGCCCCAGACACGATCGACTCCACCACCACAAAGAAAAACCGCCCGCTGCCACCCAAAATCGATTTACTGCTCGCGAAAACACGAACCACCACGTCTTTTCCCTGAAACGCGATTGCTTTCGCCTTTTCGGTTATATCATTTCTACTGATTACAACTTCTTTCAACAGGTCGTTAAGCTCCGGGTAAATCTCAGCCCATTCGCGATTAGTAATCCGCTTTCTTAAACTTATGATTTTTTCGGCGTATGGATTCGGTGTTGTTAATGCGGTTGTTCGAGCTGACATGTTTGTAAACCTCGGGGAAAGTATTTGTTTCATTTCTTCAACGATTTCTGTCATGTTATATTGCACTGCTAAACTATCAATCTGATCATAAACAGTTTCGTAAAACTGCTTTGTGTATCGATCCACCATTCCAGGAACATCGTTTTCGTTTATCCATTTCTTCAATCCGATCTTTTCCGCGTAATTGCTTTCTTCAATATGAGATTTAATCGAAAAAACCGCGTCTTTTCCTTCGATTCCAACTTTATATGAAAAGAAAGTGACCATCGTTAAAGAACCCACAATCATTCCAACAATCAATCCGATTGCAACTAATGTTTTCAATCTGTTTAGGATGGGTTTTGTAAAGATCGCGGAATAAGGGCTACGCTTGAAACTATGACTCCGGAAAGAGGAAACAAATGACATGGTGGAGTCGACATTGCTAGAAGTGAACATGAACCCAATCCCTAATAGAGTAATAGCACCCAAACCACCCAATTCTTCGTACACCATTACAAACACCCAAAAAGATAACAACCATCTTAACACAATCGAAAACCCACTTCGTTTTCGTTTCATATGATGTGGTTTCTTCGGTTTACGACGAATTAGTTTATAAAAGATATCTCTGAATTCAACTAAGGCACCTATAAAGACCCTGAACACAGATACAGGTATGGCGAGTATGGTTTCTGTGAGCCCTAATTGCAACGGCTCAGACCAAAATGAAACTAGGGTTTCTTGGATTCCTCTAAGGGGAATGGAACAAAGAATAGCCCAGAGCATCGGCCGGAGATATTGTTCGAGCAGTCTATAAACGCCGTAGAAGATAAAGAAAGCAAAACCGAAACCGGCGTGAGCCATGGCTATGTATAGTGCAAGACGCACCTGAGGGTCACCTGAGAGTGAAGAAGAATCCTCCTCCTTCTTGTCTCTGTTGGTTGTGGGTTGCGGTGGCTCCGGGGGAGTTGGTGGTGGCGATGGCGGTGGTTTGTGGGTGGAAGCTGATCTGAACATTTCTTGCCATGGCGGTGAGTTTGAGTTGTCTTTCGGATCTGTATACGGCACGACTTCCATTTTGATTCGTCAAAAAAGTAAATTTCAAGTTGAAATCGGAAGATCTATTTCCTTCTTCAGATTATGGTAATATCAAATCAATTTGAATGGTTCTTGTGCTAAACAGAGAGATATACTTACAGCCTGCTTTATATCTAAACACACATGATTAATTGACTGTAAGAAAGCTGGAATTCCAATTATTTGATTTGGAGGTGGGGACATGCCTATTAAAACAACATTTTAATGTCGTGCATCATATTGGTCCACCATGTTTTTGTGCATATGGTCATATAGAGGTCGGCAAATTTCAGCTTGAAGATGTCACTAATTCAAGAAATTCACTAATAAGTCAAATCACTAACAATCTTTGGACAAATTGACTTTGAGCTGTAAAAAACTAAAAGGAAAATGTAAAATTTCAGAAATTTAGCCAAAAAGATAATGATTTTATAAAAAAATAGAAAAAAAAAAAAAACTAAATTTCACACAATAGCCATCCAAATGGCATATGGCTAGTCTTCATCTGCTATATGCTCAATCTATTTGTGAATTGGGTGGTGCTATCTGTTACAATTAATTGTAAGGCTATTTGGGGTGTACGAACTATTGATAATTTTGATCCATCTATAAAAGCTTTTTATTAAAAATTAGATGCGAGAGTTATCTATTACATGAGTTTATTTAAAAGAAAAACTAAATATAAATTTTTAAATATTTGAAAATTTGAATTTATAAGAAAAATAAGAAATATTGACTATAAAGATTAAATTGTTATGAATTATTATTTAGTGAATAATTATTAGATTCTCCATATTCCTTCATTACTCTCCAAAATTAGTGAACATTATAACTAGGAGTGAGCATTTTGACCGGCCCGGACCGGACAGGACCGGACCGGTTATGGAGAATTTTGTGGACCATGGACCGGACCGGATGAGTCGTGTCCGTGTCCGGGTCCAGGTCCGGGTTTTCCGGTTTTTGGACCCGTTTGGACCGGTACAACTTTAATTGCATAGAGTATATGTAATCGAAATTGATGTATAATATTATAACTTGCAAAATTAATATATTTCCGTTTCATGCCTAACTAATCTACATTGATGTATAATATTATAACTTGCAATTTGCAAAAATTAATTTTCCAAATAAAAACAACTAACATATAAATCAAGTTCACCAACAAAAGTTAAACAATTTTAAAACAAACATATAAAAGTATTACCGTAACAACAAAAGTCATAGTTTAAACTTTAAATCAATCAAACTAAAAAACTTCATAAATTAATAATCTAATCTTCCACTGGCCTCTTGCTCATATCATTATCATCCATATTTTTTTCTCTATATAAACATAAATGAAAATATTGTTAGTATTTAATAAAAAGTAATAATTGTATAAAATAATAATAAAGATTGTAATTTTTTTACCCACAACTATATCATCATCGTTCAAGATGTCATTAACGTTGTCAACTATCGGATTTGTACACTTTATCACCCAATCTTGGGTGCATAACAAAGCTTCAACTATCAATGTCGATAAACTAGTCTGAGACCCACTTACAACTCTACCACATGTGCTAAACGCGGACTCGAAATTATAGTATAAAATAATACTAAAAAGCTGAAATATTTCAGCTTTGATAGCTCTACTTCGAAGGATTGTAACTCGGTGAATAAAATACCAAAATAAACAAAATTATAGTCTAAATTCATCTATAAACTGTAAACTAAATGTTGGAAAAAACCGTAGGTCAATCCGACTTAAAACGAATGAGTTATGGGTGTTTAAAAAACGTCACAGATTACAAAATCTTGCTGAAAAGCTGAATTTTTTCAGCTTTGATAGCTCTACTTTGAAGGATTGTAACTCAGTGAATATGATACCAAAATAAACAAAATTATAGTCTAAACTCATCTACAAACTGTAAACTAAATGTTGGAAAAGATCTCTGGTCAATCCGACTTAAAACGAATCAGTTATCGGTGTTTAAAAAACGTCACAAATTACAAAATCTTGCTGAAAAGCTGATTTTTTTTAGCTTTGATAGATCTACTTTGAAGGATTGTAACGCGGTGATTATAATACCAAAATAAACAAAATTATAGTCTAAATTCATCTACAAACTATAAACTAAATGTTGGAAAAAACCGCATATCAATTCGACATAAAACGAATGAGTTATGAGTGTTTAAAAAACGTCACAAAAATCTTAATCATGTCCAACCGGTTCTAAACCCGGTAAAAACCAGACCGAACCGGGAAAAAAACCGGACCGGACCAGAGAGAAATCTGAGAACCGAGAACCGGCCCGGGGGTCCAAAAAAACGGTCCGGTCCGATCCGGTTCACCGGTCCGGTCCGGTCCACCGGTCCAAATGCTCACCCCTAATTATAACAAATATTATTATGAGTTTTATGAGTGTAATTATGCACTACTATAATGAGTATTCATATCATACATCATCTTTCATTTTCTTTGTCTGGTATAAATAGTGAATATTATGTATTGTAAAGTTTGATGATTTCATCACAAGTATTAGAATAAAAGTTATATCTACTATCATGTCTTTCTTTATTTTATAATTTATCTTATTATTTGATCATATTTTACAACACGTTATCAGCACGACTCTACTATAGAGCTCTAACTCCTTATTGTTTTTGTCATTTTCAGGCATGTATTTTTTTTTTTTAATAATTTACATGTACAACGCTTACAACTTATTTTATAGAATTTCTTAAATAACAATTCCTTAACATACAAGTCTTTATTTTAATTTCTATTTTCATTATGGAAAACCATGCTAGAGAAAACCTTCTTTAATTTTCATACTACTAACATCTCCCGCAGTAGCAATATCATGAAAAGGGTTTAAAATAAATATAAATTAATCTCATGTCTTCTTGTGGCTAAACAAAACAATAAGTTATTAATGAAAAATCACCAATCAATCACGACCGGTTCTAGTGCATTCCCTAAAATGAATGCAACATCATATAATCATAATAGTCATGGGTCTAACCGAGGTCGTGGAGGTTATCATAATTATCATAAAAATAACAAGATTACAAGTAACCACAAGAAGTTGGAAAATAACAAAAATCCACATCCTAATGATAAATGTGGTCAAGGCAAAAAAAAAAAGATTGAAAATGTTTATCACTAATGTGGAATAACCGATCATTGGTCTTGTACATGCCGCTTACCAAAGCATTTTGTTGATCTTTATCAAGATTTTCTAAAATATAAAGAAAAATATTGAAACAAAATTTATTCAAAATGATATTCATGAAGATCAACCAGAAATGACACATTTAGATGTTGTCGATTTTCTTGTCTACCCGGAAGGGACAAGTGGTGATATGGATGGTCCAAAGATATCCAATTAGAATTGATATCTCAGAAGGATAAAATACAACTACAAAGGAATCTAAGGCACACCTGAAGCGTGAAAGACCAACCAGTTCCAAAGATAAAAACCCTCGTAAAATAAATGGAGCAAATATAATTAATGGTCCAAAAGAGAAAACAAAATCTCTTGAAAAGATTAATGAAGCTCTAGAAGATCCCAATGACATAACAAAAGAATATAAGGTAACTGAAAAAAAAATGAAAATGATAAGATCTCAATAAATTATGTCATGACATGAATAAGATTAAACCGAAATAAGATAGACGTCGATGATAAAAAAAAATTATATCATGTTGCGCGAGAGATTATGAAGAAAATGAGGATCTTGAACCTAAATCCATCAAGGAATGTAGGAATAAAAAATATTGGCCAAAACGGAAAGATGAAATAAATAAAGAGCTTAATTCTCTTACTCAACGAAAAGCTTTTGGACCTGTAGTCCGTACACCAAACAGAGTAAGAATAGTGGGACACGAATGGGTATTTGTGCGCAAAAGAAACAAGAAAAATGAAGTTGTGAGATATAAAGCAATACTTGTTGCAAAAGGTTTTACCCAAAGGCCCAAAATTGATTATGAAGAAACGTATTCTTCAGTAGTTGATGTAATTACATTCAGTTATTTTATAAGTTTAATAACATATGCAAAACTGGAGATGTGTCTAATGGATGTATATACCGCCTATTTATATGGTTCACTTGAGAATGATATTTATATGAAAATCCCAAAAGGGTTTAAGGTGCCAGAAGCACAAACTCCTAATTCTCGTGAAGTATATTCGGTAAAATTAAATAAATCTTTGTATGGATTGAAACAATCTGGCTGTATGTGGTTCAATTGTTTAAGTACATTTCTTTTAAAAGAGGGCTATAAAAATGATCCATTAAGCCCATGTGTATTCATAAAAAGATCTGGATCAGAATTTGTGATAATTGTTGTTTACGTAGATGATTTGAACATAAATGGAACTTCTGGAGAATTGGAAAATGTCACTTCTTGTTTGAAAGAAAAAAATTGAAATGAAAGATCTTGGTAAAACGAAATTTTGTTTGGGTCTTCATATTGAGCACACCAAAAATGGAGTTTTTGTACATCAATCTAGTTATCTAGAAAAGGCGTTTAAAAGGTTTTATATGGATAACTCACATCCATTGAGTACCCTGATGGTAGTAAGGCATTTAGATGCCAAAAAGGACCAATTTCGACCTTGTGAAAAACATGAAAAACTTCTTGGTCCCGAAGTACCATATCTTAGTGTTATTGGTGCACTAATGTATCTTGCTAATAATACGAGACCTGATATATCTTTTGCTGTAAACTTATTAGCAAGATATAGTTCTTGCCCAACAAGAAGATACCGGAATAGAGTCAAACACATTCTTTGATATCTTCGAGGTACAACGGATATAAATTTATACTAATCAAATTCATAAAATGTGAATTAATTAGTTATGCAGATGATGGATATTTATCTGATCCACACAAAGCTCGATCCCAAACATGTTATTTATGCACTTGTGGAGGTAACATAATTTCTTATCATTTTGTTAAACAAACTTTAGTTGCTACTTATTCTAACCATGCAGAGATTATAGCAATTCATAAGGCAAGTCATTAATGTATTTGGTTAAGAAGTTTAACTCAGTACATTTGCAAGAATTGTGGTCTAACTTCTAACAGGGATGTGCCAACCATACTATATGAAGATAATACAACTTGTGTAGCTCCATTCAAGGAAGGATTTATCAAAGGAGACAGAACCAATCATATATCACCAAAAAAAAAATTCACTCATGATCTTCAAAAAGAGTGTGACATCAACATCTAGAAAATTTAATCCAATAACAACTTTCCTGATTGGTTTACCAAAGCACTTCCTACATCGAAATTTGAAAAGATGGTACAAAACTTTGTTATGTGGTGCTTCAAGAAAATCAAGTGATGTGCTAATCAATCAAGTGATGTGATAATCAGGGGGAGTTGGAAACATATTGTACTCTTTTCCTTAGCTATGTTTTTCCCACTGGGTTTTTTTAGCAAGGTTTTTAACGAGGCAATTGTTTCCAATATCTATTATTAATCATGTAATCTTTTTCCTTAATAAAGGGTTTTTCCCATGAGGTTTTACCGATTAAGGTTTTAACGAGGCATGATACAATCGTCATTCAATGGGGGGAGTGTTATGAATTATTATTTAGTGAATGACTATTGTATTTTCCATATTCCCCCATTACTCTCCATAATTAGTGAACATTATAGCAAACATTATTATGAGTTTTATGAGTGTAATTATGCACCACTATAATGAGGATTCATATCATACATCACCTTTCATCTTCTTTGTCTACTATAAATAGTGAATATTATGTATTGTAAAGTTTGATGATTTCATCACAAGTATTGGAATAAAAGTTCTCTCTACTATCATGTCTTTCTTTACTTTATAATTTACCTTGTTATTTGATTATATTTTACAACATAAATTGTTTTTTTTTCTCTTTTTAATTTAAGCAAATAATTTAGATAAATAAAGAAAATTAATGAATATTTAATTTAGTAATTTTAAAATTAGAAGGAACGTTCATTTATGAAATTGATATGTATTTATTATTGCATTTAAATAATATTTGGAGTTTAATAAAATGAAAAAAAAAAACCATAAAAAGACATGTGGAATAAAAATTAATTTAAAATAACCACAAAATTATATGTGGCAAAATAAATGAAAATGTGACATGTGACAAAAAAAAAAACAATGGCATCTCCGATTATAGCCCCCCTGTGATATAAAATATATCTCTTCTCACCATCCTTATAGTGTTTGAGACAAATGTATGTATTTCGATTCGGGTCGTATTCTATGGTTACGATTCTACCATATATGTCTTTTTCATTTCGTCGAAATTTTTTTTATAGTATAGACACTTATGACCTCCCCTCTATGCCCTGCGGTAAAGATTCCTCTGGCATTACGACCTTTACCACAATGATGTTGTCCATAGATCAAATTATTTCGTGGATTGGATTTCACTTTACTGTCTACGGCCCCATTGCGTGCGCTCGGGGTAGAAGTTTTGTATAAATGTATCGTCATGCTATTAAGTATTTTGATTTAAGTTATTTTCTTTCTAAGATGTGGAATAGAATAACCCGGTTGAAGCGTAATGATCATACGTCTGTAATGCATTGTCTGTCCCAAAATGGATCCTATTCTTCTAGCTTTTCCCCGAAGTCGATGACTATTTATTGCGATTACCTTGATACCAAATAAGAGTTCGACTCAATGCTTTATTTCTGTCCTAGTTGATCCTGATTTGACATTAGAAGTATACTAATTTTTCCCCAATAACTGAATACTTTTTTTTGTAAATACTGCATACCTGATTCCATCATTAATCGATTTGATTCCCCTATGAGTTCTAGTCTCAATAAGACTACTAATTCTTACTGTTCATATAGTATGATATAAATATACCACATCAATTCGTTGTGTATGGATGATGAGATTTTGTTGATACAGAGCTAATTTCAATAGACTTATTGGAGGGTCCTATTGGCGTGCATCCAATAGGAATTGAACCTACGAATTCACCAATTATGAGTTGGGTGCTTTAACCATTCAGCCATGGATGCTTAGCAGGTCATAGTGAATGACCATATTCCAATTTAAATGGAATCTTTCAACTAAAGCAATGATATGCTTAAATGAAATTCTTTTAGTTCTAATAAATTAGGAGGAATTTAATGATAGGACATGAATTCAAGTTTTGGATTTTAGAATTGAGAGAGATATTGAGAGAGTTTAATAATTCTCACTATATCTTAGATTATTGGACCCAATTCAATTCAATGGGATCTTTCATTCACATTTTTTTCCACCAAGAATGTTTTATAAAACTTTTTAACTCCCGAATTTGAAGTATCCTACTTTCACATAACTCACAGGGTTCAACAAGTGACCAATATTTCATGATCAAGGGTGTAATACTCTTTGGAGTAGCGGTCCTTATATATCGTATTGTAACGACCGTAGATCAGAGCTAGTCAATTTAGAGACAATGAACGTCAAAAAATGAATTTTTGATGGAATATTATTTAGATGGGGTAATATTAACAAAGTTTTAGTATATGTCACAAGGTTTTTGTGCATATAAAGAATGCCGAAATCCGAGTTATGACGAAGAAGTTATGACATGTCGAAGTTTCGTGATAGAACCGACACAACACAGTGTGACGTAAATAGTGAATTTACGATAGAGCGATATTTGGATTTATCAATCTAAACAAAAGTCGTAGAATACGTTAAACCGAGAGTGTGCATGAAAAGAACGCCCAAATCTGACTTCATATGAGGAAGTTATGGTTTTTCGAAGTGTCGGCTTAGCAGTGTACAGCCTGAAGTTCGAATATGAGATCGAGCGGTATTTAGGCGAAACAATCTAAATGAGAATTGAAGATCTCGTCGATAGTAGACCAACGGTGAAAAGATAGACGAAAACGGACGACAGATGAAGAAGTTATGAGTTTATAACGGAGTTTTCCTGTCCCGGCCTACTAAAAATAATATAAAAAAATAAAGTCAAAATTAGTCGATGAAGTCTAAATGAAAGTTGTATATCTTGTTTTTACCTACACATCGATATAAAGAATGTCGGAAACGGAGTTCGTATGTGAAAGTTATGACTTTCTGAATTTCAGGGCGCGAAACCCCAAAACTGTCAGAGGTCACGACGTAATACAGTGTTCACGACGTGAACTCAGTATTTATGACTTCTGGAGCCTGATAGACGCAAGTTGCGATGACGCACCTCATGACTATTGAACTCACGATGTGAATATTTGAGATTCACGACGTGAATCCAGAAAAATGGCCCTATAAATAGAATTCAAGGGGCAGCCAAGTTTGGTTGCTCAATCTCTTCTCTCCCACTCCCGATACCCTCTCCAAGCCCTATTTTAACCCCCCCGAAGTCCTGGTAACATCCCAAGACCCGAAGCAAGTCTCGAAGCCCGAAGATCCCTAGAAGAAAAGAGTTTCCGAGCCGAAGCTCTGCCTGTGAGAAGCCCGGTGTGTGAAGATCTTCCAGATCTACCAAATAATACTACTTTTACGAGCTGTAGTGCTGTCCAATCATCTTCTGATCAAGTGTGAAACGACCCAAAAATACGACCCAAAAATTTTTGTTTTTAATATAATCAAAACTGTAATCAGAGTATCATATAATAAAACCATGCGTGATGTATTCCAAAACATAATAAAATACTGTGCGGAAAACTATATCATACTACATCAAATCAATCAACTAAATCAATCCCAGGCTAAAGCTGAGGCGGTGGTGTGTGCGATGCCGTCATCCCGAGCTCTTCCCTTTGCCTGCGGAAGTACCTGAAACCAAAACTGAAACTGTAAGCACGAAGCTTAGTGAGCTCCCCCAAAATACCACATACCATACAATAACAATATCATATAAACACATATCGGGCCTTGCCCACTGCATCGGGACGAAGCCCGGAAACTGCATCGGACCGAAGTCCGGAACTGACTGGGACCTTGTCCCCTGCATCGGACCAAGGTCCGGAACTAACTGCATCGGACCGAAGTCCGGAACGGACTGGGACCTTGTCCCCTGCATCGGACCAAAGTCCGGAACTAACTGCATCGGACCGAAGTCCGGAACTGGCTGCATCAGACCGAAGTCCGGAACTGACTGCATCGGACCGAAGTTCGGGACTGACTGCATCGGACCGAAGTCCGGAACTGAGCATAGCATAGCATATCATAACAACTAGCATGAACACATATACTGCATACTACATCGGGCCGTAGCCCGGAACACATAATACATAACACATAAAACATAGCTCACAAATCCTGTCTGAGCCACGAAGGCATCAAACATACTAACTACTGCATCGGACCAAGTCCGGAAACTACTGCTAACTGGACGGGCCGGCATTGTGGCCTTAGACCCGTCCCTACTGGAAGGAAACTCACCTCGTAAACTGGCGGCTGAGTGTGTGTCTCTGAAAGCTAACGGCTGCTGCTCCTGAATCTCCTCGGCTACAAGTCCATGAACACACTCAATCAAATACTAAACACTGCACTTGGGGTAAAATGACTCTTTTACCCTTGGTCAAAGTCAACTTACTTTTGGGGCTGACTCGCCGAGTTGGGCCGCCCAACTCGCCGAGTCTCACTCTCACTTCCAACTCATACTCACTGCGACTCGTCGAGTGTGGCATCGACTCGACGAGTACCCTCTTGATCCAAGAACTCAGACAATCTTCATCCGACTCGCCGAGTCGTATGAACAGACTCGACGAGTTGTTCTTGATCCTAAGGAGATTGCCTTGGACTCGCCGAGTTGTATGAACAACTCGTCGAGTCCCTCCATCACTGAGTCTACCCTCAACTCGCTGAGTCCACTCTCTAACTCACTGGGTGCACTCGGCACTGCTAAAAACGAAGGAATCGGGGACTCGCGACCCGACTCGCCGAGTCGCTCATCCCGACTCGCCGAGTCGCTGCCATGCAGCTAGTTTTTACTCGATTTCTCTTGAACCCAAAACATGCAAATGATAGATCTGGGTCCAATAAGCTGTTTTACCACGTAAAGTTTCCAACTTTACGTGCACAACCTTATGAATAAGGGAAATAAGGCTAAAAGATGCACAAAATGAGTAGATCCATGGCTAATATGCAATGTAACTCCAAAAAGACAGTATATCTGGGCTCTACAACACCCCAACATTCAGATCCAAAGGTATTTCGACTTATTAAGACATTCATGCAAACATAAGGCTTGGAACAAACATCAAATAGCTCTTAGAAGAGCTCTAATGGAAGTTTAAAGCATATAACAAGAAGGGAACTCCGAAAATACCTCAATAAACTTAGATTTGCCCTTGGATCTTTGCACTACAACTCGTTTCCTTGCTTCTTTCTTCTTCTCCTTCTTCACACCTTCACAAAAATGGCACCAAATCACTTATAAGCTCTCAAGGGAGGATTAGGGTTCTCTCACTGTGTTCTCAGGGTGAAAGTGGCGAGAATGAGGCTATAATGTGGTTTAAATAGTGGGCAAACCCGGGGATTTAGGGTTTCACCCAGACGGACGGACTCGCCGAGTCCGGGATATGGACTCGCCGAGTCCCCGGCTCCCGCGTGCACAAAATACGCGACCCAACTCGGCGAGTCAGGCTAGAACTCGCCGAGTCCCTCTTGAAAACTTAGACAATTAACAATTAATTAACATACCGGGAACGGGTCGTTACAATTCTCCCCCACTTGTCTCAGACTTCGTCCTCGAAGTCTGCTACGGCTGGATCTGCGAATAACTCCGGGTAGTGCGTTCTCATCTCTTCCTCAGCCTCCCACGTCCATTCAGATCCCTTCCGGTGCTGCCACTGCACCTTCACTAGCTGAATGACCTTGTTCCTCAAGGTCTTGATCTTCCGATCCAGAATCGCGACCGGCCTCTCAATATAATTCAGGCTGCTATCAACCTGAATATCCTCTAGGGGAACGACTGCTAACTCATCCACCAAACACTTTCTCAACTGCGACACGTGGAAAGTGTTGTGGATCTGACTAAGCTCCTCAGGAAGATCTAACCGATAAGCAACCCGACCCACCCGGGCCATAACCCTGAAAGGACCAATAAATCTGGGGCCCAGCTTGCCCCTCTTCCGGAACCTGATGACACCTTTCCAAGGTGAGACTTTCAGAAGAACCATATCTCCCACCTGGAACTCCAAGTCCGAACGCCTCCTGTCAGCGTAGCTCTTCTGCCGACTCTGCGCAGTCTGCAGCCTACTACGGACCTGCTGAATCAACTCAGTCGTCTTGAGCACCACTTCGGTGCTCCCGATGACTCGCTGACCGACCTCACCCCATCAAATCGGGGTCCTACACTTCCTACCATACAGCATCTCAAAAGGAGGTCGATCAATACTCGCATGGTAACTGTTGTTATACGAGAATTCCGCTAACGGAAGATACATATCCCAACTGCCCCCAAAATCTAGAACACATGCCCTAAGCATGTCCTCAAGAGTCTGAATCGTCCTCTCGCTCTGCCCGTCAGTCTGAGGGTGGAAAGCGGTGCTAAAATGAAGACGAGTACCCATCTCGTCGTGGAACCGCTTCCAGAATCTGGAGGTGAAACGAACATCTCGGTCTGACACCACCAATACCGGCACTCCATGACGTGCCACTATCTCTCGCACATAGATATCGGCTAACTTTTCCGCCGATATACTCTCCTGGATCGGGATAAAATGGGCACTCTTCGTCAACCGATCCACCACTACCCATATCGAATCCACTCCACGTGCGGTCCTGGGAAGTTTGGTGATAAAATCCATGGTGATGTCCTCCCATTTCCACACGGGAATGTCCAACGGCTGCATCTTGCCGTGAGGTCTCTGGTGCTCCGCCTTGACCTTCCGGCAGGTCAAGCATCTCTCAACGTACCAAGCGACGTCCCGCTTCATGCAGGGCCACCAATAATCAGGTCGAAGATCTCGATACATCTTCGTCGCCCCTGGGTGGATAGAAAATCGAGACTTATGAGCCTCGTCCATCAATACCTGTCGTACTCCACCCCAGTACGGTACCCACACCCTACCATGAAGCGTCAACAAACCCCGACTTTCGTATTCAAACGATGCTACTCGACCCACTATCCTCTCACATTTCTGCCTCTCCTCCTTGAGGCCCTCCACCTGAGCCTCCTTGATCCGCTCCAACAGCGGAGTGATCACTGTCATCCTCATGCACAGATCCCTGATAGGGGCCGCCGGCACTTTGCGGCTTAGGGCGTCGGCCACCACGTTGGCCTTCCCTGGATGATAAAGGATCTCACAATCATAATCCTTTAGTACGTCCAACCACCTCCTCTGCCTCATGTTCAGACTCGGCTGATCCATAAGATACCGCAAACTCTTGTGATCCGTGTATATAGTACAACGGACCCCATACAGGTAATGTCTCCAAATCTTGAGGGCAAACACAACTGCCCCCAGCTCCAAATCGTGGGTAGGATAGTTAGCCTCGTGAGGCTTCAACTGTCTCGAGGCATAAGCTACCACATGGCCTCGCTGCATCAATACTGCTCCCATACCTGTGATCGAAGCATCACAGTAGACTACGAAGTCCTCTACTCCTTCCGGCAAGGTAAGGATCGGTGACTCGCACAATTTCTGTCTGAGAGTCTCGAACGCCGCCTGCTGCTCAGGCCCCCAACGGAATACCACCGACTTCTTGGTTAGTCGGGTGAGTGGCACTGCTATCTTGGAGAAGTCCTGAATAAATCTCCGATAATACCCTGCCAACCCTAGGAAGCTCCGAATCTCAGATGGAGACCTCGGGACCTCCCACTGCATCACGGCCTCAATCTTGGCCGGATCTACCAAAATACCCTTCTGGTTGACGAGATGGCCAAGAAACTGCACCTCGCGCAACCAGAACTCACACTTGGAGAACTTTACGAAAAGTCTCTCCCTCCTCAAAGTCTCCAACACCTCCCGCAGGTGCTCCTCGTGCTGCCCCTGAGTCTTGGAATATACCAAGATGTCATCTATGAATACTATTACCGACCGATCCAACATCGGTCTGCACACGCGGTTCATGAGATCCATAAACACGGCTGGGGCATTGGTGAGCCCAAATGGCATCACCACGAACTCATAATGACCATACCGGGTCCTGAAAGCAGTCTTCTGTACATCCTCATCTCTAACCCTCATCTGATGATATCCAGAGCGTAGATCGATCTTGGAGAACCAAGACGCTCCCTGAAGCTGATCAAACAAATCATCTATCCTCGGAAGTGGGTAACGGTTCTTCACCGTTACTTTGTTCAACTCCCGATAGTCAATGCACATCCGATGCGACCCATCCTTCTTCCTCACAAATAAGATCGGCGCTCCCCAAGGCGAACTGCTCGGCCGAATGAAACCCTTGTCTAACAGCTCCTGAAGCTGTGTAAACAACTCCTGCATCTCAGGGGGAGCTAGCCGATATGGTGCTTTGGCTATCGGAGCCGCACCAGGAACTAGATCGATCCTGAACTCAACCTGTCTCTCTGGAGGTATCCCCGGCAATCCTCGGGAAACACATCCGGGTAATCTCGAACAATAGGAACATCATCAATCGTCGTCTTGCCCTTCTCCCGGGCATCCAAGACGTATGCGATAAAACCGGCGCAACCCTGTTGAACATAGCGCCTCGCCCTTGCGGCGGAACAAAAGATCGGACCACGCTGTGGCCTCTCGCCCTGAATCACCAACTCTCCCCCACTGGGAGTGCGAACCCTCACTAGCTGAAGCTCACAATCAATCACCGCCCCATTGGGGCTTAGCCAATCCATGCCCACGATAACTTTATTCCCTCGCAGGGGAATAGGAACCAGGTCCACTGAAAACTACTCATCGAATATCTAAAGAGAACACCCTCTATGCACTCTGCCGACCCTCACGGTCCTATCATCTGCTATCTCAACCTCTAACGGACAATCCAGCTCCCCTGGAGCTCTGCTAAATTTCTTGCTAAGCGCAAGCGATACAAATGATCGGGTAGCTCCCGAATCGAACAATACCAAAGCAGAAATGCCGTTCACCGAGAACGACCCTAAATAAAGCATATCATCAAGAAATATACAAACGATAACAATAATAATCAAAAGGTGAGGGAAAGATACATACCCGTCACCACATCAGGAGTCGCTCGCGCCTCCTCTGCTGTCATCTGAAACGCCCGGCTCTTCGCTGCTGGTGCATCAGATCGGCCCTGCCGGCCATCTGTAATCCTCAAGGTGGTAGGGGCAGGTGCAACCACCTTCCCTGCTGCAGCTAGACTGGGACACTGGGACTTTTTATGTCCCCTCTGATTACACTGAAAGCAAATCAGGTCTGATGCTGAAACCGCAGTATCAGGGGCCGTACAATCCCTGCTCATATGCCCAATCCGACCGCACTTGTAGCAGCCGGAACTCCCTGCCTTGCACGCCCCCTCGTGCATCCTCCCACACTTGCCACACCGACCGTGGCTCTGCTGACTCCTGGACCTGTGATCTGAAACCTTGGGCTTTTTGCCCGCACTACCTGAACCCGAAACTGCCTCCGGTTTCCTCTTCCTCTCCATCTCGAGATCAATCTCCCTCTCCCTGGCTCTAGCAATCATGTCGTCCAGCATTTTAAAACTGGACCGGCTCACAAACATGCGGATATCACTCCGCAACATCTCATGATAACGGGCCTTCTTCATCTCCTCATCGGCTGCATACTGAGGAACAAGAAGAGCCCTCTCCCTGAACTTGGCGGTGATCTCCGCCACTGACTCGGTAGTCTGAGTAAGATCCTGAAACTCCCTGGCTAGCTGCTGCACCTCAATGACCGGTGCAAACTCCGCCCTGAACCTGGTAGAGAAATCAGTCCAGGTCATAGCATCCAATACCGCATCATCCCCGATGGCGTGTCCGACCTCCTCCCACCAATCCCGTGCCCTGTCCTTCAGTAGACAGGACGCCAATCTGACCTTGTCCCCCTCGGGACACCTGCTAGTGCGGAAGGCGTTGGCCACATCCGCCAACCATCTAGTACTCGCTATGGGGTCCCGCGCCCCATGATAGTCTGGAGCTCCGCACGCCCTGAACTCCCTGAATGTAAGAGTGCGCGACCCCATCACGGCCGCCATCTCAGCCCGAAAAGTACTCAGTCTCTCATCCATCATCTCCAAAATACCCTCCTTGATTGATCCGAAGATCACAGGAGTCTGCTCCAATATGATGCGGGTAACCTCAGAAGAAAGGAACTCTCTGGTCTGCTCATCCATCTGCCCGACCTCCGGGCCTGATCCCGATCCTGATCCCCCTCCGGCATCTGAGCTGCCGCCTGCTGGTCTCGGGCGCAAAACTACCATTCTGAAACATATCATAACAACATCAGAACATTGAAATATCTCAAGGGATCATGACACTGTTACTAGCTTCCTGGTCTTGTCTTGGCCTTCCTTGATTCGAGTATGGATCCTCTGCTTTCAGTAGTACGGGCCCATACTACCTTCCACATCTATCCGTACTTTCCTCAAGAACTGGCTTGACTCCACCAAGTCACTTCTACTACTGCTATTCTCTGCTACTCTCATCCTAGGCTTGCCCTAGGAAAATCTCAGGCTCAACACAACTGGTCCTCAGCTGTTGAAGGTTTCCTCATAACGCCAATTAGCCATTACCTAAACACCATCACATGTGATGAGGATCAGATAATCCTTCGAGTAAAAGACCCGTCCCTATAACGGTTGGACTCAAACAAGAGCTGCGCAATAGGGCCAGTTCCAGTACTCTGAGATTATTCAATCCTAGTCACATGTGGTGTGACGTGTTCACCTAATGGCTAACTCCCATCACTCGGAACCCCACTAAGCACAAAGCAAGCAGCTATCGGACACGGAAAATAGACTCAAGCAAACTATTCTCATAACAAGAAACTGCACTAGCATAAGATGCTAAGCTCCTGCTATTAGGCATAACCTAATCAGGCTATCCTACTGCTGTCTACTCAGTACTAGCATGCAATACTCATAAAGCTGTAACACATAAGCAGGCACATAAGGCATTCTCCTAAATCCTTAGTCCTATACTAGCATGCTGTTCTACTAAAACTGAAATTGAACAAATAACTTGTATGGGTAATTTGGGAGTACTTACTTGAGCTCGGCTGACCGCATGCACACACCTCTATCTTGTGTAAAAAAATTTCTTCCTTTCTAAGTACTTTCAAAATTCTTTTTATAAAACGTTTTTATTTTAATAAAATATTTCATTTCCCTTAGTTTGAGTTCAGATACACCCGGAAGTGTATCCGAATCCCTCAAACCAGGGCTCTGATACCAACTTGAAACGACCCAAAAATACGACCCAAAATTTTTTGTTTTTAATATAATCAAAACTGTAATCAGAGTATCATATAATAAAACCATGCGTGATGTATTCCAAAACATAATAAAATACTGTGCGGAAAACTATATCATACTACATCAAATCAATCAACTAAATCAATCCCAGGCTAAAGCTGAGGCGGTGGTGTGTGCGATGCCGTCATCCCGAGCTCTTCCCTTTGCCTGCGGAAGTACCTGAAACCAAAACTGAAACTATAAGCACGAAGCTTAGTGAGCTCCCCCAAAATACCACATACCATACAATAACAATATCATATAAACACATATCAGGCCTTGCCCACTGCATCGGGACGAAGCCCGGAAACTGCATCGGACCGAAGTCCGGAACTGACTGGGACCTTGTCCCCTGCATCGGACCAAGGTCCGGAACTAACTGCATCGGACCGAAGTCCGGAACGGACTGGGACCTTGTCCCCTGCATCGGACCAAAGTCCGGAACTAACTGCATCGGACCGAAGTCCGGAACTGGCTGCATCGGACCGAAGTCCGGAACTGACTGCATCGGACCGAAGTTCGGGACTGACTGCATCGGACCGAAGTCCGGAACTGAGCATAGCATAGCATATCATAACAACTAGCATGAACACATATACTGCATACTACATCGGGCCGTAGCCCGGAACACATAATACATAACACATAAAACATAGCTCACAAATCCTGTCTGAGCCACGAAGGCATCAAACATACTAACTACTGCATCGGACCAAGTCCGGAAACTACTGCTAACTGGACGGGCCGGCATTGTGGCCTTAGACCCGTCCCTACTGGAAGGAAACTCACCTCGTAAACTGGCGGCTGAGTGTGTGTCTCTGAAAGCTAACGGCTGCTGCTCCTGAATCTCCTCGGCTACAAGTCCATGAACACACTCAATCAAATACTAAACACTGCACTTGGGGTAAAATGACTCTTTTACCCTTGGTCAAAGTCAACTTACTTTTGGGGCTGACTCGCCGAGTTGGGCTGCCCAACTCGCCGAGTCTCACTCTCACTTCCAACTCATACTCACTGCGACTCGTCGAGTGTGGCATCGACTCGACGAGTACCCTCTTGATCCAAGAACTCAGACAATCTTCATCCGACTCGCCGAGTCGTATGAACAGACTCGACGAGTTGTTCTTGATCCTAAGGAGATTGCCTTGGACTCGCCGAGTTGTATGAACAACTCGTCGAGTCCCTCCATCACTGAGTCTACCCTCAACTCGCTGAGTCCACTCTCTAACTCACTGGGTGCACTCGGCACTGCTAAAAACGAAGGAATCGGGGACTCGCGACCCGACTCGCCGAGTCGCTCATCCCGACTCGCCGAGTCGCTGCCATGCAGCTAGTTTTTACTCGATTTCTCTTGAACCCAAAACATGCAAATGATAGATCTGGGTCCAATAAGCTGTTTTACCACGTAAAGTTTCCAACTTTACGTGCACAACCTTATGAATAAGGGAAATAAGGCTAAAAGATGCACAAAATGAGTAGATCCATGGCTAATATGCAATGTAACTCCAAAAAGACAGTATATCTGGGCTCTACAACACCCCAACATTCAGATCCAAAGGTATTTCGACTTATTAAGACATTCATGCAAACATAAGGCTTGGAACAAACATCAAATAGCTCTTAGAAGAGCTCTAATGGAAGTTTAAAGCATATAACAAGAAGGGAACTCCGAAAATACCTCAATAAACTTAGATTTGCCCTTGGATCTTTGCACTACAACTCGTTTCCTTGCTTCTTTCTTCTTCTCCTTCTTCACACCTTCACAAAAATGGCACCAAATCACTTATAAGCTCTCAAGGGAGGATTAGGGTTCTCTCACTGTGTTCTCAGGGTGAAAGTGGCGAGAATGAGGCTATAATGTGGTTTAAATAGTGGGCAAACCCGGGGATTTAGGGTTTCACCCAGACGGACGGACTCGCCGAGTCCGGGATATGGACTCGCCGAGTCCCCGGCTCCCGCGTGCACAAAATACGCGACCCAACTCGGCGAGTCAGGCTAGAACTCGCCGAGTCCCTCTTGAAAACTTAGACAATTAACAATTAATTAACATACCGGGAACGGGTCGTTACAAAGTGAGTGTATAATCTCTTTCATAAACACGATTTTAATACAAGTATTGGTTGAATGTATTATATCCATGTTATGAGTGAGTGTATAGTTACTTTCTTCTAACACATAAGTATGAAGTATTTGCTATGAAATACGTGCTATGTGTTTATATATCGTTGTTTATCTGAGATGTTGGTGGAATGGATGAACTATATAGGTTTTAATGAGTTAAATTGTATATGTAATTTATATCTACAAATATGTTGGGTATAACATGGGTAGATGAAATAGTTGGTATAAGAGCATTAGTTTAAGCGAACTAGAAATTTGTAGGATTTCTAGACTTAAACTTAGATTGCTAAGCGATAACTGTGAGATGAGTGTCTACCATATTTTAGACACAAGCACTAGTATATTTTAGGAAAGATGCCTAAAATGCTTTTATGTGCTAAATGCTATATGTTTGCCATATATGATATTGTTTGTTCGGAACTATGGCATGTTGCCGACCGGGTCTGGAAACCTTACGTGTTTAGGATTCTAAGCGTATGAATACGATATTAGAACTAGCATGTAAACGTTTCAGAGTGATAAGGAGATTTATACGTCTATTATAAATAAAGCTTTCTTATCTTAAATTCTCGCCCGGTACACCGAACGTCTGCTTGGGTGAACAAAACGTTATGGTGGAGACTCGTAGAGAATTAAGAAAATGGAGGAAATGAAAGGCTTATGATAGTGAATGACACCTATCAGAAGATATCGTAAGAGTAGTATCTTGCCTTTAGAATATATTTGATAAAATAACGAAACGTTTAGAGGAGTACGGTACGTCTGAAGTACACCTTCAATTGGCAGGATGATGGAACGACTGATGAAATTCTTGAAGTTGTCCCATAATCTGGAATTTCCATCACCAACCGAGTAGAAGCATGATTGATGATAGAAGATACACATGAAAGAAGTCCTAGTAGAGTCTAGGAAAATTTGTATGATTAATTGGCAACATTCATATGTGTTAGGTTATTTTGTGATTTTAGGACTTGGGGACTGCGAGACAATACTTGGGACGAGTATGAATAGGTGTGAATAGTAGTAGAGATCTATACTACTGGAAGCACAGGACTCACGATTGGATCAGGGAAAGTCACAAGGTTACCACTATCCCTTCTTGGTTAACCACATAACCCAAAAATTGGACTTCTTGAATCCAAAAAGCACATTTGGAGAACTTTACATACAACTTCTTCTTTTTCAAAACTTCTAACACTTCTCGCAGATGCTTGTCATGCTCCTGCTTGCTTTTTGAATAAATCAAAATATCATCTATGAACACTATCACAGATTTATCGAGGAATGGTTTACAAACCCTGTTCATCAAATCCATGAATACTGCTGGAGCATTGGTTAGTCCAAACGACATAACCAGAAACTCATAGTGTCCATATTTTGTTCTGAATGCAGTATTCTCAATATCCTGCTCTCTCACCTTTAGCTAGTGATATCCTGACCTAAGATCGATCTTCGAGAAATAGCTCGAACCTTGCAACAGATCGAACAGGTCATCAATCCTTGGCAACATATACCTGTTCTTTATTGTTGCCTTGTTCAGCTCTCTGTAGTCTATACACATTCTCATGATCCCATACTTCTTCTTCACGTATAACACCGGAGCTCCCTAGGGTGATGAACTAGGTCTAATGAAACCGTTGTCCAACAACTCCTGAAGTTGCATCATAAGCTCCTTTATCTCCGTCGGTGCTAATCGACATGGGGCTTTTGCTATCGGTGTTGTTCCTAGTAACAGGTCTATTCTAAACTCCACTTGTCTATCAGGAGGCAATCCTGGAAGATTTTTGGGAAAAAAATTCCAGATAGTCAAACACCATTGGTATACATTACATATCCCTTTTCTCCTTCTTAGCATCGATCATGAATGTCAAGTATGAGGTGCATCATTTAGATAAACATTTTCTGGCTTTCATCAGGGAAATGATTCTAGAATTTATTCTGCGCTTATCTCCGTATACAGTAAACGACTTTTTTCCATGCGGGTTTACCCTTACTATCTTTTTCTTGCACATTATTTCGGCATCATTGGCGCTAAGCCAATCCATTCCTAGAACGATGTTGAAACCATTTAACTCAATAGGTAATAGTTTCTCAAGGAATTCGTTTCCATTCAGGTTGATGATGATATTCCTAATACAACCGCTAATAAATATGAATTTGCCACTAGCAACTTCTACAATTAGGGCATCATCAATTTTTTCTATGGGCAATGCTAGTTTTTCACCAAATTTATGTGATATAAAGGAGTATTTCACTCCGGAATCAAAAAATAAATTGGCAGGCAATTCATTTACAAGAAAGGTACCTGAAGCGACATCCATTGCATCCTTTGCGGCTTCTAGTGTTATTTGGAAAGTTCTGGCTTATGGTTTTGGTGGAAGATTGGGCCTTACTGCCTCTTTCTTCTTCGGGCAGTCCCTCAAAATGTGCCCCTCTTCATTGCACCCATAACAAACTTTCTTATTGAAGGTGCATTTGTTGGTATAATGCCCAGACTTTCCACATTTGTAACAAGTGACTTCCTCGCTACATTTCCGAACATGTTTCTTCTTACACTTGTCACACCATTTCGCTTCAGCTCCTCCTCCGAATTTCCTCGAACCAGACTTCGAGAACTTGTTCTTCTTGTTGGAACCTAAAGTTCCTTCAAACTTTCTCTTCTCGCCAACTTCAATCTTGATGGCGGGTCTCCTCTTAATCATATCTTCAACTGACTTGACAGCCTAAATAGTTGCCTCCAGAGTAAGTGCCTGATGCACTGGCACTTCATACTCAATTGGAAGTTCCTTTATGTATTCATCAATGGACATGCTTCCCTTCTTCAATGTCAGAAATTGGTTTTCTAGCTCAATCAGATTTTGGGCTGAGTAGTACTTGCACTTGAAATGCACCAAGAACTCTGCCCAAGTCAGTTGAAGTGACTCATTAGGGCTTAGGGTCTTCCCCAGAGTGTTCCACCAGCGAACAACGCCACCTCTGAACTGACGCACCGCAAATATGGTTTGTAACTTTCCTTGACAACCACATCTTCTTTTCCAGTGAAAGTTGATGGCTTGCAAGTCATAAAGTCTTTATACTTGCATCCATTTCTCTCCACTCCATCCTCGTGATGATTCCTCATATCCACAAGCGGTTCAGTTTGACCAACATATTTCCTGTTATTTCCCTCCTCTGACTGATCATCATTTAATTTCGGTTGTTCAATAGGTATTAAAGGTTTACTCCTATTGTTCAACAACAATTGTCTCGTTTCCTCCCTTTGTTCATCCATCATTGTCTGAATCATGGATCGTACTCCAGCCATTGTGATTGGTTATGGTGCAACTTCTACTATAGTTACCTGTTCAATCACTTGGGGTTGAGATTGATGATTTCTATTTGCATTTCCGGCTCCACTTCAGGTTTTCACTATTATAATCTATACACCAAATAAGGCGAATTTAGATCTTCATCACTCTGAAACATTACATGTTAGTTCTAATATCGTAGTCGTACGCTTAGAATCCTGAACACATAAGGTTTCCAGATCCGGTCGGCAACAGAACATAGATCCGAACAAATAATGACATATATGGCAAAGATATAGCGTTTAGCACATAAAAGCATTTTAGGTATATTTCATAAAGTATACTAGTGCTCGTGTCTAAAATATGGTAGACACTCATCTCACAATCATCACTTAGCATTCTAAGTTTAAGTCTAGAAATCATACAAATTCCTAGTTTGCTTAAACTAATGCTCTGATACCTACTATGACATCCCCATTTTTCTCGGCCAGAAAAGATCGATTTAGTTTATGCTTTTAAAATAAAATCAGAGTAGTCTTCCAAAAGATGTTGTGGAATTATGGACCAAAAACATAAACAACATACTATAAGCCTTACAACAATTATTTACAACTACTGGCCTATAATCCAAAAATCTCTCGTCATCATCCAACTATGCTCTGGGTCAACTACCTGTAATATAGAAAGCTGAGTGGATCAGACTTGGGAGCCTGGTGAGTATATAGGGTTTTCAATCCACAAATAATAATAAATTTATTAACTTCATCGACCAACAATAAATTTATTAATTTCATCAACCACCAATAACCCTGATTACCCGTTCTCATTATCCTTACTTTATGTCCCTAACACTTATCATAAGGGACCTAGCCTAAGGATCATCACCGGGATGGACTTTACTGCTAAGGGGATTCCTCAGCCATATATGTCCGTAAGGCAACCATGAGGGGGATGTAGTACACCAACGAACATATAGTTCACCAACACCTACAGGTTGCGAGTCTACTAGCGTTCCACTGGACTGTCTAGAAAGGTCTGTGGTCGTCATCTATACTCCGCTAGATGACAACAACAACAACAACAACATCGAGGCCTCTCATCATTTTAATACATACCAACTATTTCATCTACCCATGTTATACCCAATATATTTATAGATAAAAACACATATATAGTTTAAATCATTTTATAATCTGTATAAAACATTCATTCAACACCCATCTCAAATAAATAAACAACAAATATACACATAACACATATTTTATAGAAAATACTTTATATCTATGTGTAAGATGAAAGAGACTACACACTCAATTGATTTAACGATAATCGGGCAGCACTTCGTTTCTTAAAACGATCGTTTTCCGATGAAACCGGGAGCTTTAATGAGAACCGAACCTTGAAAGGGTTGATCTTCAAACCGAAAATATAAATTTCTTGGGGTCTTCGGACACTTCGGGACGTTCTTCGGGTGTTAGGTATGATCCCGGGGCTTCGGGGGTTGTAAAATAAATTAAAAGAGGGTGTAAGATGTAAAAAGTATGAAATTTACAACCAAAGCCGGGTGGGTTCGCACCTCCCTTTATATAGGGCGAAGCCTCGGATCCGAAGGGGGAAGGGAACGCGGCTGGAACGAGGGGGGAGGGACAAGCGTCGGTTTGCAGGCGAGGCATGTGGTAGCAGCGAGGCGAAGCGAGGCGCGGGGGAGGTGTAACACCTGTGTTTCTGGGCTTGCCATTTTTAGCAATGTAATAGTCTAGGTTAACCTTTGTAACCCGTTTTGAAATAATAGAAGTGTATTATTTGAGTATTATGTTTTTTGTGCTTAATTGCTTAATTATGTGCTTTGATCAATTAAGAATAAAAATAAGCGTCAAAATTTAAGTGTAAAATAAACTTGATATCTTTAGATAATGTTGTAGTAGTTGAAACAAGGTTTCCGAAGATATAAAGAATGCCGAAATCCGAGTTATAACGAGGAAGTTATGACCTGTCGAAGTTTCGCGACAGAACCGGCAACGCTGAATGACGTAAAAAGTGAAATTTATGTTAGAGCGATAGTTAGCCTTAGTGATCTAAACGAGAATCGAAGATCTCGTTGTTAGTATCAAAGCGATAAAAAGTTAGGCGAGAACGGACGTCAAACGAAGAAGTTATGAATTTATAACGAAATTTTCTGTCCCGGGCTATTAAAAATAAATAATAAAAATAAAGTCAAAATTAGCCGACGGAGTCTAAATGAAAGTTGTAGAGCGTAGTCTCACCTTCGCGTGGATATAAAGAACGTCGAAAACGGAGTTCGTATGAAGAAGATATGAATTTCTGAAGTTTATTAAATAATTAATAATTAAATTTAATTATTAAATCCGGCCTTATCCGAAGGCGAGTCACCGGGCTCATCCGGAGTACGCCCCACGTACTCGAGTACGCCTCGCGTACAGAAAGAAATGTCGACACTTCGGATTACGCATGCAGTGACGATTTCGAAGGCATGTACGCCCCGCGTACTGGAAGGTTCCAGCCTCCTATAAATAGGATGCGAGGGGTCCGAGCATAATTGCTCATTTCTCCTCCATTTCGTGCTGAAGCTCTGCATTTTTACCCCCGAAGCCACCCCGAAGCCCCGGTAATATTCCCGAGTCCCGAAGCAAGTCCCGAGATCCCGAAGATCCCGAGAAGTGCGGTTTCCGAGCCGAAGCTCTGCCCGCGAGAAGTTCGATTTTTGTAGAGATCTTCCAGATCTGCGGAGGATTACTATTTTTGCAAGTCGTAGTGCTGTCCGATCATCTTCTGATCAAGTGAGTGTATACTACCTTTCATAAACACGATAATAATACAAGTATGATGTGAGTGTACTAAGTATATTGTTGTTTATATGTGTGAGTGTGTGGTTACTTTCTCCTAACGTATAATTATGAATTATTTTATACGAGATACGTGTTATGTGTATATTTTGTTGTTATGTGTGTGAATGTATATTCACTTTCTTCTATCTTATAGATTTGATTATTTCTCTATGAAATACATATTATGTGTATGTGCCTCATCTGTTATGTGGAAAATGTATTGATTGAGCATGCTATACAGGTTTTGAGAATATGTATAAAAATGTATGTTTTATCTACTAATATGTTGGGTAGAACATGGGTAGATAGTTGGTGTGTAATAAACAGATGAGAGGCCTCGATGTTGTTTTGATCCAGTCATCTAGCGGAATTTAGATGACGACCACGGACTTTTCTAGACAGTCCAGTGGAACGCTAGCAGGCTCATAACCTGTAGGTGTTAATGAACTTGGGTGTTCATTCGTTGTATTCCATCCCCCTCATGGTTGCCTTATTTGACTTATATTGCTGAGGCACCCCCGAAGCATGTGTTGTCACCCCGATGAAATATTCTTAGACTAGGTCCCTTGTGTTAGTTATTTTAGGGACATAAAGTGAGAATAACGGGAATGGGTAATTGGGTTATTGTTGGTTGATAATAATTAATTTAATTATTTATTGTGGGTTGAAAACCCTATATGCTCACCAGACTCCCAAGCTTGACCCACTCAGTTTTATTTGTATTACAGGAAGTGGCGCAAGGGCGTAAGATGGATGAACCATCAAGTTGTTTTGTTTACAAGTCTGTATATGTATATATTTGTTGAATGACTTGTAATGTTATCGTTTATGCTTATTGGTCTGTATCGGAACATGACACCTCGAGTTTTGATTATATAATGAAAATACATTTCTTTTATGAAATGTTTTGGTAAACATTGTTTTATCATGTTTTGTTTTTGGGAACAAATTCCGCAACTCTTTCAAATCAAAAGGATTTACTCTGAAATTATTTTAAAAGCATAAATGAAAATCGGTCTTTTCTGGCCGAGATTTTGGGGATGTCACAGGAGGGCACGCGGTTCGGTTCGCAGGCACACATGGGTCCGAGCTCGGATGCACCACTGGTGTGACACACGTCGCTTCACGATTGGAGCTCGCTTCAGTCATGCCACGAGTCGGACACGGGGCTGGCTTGCGAGGGTCCGGTGACCCGCCGAACCAAGACCTCGCATATGCGAAGGTTCTCGGTTTTTGTGCCCCGGACTTCAAAATTTCATAACTTTCGCATACGAGCTTCGTTTTCGATGTTCTTTATATCCACGCGTATGTGAGATTATACTCTACAACTTTCATTTAGACTCTGTTGACTAATTTTGATTATTTTTAATATTATTATTTTTAACAGACCGGGACAAGAAAATCCGTTAAAAATCATAACTTCTTCATTCGACGTCCGTTTTCGTCTGTCTTTTTACCATTGTACTAATATTGATGAGACATTCAATTCTCATTTAGGTTGTGTCGGCTAAAAATCACTCGATCTTTATTTCGAGTTTTTAGTTGTATACTACTATACCGAAACTTAGAAAACTCATAACTTTCTCATACGAAGTCAAATTTTGATGTTCTTTTTATGAAAATTCTCGGTTTAACGAATACTACGTCTTTCATTTAGATCACAAAGGCTAAAAAAGCTTTATCGTAAACTCACCTTTTACATTATACGGTGTCGCGCCGGTTCTGTCGTGAAACTTCAACAAGTCATAACTTCTTTGTTATAACTCGGATTTCGGTATTCTTTATATCTCCGAAATCCTTATTTCAACCACTAAAACTTTCTTCATAGATATCAGGTTTGTCTATCATTTATTTTCGATGCTTATTTTTATCCTTAATTCATTAGATTATAATAATTAAGCAAAAACACATAATAATCAATAATACGTTTTATTATTTCAAAACAAATTACAAAGGTTGACCTAGACTATTAAGTCATCATTAGTGCCTAGCTTAGAAACGCGGACGTTACATGTTTTGAATAAATAAAAATGAAAAAAATTGCCTCGAAAATTAGGATGTTACACAGCATTAGCGGCGACACCTAACAAGATTAGGAATGACCAAAACAGTTTTGAAATAAATAATTAAATGTAGAAAGGGAATATATATGGTATTGGAGAATGTAAGAGCATGGAATTACCATGCCTTATAACAAGTAATAAGACTATATGGACTTAAACTAAGAAAATGTAGGAAAGTGTACCTTGGTAAGATGTAATGTGAAAGTGTACCTTGGTAAGATGTAATGTGAAACATAGCATATATATCCTAAAATTTATTTGAAGGATTATAAGTTAAACTATGTAGTGCCTCATCAATAACAGTTGGAATCTTAAGAGTGCAATTCATAGCATGACAAGGCTACATTGGATGTAGGTAGAAGATACCTACAATGGATAGAGGATGAGGTTGGTATCCATATTTTCGGGGAGCGTAAAAAGCCGTAATGTTAGATATGGGATGTATGTAGGGTGGTACGTCATATTGTTACATATAGAATTAGATTGTTGAAGCCCATTAGGATTGTGTTTTGTTTTAAGGATAACCAAAATTATTCGGCCTGTCACATCTATGCCCCCTTCCATGACATGTAATGTCATCGTGAGGTTATGTAGAAGAGGTATGCGACTACTTTGAAGCGTGTTTGTTGGTTGGATGTGTAAAGAGCCGTTGAAGGGACATCATATAGGTCGCTTGTTGTGCTCTCCAAACTTCTTCTAAGGTTAACATGTTGGACACTTTTGTAAAATGGTGACAAGACGTTATTGTTGAATAATCGTTGAAAAATCATATACCTAGGATAATCTAGTTGCAAGTTGAAGAATGAAACGTTGATTGGGTACTTCAGACACCACATTTACCAACAGAATAGTTAATATTTTAAGGTGCTGACAATATGCAAATAATTTGGGAAAATCAATTTATTTGGAGCATGAGATCCAGTGTTGTAGATGAATTGTCTTCAAACTCTTATTACCTTTAAAAATGATTTTGAGATGACCCCAAGACATACTATGGAGAAACGACATGTTACAAGATTGGGTGGAGATCGATTGATATGGTATCATATATCCATTATAATACGATTGCATCAAATGTTGTCATAGGGCATTATACTGACACATCTTGAAGTATAATACATACCAACACTTGGTATGTCAGGGCATGGAGGCGGAAAGGCTCTCCAAGATACATATTGGACTTTATCTCAATCTCTAGAGCAACTGGAAGGTCTGGACGTTGGACACATTTAAAGCAAAATGAAACGAAGAAAGTTTAAAGGCAAATGTGTCACCGACTTGATGGCCATGTTAGTCGAGACATCACATGCTAGGCGACAAGGGTAAAGAAAAACAAATTGAACAAAAAATGATAAGGGAAGAGGTGAGATGAATATTTAGGGTTTGTTTGAAACCATGGTTTCAAACAAATCTCCGTTCTTATACAATGATTGAAACATATAACACAAATATATAGAGTATACAAACAAATCTCCATTCTTATACATTGATTGAAACAAAATCTAGTCCAAATTAATATAAAGCTACCAAGCTATAAATCGAGTTTAAGTTTATAGTTTAAAAGTCGTAGGTAAAGTCAACCACGAACTTGTTGCAACTCGTTTATAACACCAGTTTCTAATCTAAAAGCAGCCTTTTTCATCTAAAAACAATTCACAGAAAAAAAAAACTACCATACTTTTTTATTTAGGCAAGACAAGAAAAGAAAATTTCTGAGTTGCCTTAAAAGCTAAAACCATGATGTACAGGTTGGAACCAAAGAAGCCCCATATGTTTTCTTTCTTTGAGATCAATATAATAATACCAAGAACGTGGCAAAACTTTAACTTTACCCTCGATTCCTCAAATTCTCCTTCTCTCTCCTCCATTACACAAAGACCCAACTCCATTTTCTTCCCCCTTTTCTCTGTATTCTCCTCCACCACAATTTTGGAAGCGAGAGCTCACTCCCTTCTTCCTTCCCTCCATTATATATCTCCCACTTCAACTATTCGGAGCTGTAAGTCGATTGTTGATTAAGGGCTGAACAGAAACCCTAAAGTTCTGATCTTTGCAGACCTTCAGGTTCGTTTTTTTTAATGGTTACTTTTCTTTTTTACTTTTTCATAAATGCTCATCTGATTGTTAATGCAAGTGGGTTTTGCTTTTCATGTGTTCTTGGTTGGTTTTTGGATTAGGGTTCTTTGGTAAAGATTTTAATGGAAGAGAGGTGGGTCTATTTTCAAGATCTGTCTGCTTTTCATATACCCTTTTACTTTTTACCTTTTTTTTTTTTCTTCATGGGTCTCTTCTTATCTTGTCGTAGACTTTGATTGCTATGTGCAAGATGTTTATTTCATCACATCGTTTTCGAAATCCAGTTATTGGTTTCTTGATAAATTAATTGGTTTCAGAGACACCAATGAAAGCTTACTCTTGTAGAATAACATAAAGCTTGATCTCAGATATAGTTATTTAGGTGTGCAAATCATTTCCACAGTTTTTACTGCCCTATTTTTTTTCCCCCCCATTAATAATAGTTTCTCGAACTTGTAACTGGGTTTTCTTAATATTTTGTAACTTTCCAGATTTGTTTGTTGATACGATTTTGGTGTGATCTGTTGCCTAAATTTCACTGGCATAATCTTGAATTTCATTTGTAGTTCCTTAAGCTTGTGATCTGGGTTTTCTTAAATATTTTGTAAGTTTCCTGATTTGTTTATGATTTTATAACTTTGTTGATTTGTTTCTCGATAGTTTGCTTTCCATTTTTATTTTCTTGAGTTTTGGTGTGCAAATTGTTTGTATAATATATCTTGATATCCATTAATAGTTTGTTGATGTTCAAAATGAAATTTCTTGATTTCTTTGCGAATTTGCAACTTTCTTCCATGAACATCAAGTTTTAGTTAAAGCTTGTTTTGAATGGTTATTACAATTATTTATCTGTGCAGGCAGGCAGGCTTTCCTGAGTCGGAGATGCTACTCTAGTTTTGGGTTTTGATTGATCAAAAGAAATTTGCAGTTTCTTAAATGGATTCGAGATCTATTAGTAAACTAATGGTAGAAAGCACATGTGACGATGATGCCACAAAAAGCAGCAGCTGCTTAGAGCCTGCAACTCCAACAAAATCAACCGAAAAGATGGAAATAGAGTCTAAAAAGTCAAACCGGAAATGTTTAGGCGATAAAATAGAGACTGAAGATACATTTGATCCAGAAAAGAGTTTATCGGGTCAAGGAACTTCAAAAAACAGTTCGGTATCTGGTAAATTAAGTGACGGAGTTAGCAGCATTACAATAACAAGTGGGAGTAGTAAAATGAATGAAAGGATGGATCTTGTTGAGAGTGGGAAGAGCAGTATGTGTAGAGGAAGCACAAGTACGGATGTAAGTGATGAAAGCAGTTGTAGTGGTTTAAGCAGCAGTGTGAGCAAACCGCATAAATCAAACGATTCAAGATGGGAAGCGATCCAGGCCGTTAGATCAAAAGATGGGGTTTTGGGTCTGAGCCATTTTAGATTGTTGAAGAGATTGGGGTGTGGTGATATTGGGAGTGTTTATCTCTCTGAACTCAGTGGTACCAAATCTTATTTTGCCATGAAGGTTATGGATAAAGTCTCCCTTGAAAGCCGTAAGAAATTGTTACGCGCACAGACAGAAAGGGAGATTCTACAGTCTCTGGATCACCCCTTTCTTCCAACTCTCTATACTCATTTTGAGACCGATAAATTCTCTTGTTTGGTTATGGAGTTTTGTCCAGGTGGCGATTTGCACACTCTCAGACAAAGGCAACCCGGGAAGCGATTTTGCGAACAGGCTGTAAAGTAATATGTCTTTTTTTTTTTTTTTTTTTCTTGTTTCTGATTCTACTGGATGAGATTATAAGAATTTGTATTGTATTTGTAGGTTTTATGTTGCGGAAATACTCCTTGCTATGGAGTACCTACACATGCTGGGGATAATCTACCGGGACTTGAAGCCGGAAAATGTTCTGGTGAGGGAAGACGGACACATAATGCTTTCCGATTTTGACCTTTCCCTTCGATGCTCCGTGAGCCCGACACTTGTGAAATCGGCGTCTTTAGACAACGAACCCCTCGGAAGGAACTCAGGTTATTGTGTTCAGCCCGCATGTATCGAGCCCACTTCTTGTATCCAACCCTCCTGTGTGGTCCCCACGTCGTGTTTCTCGCCCAGACTTTTTATGAGCAAGTCCAAGAAGAAATCATCAAAGGCCAAACCGGAGATCAGACACCAGGTGACACCGCTACCGGAGCTGATGGCGGAGCCCACGGGGGCCCGGTCGATGTCGTTTGTGGGGACCCACGAGTATTTGGCTCCTGAGATCATTAAAAACGAAGGGCATGGGAGTGCGGTTGACTGGTGGACGCTTGGGATCTTCTTGTACGAGCTTCTGTTTGGGAAGACTCCGTTTAAAGGCTCTGGGAACCGAGCCACTTTGATGAATGTGGTGGGTCAGCCGTTGAGGTTTCCGGAGTCACCCGTGGTTAGTTTTTCTGCTCGGGATTTAATCAGAGGTTTGTTGGTGAAAGAACCACAACACAGATTGGCTTATAAAAGGGGAGCCACGGAGATCAAACAACATCCCTTCTTTGAAGGTGTTAATTGGGCCTTGATTCGCTGTGCCAGTCCACCCGAGATTCCCAGACCGCTTGAGATTCCTTCGCCCCCGGTGGCAGCCGAGAAAAAGGTTGCTACCAATACCATTGCGGTTGCACCCGAGAAAAAGGGGTCGGATAATTATCTTGAGTTTGATTTCTTTTGATGTTTTTTTTTTTTTTTTTCTTTTTTTTTTTTGATGGATTGGGAAAAAGATTAGAGTTCCCGGAGCTCTGAAGTAAGTGAGGCCGTTGAGTAGTCGGCCATTGTTTGATTGATGTTTATTCCGTGTATCAATGTAAACAGCAAAGAACAAACAGTTGCAATTCTGTTTTTATTGAAAAAAAAAGACGATATTTTTGTGACTAGTGTTACTGTTAGTGTTGTTGGTATACAATCAACTCAAGAAATAATTGTATGGACATGTTATAGATAGATACACTGATACACTATCACTATGGTAGTCCCTACTCCCTCGGGTGTTGCATCCTAACAGAGTAGCTTATCGTTTTCTCAATTATTTTTATTTTATTTGTGGAATTAGATTCTTTTTGGTAATCTTATCGTGTTTGATTTTGACTGAACAAAATTTCGGCCTAGACTTTTTCTTTCAGACGAAAATAGTGTCAGCTGACACCTAAAGTTGACTCTATTTTGTTATATTTTATCTGCATTAGGTTTAATTGGTAATCTGAAAACTTATTATACGTTACCTTCAAATGATTTGATTATAATATTTCATAGAAGCTGGTTTGTTTATTGGTAATTTAGGTTTCTAAGTCTTACTTATTAACTATTTATAAAAAATAAAAAATTAAATATTTTCATTTGTTACTGAAATTGTCTACATATCCGTTTTTTCATCTCTGTTAATTTTTGGTGAGATGGATTAGATTTAATTTTGAGATTGGTGTAGTTCGTACATTGTAGATTGTGACGTGTGGATTGGAAATGATGTGTGGTATACTACTTGATTTTATGAAAAGCTACAAGAATTATTGTCTTTAGTTATCCAATATGTCGGCCTTGAGATCCAATCAAACCATCAATTACTTTTTGTACTTTTTTTATTTAATTATATTTTATCAACAATGTATCTTTTCCGGTTAAGTTCACTGTTTGTAACCAAAAGATTAATGGTCTAGCGGTATGGAGTGATCATCTCATATGAAAGGTCAGAAGTTCAAGTTTCAGTGGAGACATAAATGGTTATTTAAAAGTAGATTAGTTAGTTTGCCGTTCCAAAAAAAAAAAAAAAAAACTAAACTGTTGTATACCAAAAAGGCTTATAGTCTTAAAGATATTTGATATTGTTCTCTTTTTTTGAAGTTGAGGATTGAAATCCCATCGTGAACATAAGTGAATTTAAAGTATAGTTTAAAAGTTGGTTACATTTTTCAGAAAAAAAAAAAAACTAAATTGTTGTATCCTTTGAAATTAAAAAATAAAAATCACTAAAATTAACGGAATTGATGATTTTATGTTCTTATGTTTGACCGTAACAAAATTATAAATGAGTTTAAAATTTCATATAATAATACTTTAATTCTCTTTTTTATGTTTTAACAAGCACAAAGATTTATTTGCAATCAATATATATATATATATATATATATATATATATATATATATATATATATATATATATATATATATATATATATATATATATATATATATATATATATGTGAATTTAAGATGTAGTTTAGGAATATGTTAGATTTGCTATTTAAAAAAAAACTAAATTGTTGTATCCTTTGAAATTAAAAAATAAAAATCACTAAAATTAACCGAATTAATGATTTTATGTAATTGTATTTGACCATAACAAAATTATAAATGAGTTTAAAATTTCATATAATAATACTTTAATTCTCTTTTTTATGTGTTAACAAGCACAAAGATTTATTTGCAATCACAAATATATATATATATATATATATATATATATATATATATATATATATATATATATATAAAGTTCGTTCACACATTTTAAACCATATTCACAGAGATTCATAAAGTTCGTTCATGCATTTTATATTAGGCTGGAGGGAGTGGTGTCATTGAAACCGCACTTCCTTCTATGCCACATAGATAACAACTCATATTTTTTTCTCATTTTATCAATTTGAAACCATAAGGTGGGAGTGAGAAAACGGTTAGGAGAGAGAAAAAAAAAAGAAAAAGAAAGAAAGATGATTGGTTGAGAGAGAGAGAGAGAGAGAGGGGAGTGCACCTATGGAAGGCCTCAATGCGGCTTAGACCGCACCTGGACCACACCCATGGGGCGGTGTGCGTGATGATGTAGCGGGTGGAGTGCGGCCTAGACCGCACCCACTCCCTCTGGTCTTATAGAAATGCAACTACATTTCTATGGTTCAATCATAGAAGCAAAGAATGTGGCTTAAACTGGACAAATTAGAACTTCAACCATTTTTGTAGTCCGTAATGTAATTGCATTTCAATTCATTTTTTTTTTTTGTTTTTTCCTGTCCTTTGTACTTTTGTTTGTCCTCACTAGTGACTTGCTAGAGACGGATCTTCCTTATATATATTATTCTCGTTTGCTGCTTCAAAAAAAAAAAAAAAAAAAAAGAAAGAAAGAAAGAAAACAACTCTCACTTCCCTTGTGCTTTGTGAATTGTGAATATGATTTAAGAACTTAAAATCATCAATTTGACTATGCTTAATGGTCTTGGCCTTGGCCGAAAAAGACCCAATCATACTAGAGTACTAGACCCTATTAAATGTTGATGCTTTTACGAACTACGACATTTAGTTTTAGTGTTCAATTTGAATTTCTTAAGTCCATATTACAACCGAGCTATTGGGTCTTAATCTTATGTATATACTTTTTTTCTTGTATATAATATATAGTATGATGAAAAATAATTAATATTTCAGTTTTCATGAATTTAATTCCAATAGGTTACAAACTCACATTACATAATTGCAACTGTTACATTTTATTTATTTATTTATTATTATTATTACTATTTTTAAATATAGATGATAACCTACAAATAACGATACGATGCATCAATACCTCACTATTTTACAGTATTTGGAAAGTAATTCGTATTGAAGATTTTTTTTGTAGAGGTAAGTAGTATACATATATTTATGGAGCCATCCTCAGCACTAGCGGCGGTGCTTACAGGGGTTTTTGGTCAAATTGGGTTGTGTTTCTGTTGTCGCCGTTTCCGTAACTTTTTAAGACGGCTTATTGATTGCCTACGTCATCCACATCCTCCACCTCAACGACCGGTTTCTGCTAATGAAATCTTGCATACCATTAAAGAGAGATATCAATCTTGATTTGCTAGTTTCCATCTCTTAACTATATATTTAGTGATTCCAACAAGCATGTTGATGTGTAGATGTCTAGTCATGTGACTTGCGTATAAGCGATGTAAGTGGGTGTCACAAATTATCAAATAATAAAATGATATATCTTACAGGTTCAACGTAATTAAGTCGATGTCTTATGTATGTTACAAAGAGCATGGTCATATATAGGACGTTTGTATGAAGGAAAAAACTATTATACCTACTATACATGTGTTGAGGCTAGTTTATGTGGTATGAATTCATGATTAAATTGTGGCCTTTCTAACTACGTACAAATTTTCCTAGAAATCTTTAATAAATATATATTAAGGATGCAATTTATTTGTAGAAATTTTTTTGTTTTCACAAAACCTTTATAAGATAAATAAAAAGATAAAAAAACAATTTTGATTGGATATTTTGTCCATAGTTTTTCAAAAAAAAAAAAAATCATTTCTTTCTAAATTATATATAACTTGGAAATTTGATATTGTTGTTTTCAATACTTTTTCATTTTTATTATATATATATATATATATATATATATATATATATATATATATATATATATATATATATATATATATATATATATATTATCTATTGGTTTTCCATACCCATGACAAGATAAAGAAATGATGCCCATATGTTCATATGTTTGTACCGAACAATGCAACAAATGTGTATTTTATTTATTTATTATTATTATTATTTTTTTGAACCGACAAATTAACCTACTCCTATGTAACGCCCCGTTCTTGAAATATCTATTTATGGGTTCCCGAGATCAAGAGTAAGGGCGTTCCGGTCCTTAATGTGGATATAGAGTTGGCGAGAACGGACTTATGATGGAGGAAATGTTGTAAATTAAAGATATTGGCAGCAATGGTCCCTAAGGGGGAAGTTTAGCAAAGGGGTCCCATGCATGCCAAGCATGCACACATGTGTTTGGCTGGGTACGCCCAACGTAAGTTGGACGTACGCCCATCGTAATGAAGGAAAGGAACGCGGGGGTCTCTCGACATACGCCCAATGTACGTCTATCATTCAGAAACCCTAAATTTAGGGCCAGCCACTATATAAGGAACATAATGGTTCTCACCCTAGCCTCCATAAACACTCTCTCATCCTTAGAAGCCCTAGATAGCCGTTCCACCTCCATTGTTGGGTGTGTTTGACCTTGGAAAACTTGTTTTGGCAAAGGAGAGCCAAGAAGAAGAAAGAGGAAGTTGTCAAAGAAGGAGTGGGGGTGGCTGGAGCTCGTAGATCTGGAAAGGGATCACCTTCTAAAGCCATTTTGAGGTAAAAAGTCTCTGGCTTGACAATCATATTGTGTAGATCTATGTGTTGTGAAGTTTTGACATCATTCTTGTCCCAAAAACCTCATCTTGATGCATGATTCGAGTTGGCTGAGATTGGCTGTCCTTTTAGACCTTAGGAGAGGTCCGGAGTAAGAAAAATGAGGTCCCAAGGGCTTTGGTTGTCTCATATGTGTTATAGATAGGTCTTAATGGATTAAGACCTTGGATTAAGAGCTTTATGGACGTCCCAAGTAATAAAGTTTGAGACTTTATGGATCCTAGACATATTTGGTCTATGGATATGAAGTTTGGGCTTAAGAGATTAAGCCATTAAGAACTTATGTGGATTTGTTGATCAGCGAGATTACGCCCCGCGTATATGATAGTACGCCCAACGTAGTGGGTATGTGTCCCGATTCCTGTCCGCGAGCATGGATGTACGCCCAGCGTACCAAGAGGGGTACGCCCAACGTACTCCCTCTGTTGGGTTTTCAATATTGGGCTTTGTATGAGAATTTGACTTTGGGCCTTGGCCCAATAAGAGGATGATGGACTTGATGAGTGTTATGGGACTTAGTCATGGACCAGATTGAGTAAAGGGTAAATTGGTCAATTTACCCTTGGAAGGATATTGTGCTTGGACTAATGGTTACTTTGCTGCTTTGGATAGTTCGGGATTTTTGGTGAGTCGGTGGTTTGGGAATCTGCTTCTTCGGTCCAGAATTTCGGCAGTTGCAAGGTGAGTTATCATCACTATATCGATAGGGTCTACGGCACCAATACCGACCCTTTATCGGATGGAAATCCGGGTAGTTGTTTGTTATGTTATTGCTTTGCTATGTTGCATCCTGGTAGTTAGGATGATATATGTTAGTGACCGGTTAGGTCGATATCCTGGTAGGGACGTGCTATGTATGTGATCTGCTAGATTGGTTGATTTATTATGAATTGCTATATGGTTATATGTTTATGTGCACATGGTTGTCTGATCGGGATTGGGTTGAGGCGGGTCCTGCTTTGTGTTGTAGGCCAACATACCCAGGGCGGACCAGATATTCCAAAGGCCCAACGAGCGGTCCGGATAGGCTGTAGGCCCCACGAGGGCGGACCAGACGTGCCAAGGCTCGAAGAGTGGACCAGGCCGACTGAAGGCCCGATGCGGGCGGACCAGTCATACTGTAGACTTAGAGAGTGGACCAGGTGGGTTGAAGGCCCAGTGCGGGCGGACCAACCACACAGCAGAATCGATGGATATGGCTAGACTCGGAGGGTGGACCAGGTGGACTGAAGGCCTGGTACGGCGGACCAGTCACACAGTAGACCCGAAGTGCGTAGCTGTTCTGTGTTCTGTTATGATATGGCATGTTATGTGTGGTATATGTGGTTGATATTTTGGGGGTATCTCACTAAGCTTTCGGACTTACAGTTGTGGTTTAAATGTTTCAGGTACTTCAGGAGACCGTGGCAAGGCAAATGCGTGATCGTACCGCTCCTCATGTTTATGTGTTTTTGATGTGGTTCTGGAGAATTACTCTGATAATAAATGTATTGAAAACCTTTTTGTAATAACTTTATGAAATTGGGTTGTTTTTTAAAAGTTTAAATTAGTTGGAATTTTTATGGTCGTTACATCCTAAAACCATCTATGTCTCCTAATGAGATTTGAACCGATGACCTCTCATTTTATGAAACACAAATGCAATAAAATTTTTAATTAATTAAACTAGTCCACTTACAACTATATATTTATACCCTTCATAGTTAAATACATTACCAATACACATCCTATGTTCAACTAAAACTAAAACATAAGTTTAATAATTAATTAAACAAATGTGAATCCTTAATCAGGATTAAAGTCCAGGACTACATCTACATGGTAATATATGTTAATCAAGTCCATTTAACACTACATACGAAAAGTGATTTGTAGGTATACTATTTTAGTTATCTAAAACAAAACAATAATGAAACTAAGATAATAAAAAAAGATGAGTAATCTATTTAATTATGGAAGAGCTTTGAACTAAAAATCTCCGATTCAAATATGCAAGTGGTCAACTGGACTGCAGATTTCAAAATCACCACATGTTATCAATATTCGAACTCCAACTTTGAAAATCACTTAGTCATTAAAACACCATTTATTAAGCCGAACAAGAACTCCAAGAATTTGGGTCAGGATGAAATTAAAGAAAACAATTAAGCAAAAACATAAGGAGTGATTTACAACCTGGACAAACTTTATGTTTCTGTTTTGACTTAAAATAAGCAACTGATCTGAAAATTGAATAAAAAAATGAATTAGAAATCAAAATCCATTTTTCTAAAAATTACAAGCAACAATTAAAATTTTAAATATCATACACCTCCAAATATTCAATAAAAAATATACCTCCAAAGTCCTTAATCAGACATAGATTATGTATCTACAAACAAGGAGTTCAGAGAAATCAGAAAATTAATAAAAACTATTAAAATTAGAGAAATTAGAAATAAGATTAGGAGAGGCGATTACTACTGAGTTTAAACCGCATAGAGATATGGACATAACAATAGAAATCAAGAGAGTGGGGGTATCCAAAAATTGAGAGAAGAGAAAGGAGAGTTTAGAAAATTACACTTCATCGTATCCGAATAAGAGCCACTTGACCAATCGATGATTGGGAAAACGAATCAACATTTCGTCGTTCTAGGCTACGATAGGGAAAATGAAACCAGACTTGAAGTCTCGAAGCAACACAACCGATAGGGGCAGATCGATGATAATTAACTCATTTTTGGCCAGAATAATACATATAACATTAATAAATTGGACAAAACTTGTGCCCCCTCCTCTTTGATGCCCTTGACGTCCGCCCATCTCACCTGGGTATTGGGCCACACATGTATATATATATATATATATATATATATATATATATATATATATATATATATATATATATATATATATATATATATATATATATATCACACTATACCCCGATCTCTCCCCCCCTAAGCGTACCCTGATACTTACATCCACCCTCACCTTAAACCGTTGTGCACCCCCCATCTATACCTACCCTAACCTCACATCCAAACCTACACTCACACCCACACTCACACGATATCCACATCCACACTCCTATCCCACTTACATCCCACACCCCACCCAACCTACATCTACACCTTTACTCATACATAGACATGAAACTTTTGTGTTTCCATGTCATATATACATGTCAGCCACAAATTTACACGACATGAATTTGTAAAACATGAACACTGCATGAATTGGTAGACTTGTTTCGGGTATTTAATAAGAACACACCACGTAATTAGTTTGTATGACACACGACACGACACGAATAAACACAATTTTAATTGTGCTATATGAAAACACAGATTTACACGAGATTATAGACGAATTGTGTAGTTCCATTTCTTAAGATAGAAAAACATGCATCTATTTCGTGTTTATACGTGTATATACGTGCCGCCTGTCATGTATCTATACGTATTGCTTGTCATACAAATTTAATTCGTGTCTTATATATGTTTAAAAAGGCAAATTTGTGCAAGACACAAAAAACAAATATAAAATTTGTGTCTACATGAATAGACACGAATTAGAAAATTTTAAAACTTATATAAGAAAAACTCGTGTCATACATAAAATTAACATGTCTACACGCACCTACACTTATACTCCCTTACTACCTTACCCCACCGATAAGTGGACAAGTGGCACCACCAGAAGGGTGACACATGTCATGACCAAGTTAACCCCTTCCTCCTTAAGAATCGTTGACATGACACCACCATGAGTGTGCCACGTGTTACCATGAGAGCCAAGGGAGCCACTAAACCGGACATTGATGTGGTCTAATGAAAAGTCGCCATGTGACCGGGACGCGACGTGCTTTTCAAAATTTCCTATATATAGTGCTAATTTTTGTTTCATTTGGTGTTCATTTCCTCTCTAATCTTTCTCAAACTTTCCTGAGCCCCAGAGGCTCAACTTTAGGAGTTTTTAAGTTTTAGTAGTGAAGCTTGGAGCATCAGAGAGACCAACGAAATACAACTTTTGGTTTTAAAGTTCTGCTTGCACAGTTTCCAGTTATTCGCTAGAAAACCTATAAGTTAAATTATACTTTATGGTGATTTACGTATAACTTACTAGGTTATAACCCGTGTACTACACGGAAAGAGTACACAGACAATCATTTAGCAAATTTGATGCTTAGTTAATTGTTATTTTAAATTAATTTTGCAATACGATTTGAAGATATAAATAACATTATTTATATTTGGATTACTAATAAACTGGTTATGTTGTATAATGAGATATATAATTTAAAAATTAAAAAAAAACATAGATAAACAATCATTAAAATAACATTGCTTTATTTATAATTATAAAGTAAGGTAAAGTAATAATATTTTTCTTTTTTGAGAAAATATAAAATATTGTTGTTTTAGATTTAAAATAAAAATATGGTAATATTTTCGGTAAAAAACATGCTATTTATTGTTAAAAATATAAGTACCTTGTTGTTTTGAGTTTGCTATTAACCTATGACACAATAATGACAAATAAAATGAATAATGGTCATTTTTAATCATATTTAACAATAACTTGAACCCTTTTATATTTCAAACTAGGTGTGAAACCCCGCTCCGCGGGGTTCGGTTAAGACCATAGTTTTTCTTTATCGGTTATGTATGTGGTGTAGCGATAGGTAGTGTGTCGTTGATTGTTATATTTAAGATGCAGGGTTAATTAGTGTTAGTATGTGGGACACTTTACTAAAGAGGAGAACGTTTTATTTGGCTTCAATAATAATAAAGGCACTAAAATCAAATTTATAATACAATGTATTTTGTTTTTTGGTAAAAAAGTTTAAAAAAATTGAAAAAAACAAAAACAAAAAGATGAAAGGTAAAAGTACACTGCTATTTATTACATATACCAACTAGATATGAGAAAAAATGCAGGAAATAGCTGTAACGACCCAAAATTTAAGACTAAAAATTTATTTTAATAAACATTAATTAAAGCAAAATCATCAATCCAAAACATAAACAAAGTATTAATTTCCAAAACACATGTTCGTTATCAGAGTAAAACATTCCCAGACTGTCTAATCTATGGTGTGTGCTATGCGATCACCCCGAGCTCTTTCCTCCACTACTGGAAGTACCTGAAACCCAAACTGAAAACCATAAGCACGAAGCTTAGTGAGTTCCCCACCCTACCACATACCATGCATAACCACATACTACCCATACTGGGCCACGCCCGCTATTTCAGGGCCTCGCCCCTACCTCGGGCCTCTCCCGCTACAACAACCCTTTCGCTCCAGGCCTCGCCTGGCTTCGAGGCCCGCTCGGATACAGATCTGTTTAACTTAGGCCTCGCCTGTCACTGGGCCCCGCCCGCTAACATATAATAGCACATAAGCATATAAAAACACATAAGCTAACATATACTCACAAATCCTGTCCTGAGGCCTCGCCTATCTTGGGCCTCGCCCTTGTCCTGCTACTGATGACTCATGGAACCCTGTCCACGCCCTTACTGATAGTGAGATACAGGCCCAACCCACACTCACTCTTTCCCTAACTTGGGCCTCGCCCCTGTTCTGCTGCTAATGAGATGTGGAACACCATCCACACTCTGCTATTGGTGAGATACACGAACTCGCCCACACTCACCCCCTACCAGGCACATACATGTATCACACAGACAACAAGTATAAACTATCATATAAACCATTCCTTGGGCACCCACCCGCTATCATTGGACCTCGTCCTGAATATCATACTAGCATACTGTGCCTAGGGCTAACCCCCGGGTCTTCCTACTCGTATCTACATGGGCCAGCATTATGACCTTAGACCCATTCACACAAAGGGAAACTCACCTGCTCTTGCTGAACTTACTGATAACCCCTCTAGCTACTGCCCGACAACTCTTTGAACTCCTGCTCCACTAGCTCCTCGAGCTGCCAATATCAATGCAACACTTAGTCTAACTATCCCTCAAAAGTCAACTAAGTCAACTCTGGTCACAGTCAAGTCCTGGTCAAGGTCAACCTTACTCGCCGAGTCTGCCTGCTGACTCGCCGAGTTCACCGATTTCCGAGTCGTGACCTGTCCAACTCACTGATTCCCCACTCAACTCACTGATCCAAGTCTTAACTCGAAAGGGTTTGGGGTTTCGGGACTTGACTCGCCGAGTCCAAGAACAGACTCCCCGATTCCAAGGCAATCTTTAACAGACTTGCCGAGTTGTTCTTCCAACTCGCTGAGTTCCTGCCCAACTTTATGCTACTCGCCGAGTCCACTCAAAGGACTCGCCGAGTCCATTCAGATCTTCATACATGCAAAGGAATTTTGAGTCATGCATGGACTCCAAACTGTAGATCTGCCCTTCCCAAGCCTATTCCTCACGTAAAGTTGCAAACTTTACGTGTAGAGAAGGAGATCTAGGCTAAACACATCATAAGCTAGGGTTTAAGGCAAAGAGGCTCTATAATCAACTCAAGGGAAGTTACTTTATGCTTCACCAGGCCAAAATGAGCATAGATCCGAAGTAGCAACCTCAGATCTAGCTTCTGACTCGTATGAATATATAAACATGGCTTAAAAGCCCCAAAACTCATAACTAGAACAAATCCAAATGAAGGAAACAACTTAGTACCTTCAATAACTCTGAAAGGTTCCACAAGCTCTGGATCTAAGGCCAATACTTGAAGCTTCAATGATTTCCATCTACCCTCTTCCTTCAAATCACCCAAAAATGGCTTAGAAGCTTGAAAAAGTAACAATGGGGCTTAGGGTTGGGTGTTCTGGGTTAGAGAGGCAGTAAAGGAACCCTAGGGAAGAGTATGAGACGCTTAAATAGGCTCCAAGTCCAGGATTTAGGGTTTTCCTCGCTCAGACCAGACTCACCGAGTCCCCTTAGCCGACTCACCGAGTCATTCACTAACTCCTGAACCCGGATCCCGCTCGGACTCGCCGAGTTTCGCACTGGACTCGGCAAGTTGACCCTTTGACTTAGGGTTTTCTTTCCTTATTGGCCTACCTGATTTTGGGGTGTTACAATTGCAATGTGTTTTGGTTTTTGGTATAAAAATCAAATAAATTATTGAAAAAAGTACCACTTCCTCCACTTGTTTGACTCTAGTGTTGCATAGAAAAAGTCAAACATTATATTCAACACCAACTGTTTTATTATTTGCCTGTTTTTACACCATTGGTTTATTAGCAAAATCCAAAACAAAAGGTTTGCATGAAGTACTTGTCTTATTCATTAGTTGTAAATCCATAGAGATAGACAAAACTCCTAACTTCACAAGTGGATTACATACATACCAAAATAAACGAACAACCATAAGATGAAAATAACATAGTTGGTCCCTTCAGATTCATCATCTTTTCTATCTGCTTGTGCATCTGACAAACAACTATTGTTTCATGCTTGATGCATTCTGTAGAACCCTAAATAATCAATCTTCAGGTGGAAAATAATATAATTCCAATGCCATTATTAGATTCAATTTGTTAAAATTGGCTATATAAATAGAAAACAATATTTGTTGAATTGAATATTTGAGCATTAATTTAGGAATACAAATATCAATCTTATTATTTCGAAAACAGTAATTTGCAATTTTTTGGTCATAAAGTATGCATATGTAAGCTAAAGATCTATGTTTATAATCACAACTAAAATCACTTACTTGTTCCTAAAAGGTAAACATTTGGGCAAATTTTGTAGCAGATATGAGACAAAACTCCATAAGATCTTCATTGGTTGGATTTATAGAAACATGTAATTTGCCTCCTGTCTGCTCCCATATCTTAGACTCACTTCCTAGTTAATAAGGTTTGTAGTTTGCTAGGTTCTTAAATTGACAGACAAAGAAGACATGTTAGAAGCATTTTATTTTGGAAAATAATAATGGAATGTGTGACAAATTTAATTACAGGTGACTCCGGTCGAACTAACTTAAATTTGTTATCCATAGATTCTTAAACTGATATGTAGTTTTCAAAATCTACAAATTGATCTTTATCAGCTTCTTTTCACTTTTATCAATCGCATCATGGGAAATAAGTCAAAAACAAACTCAAAAAGATGGAATTTAGGAACGGAGAAAAAAGTAGAAGCTGGTGGAGAAGAAGTGCTTTCAAGAGAGGTAATAAACTTCAATAAATGAATAGCGGGATTTCTTATCAAGATGGTGAAAAAACATCTTATCGTGATGACGAAAATGCAAAATAATATATGAATGCACGATGAACTAACCAAGATCATGAACATACGATTTGATTTATATAGCTTCTGATGAGCAGAAAACACAAACAAATCAAACTAAGGAATGATGAAGTTCTGAAAATTATGCTACATAGGGAAAAATTAATCGAGTGGCCACCTAATCAGATATAAGAAAACTATGCTAACTGATGTGACTTCGGCTCCAACCACCTTCTCTAAGAGAGTGCTTCTGCATCGGAGACAGATCTGCAAGGTCACAACAGACAAGGCTGTTAGAGCCGCCCCAGGGACTGTGCCCCGGGAGCGGTCTCCGACGGTCAAGTTAGATCATCTGGTAGATATGAGATGGTTTTCTTTAACTAGAGAGAACCATCTTGGTGCTTATCATTACTGATCAACTTTATAAATAAGGTATAACAACATCAACAACCATATTAATATCAGTTCTCAAATCCATAACATTTACACATGTAGCTACAGAGTTGCAGCCTTCGGTGAATATTGTTAATGTAAAAAAAAAAGTACCAATTGTACATGTAATGACATAGTACTTTATAGAATGAGATTTTGGCATTTGACATAAATAATTTAAATGGCTACCCAGATGTTGACTGTCTTTTACCATCTCCAGGAACAGATGACAAAGTAATTGACGACATTAAGTCAATTTGTCAAACATGTACTGTAAGTGTCAATATATGTAAATAAGAGAAAGAACCTGTCTAGCAAGAATAATATGCTCCTTCCGATAAGTAGCACAGATAAAACAACGCTTTATTACTAAACCTGTGGAAAACACACTTTGAAGATCAGTATTAAAAAATTATGGTAATAGCCTAGAAGTTTATCTTTGCTTAGCGACGGACGCATGTATGGAAATGGGAACTCCATTCCCTTAAGCTCACTTTGATATATGAAATATATTTAAATATTATTCATTTCGGCTATTATGTTTATTATTAATCATTTGGATTCTGCTTAAAAAAAGACTAAGAAATCGGTTTATTTCATCCATTAGTTTCCTCATGTCCTCTATATTAGAAAATTTAAATATAAAAAGAAGAGAATGAAGTACCTGTTAGACCGTGGTTGTGAAGCCTACAACACAACCATATTGATAAGAACCGGTCACCTGTGACTTTTGCAACCACCCATTCAAAATTAAGTAACATATTTAAAGAAGCATCTGAAAAGATGAAAAATGTAATGAACGTTATGTGAAAATGGTAGGTCGATAAAAAATGGTATAATATTCGAAGATTATGACCTTTAAGAGTGATTGAACACTTGATCTGGAAGTAAAAATGAACGCTTAATCCAATAACACAATATACAATGTAAAAAAAATCCTAGAAGGCATGAACATACGATTTTAGAAAATCCCCTAAAACTAACACTCTTTGTGTTATTTCATAGCCTACTTGCAGAACATGATGGATTACTCTATAAACAAATCACCTGGAGTCTCAAAAGTCGGATCCTTGAAACTTCAAACTCAGATTCACTGCGTCTAGGCTGCTGCTTCAGCAATCATTCAAACGATTTATCATTTATACCTAGAGAATTAAGCAAGAAGTAAAACCGAAAAGACCAAAAAGAAATACAGAAAATCATTTCTTCTGTACATGTGGTTAAGAAGCTAAGGAATTATTTAATAAAATTACCATTTATAGTCGATGAATGACAATTGCAGGTGATGGTTTCTGCGGCCGATGATTATCGCGGTGGTGGTGAGCTGCTTCAATGAATATATTGTGTTGATTTACCATTTCTTCGCTACAAGGATTTATGATTAGCAGGTTTTATGATCCAACAATAGACCTGGAGGAGAAGATAGTCTCATGAATCCATCAAAATAGAAACAATAATTGGCCAAGTGATCGATTCAAATTGAAAGATGACACTCACATGGAACAAATAATCAAGGAGGCAGGTAACGGGAGCAAAAGGTGGAGCCGCTGCTTTCATCGTCTTTCCCATCTTCTAGTGTCACTATCCGCCTCTCAATCAATATGTATTTGTTGATTTCACTTGGAGAAATTGATTAGTACTAATAGTAAAATGGAACGAAACAGGGATTATTAGCCTATAAGATTTGAAGCTGAAGTTCATAAGTGAGGATTTTGGACTTTAATCAATCCAAAATTAAACCTGATGGGATGATGGTGGTGGGTTGCGAAGTGACATTGGTGGATTTCCAAGCAACACACACACACACACACACATATATATATATATATATATATATATATATATATATATATATGTGTGTGTGTGTGTGTGTGTATGTGTGTGTATGTTTCAGTTGCCGTCTAAGTCCATTTGCAGGGTGGATAGAGGATGATAACAGAGATGATATGAGCTTAATTAAAGACGATGAGTTTACCGAGGGATTTGAGAAGGACGATGAGGCAGTGGAGGGATCTGAGGTTATCGAGGCTGGAGAAGCATCAAGATAAGCAGAGTGAGGGGTTGGATAAGAATCGGTGGAAGGAAGGAATTGGAACACCGATTAACCTACATGTGTAGGGATAAAATGATCGGGAAACTGAAACTATTCCCAACACAAGTCCACACAAAATATGCGTATTGACATAAAATGACCCAAAGACAGATTTCAACATACATATATAAACAGAGGGTCATTTCTGCCAACCCCTTAGGAAGTTTACTGTTCCTAAGGGGTGCACAACTTATATATATATATATATATATATATATATATATATATATATATATATATATATATATATATATATATATATATATATATAATATTGTAAATTTCTTTCCTTTGTAGTACAAAAGGATTGGTTAATAGTCATATTTAAAGCATATAATCCCTTGTAAAACAAATATACATCATCATCCAAATTGGCCTTTTCTTAAAATCAAGATTTTTTTTGAAAGAGATGTTATTGTAATTGTTATGATATATATTTATTTAGAAATAATAGACATTTTATGTATTATGTTTAATAAATTGTGTGAAAATTTATTAAACTATAACAAATGTTAAAATTTGAGTTGGTTGAAATCTCACTTATTTGAAAGAGTTTTTCATGCCTTCAACAACTTCAAAGGTCCAAATCGGAGCAACCATATCAAATGTCTCTAGATTTTAAAGAACTAAAATATTTCATTTTTATTTATGTCCATCGTGTAAAAGGAAATTTAAGGTCAATTTTGTATTATTAATGTGTTTTGGTTATATTCTTGATTTATCGAAGATATTTTTCTAATGGTGGTGGTTCTAAGTTAATTTAGTTGTCTTATTGCTTAAAATTTTAGATTCTACATATATAGTAAGTCAACAAAAATGGAAAAATAATTTAAAAGTCATGCTCTCAAATTCCAAAATATTTTAAATTATAATTTGCATCCTTTTTAATTATAAAAGATTCAATGCATTAATTGAATACAAATAGAAAGCAATTTTACTGTCATCTACATAAGCACCTTGCATTTCATTGACCAGAAACACAAAGTTCAATATTAAAATTACCCTTTTACTAACTTAGATAATCACTTGTGTATTGCTTTTATGCTTGAATATTGATATGTACTAAATTTGTTTACTTTCTATTTATCACACTTTAAGCTTCCCTTATGTCCCTAATCATATAAGACTCTTCTCCTTATCCCCCTTAAAAAACTTCTAGTACTAAGTACTTTGTAACTGACTAACATAAAATGAAGAAAGAGAAAATAAGCATGTGTTTGACTTGACTTAAAATAGCTTTGACTAAATTGATTATTTCTTCGACGTTATTATGTATGTGTATCTTAAGGGTGGTCCAATACACAACCGACACACAAACATGAAAAACCTAAAAAGGGAATAAAAGGCTACAAATGACAAATCACAAGTACCTGAACTATATTCATTTGATATCTCGTTTGTTTTTCTCCATCATTTGAATAATGGCAAGGCAGAAGTTCTGCCCGTCTTAACAAAAACAAAGAGGCAGAACAGTAAACGCCCAACATTCTTACTCACTCTAGAAATTATAGATGTGGTATATTGAATTAAGATCAAAAATACAAATGAAGTAAAAAATTTGAGAGAAAATATGAGCAAGCACAAGTGGATTACATACATACCAAAATAAATGAACAACCATAAGACGGAAATAACATAGTTGGTCCCTTCAGATTCATCATCTTTTCTATCTACTTGTGCATATGGCAAAAAACTCTTGTTTCCTGCTTGATGCATTCTGTAGAACCTAAAAAATCAATCTTTAAGTGGAAGATAATATAATTTCAATGCCATTATTGGATTGAATTCGGTAAAATTAGCTATATAAATAGAAAACAATATTTGTTGAATTGAATATTTGAGCATTAATTTAGGAATACAAATATCAATCTTATTGATTTGAAAACAGTAATCTGCAATTTTTTGGTCATAAAGTATGCATATGTAAGCTAAAGATCTAGGTTTATAATCACAACTAAAATCACTTACTTGTTCCTAAAAGGTAAACATTTGGGTAAAGTTTGTAGCCAATGTGAGACAAAACTCCATAAGATCTTCATTGGTTGGATTTATAGAAACATGTAATTTGCCTCCTGTCTGCTCCTATATCTTAGACTCACTTCCTAGTTAATAAGGTTTGTAGTTTGCTAGGTTCTTAAATTGACAAACAAAGAAGACATGTTAGAAGCATTTTATTTTGGAAATAATAAGGGAATGTGTGACAAATTTAATTACAGGTGACTCCGATCGAACCAACTTAAATTTGTTATCCATAGATTCTTAAACTGATATGTAGTTTTCAAAATCTACAAATTGATCTTTATCAGCTTCTTTTCACTTTTATCAATCGCATCATGGGAAATAAGTCAAAAACAAACTCAAAAAGATGGAATTTAGGAACGGAGAAAAAAGTAGAAGCTGGTGGAGAAGAAGTGCTTTCAAGAGAGGTAATAAACTTCAATAAATGAATAGCGGGATTTCTTATCAAGATGGTGAAAAAACATCTTCTCGCGATGACGAAAATGCAAAATAATATATGAATGCACGATGAACTAACTAAGATCATGAACATACGATTTGATTTATATAGCTTCTGATGAGCAGAAAACACAAACCAATCAAACTAAGGAATGACGAAGTTCTGAAAATTATGCTACATAGGGAAAAATTGATCGAGTGGCCACCTAATCAGATATGAGAAATATATATTAACCAATTTCATTATAAGCGTATAATGAAAAATATATAACCTATGTAATTTCTTCTGGTGTACTTATCATTACTGATCAACTTTATAAATAAGGTATAACAACATCAACAACCATATTAATATCAGTTCTCAAATCCATAACATTTACACTTGTAGCTACAGGGTTGCAGCCTTCGGTGAATGTTGTTAATGTCTGAACAACAGTACCAATTATACATGTAATGACATCGTACTTTATAGAATGAGATTTGGGCATTTAACATAAATAATTTAAATGGCTACCCAGATGTTGACTATCTTTTACCATCTCAAGCAACAAATGACAAAGTAATTGACGACATCAAGTCAATTTGTCAAACATGTACTGTAAGTGTCAATATATGTAAATAAGAGAACACACCTGTCTAGCAAGAATAATGTGCTCCTTCCAATAAGTAGCACAGATAAACCAATGCTTTATTACTAAACCTGTGGAAAACACACTTTGAAGACTAGTATTAAAAAATTATGGTAATAGCCTAGTAGCTTGTGTTTGCTTAGTAACGGACGCATGTATGGAAATGGGAACTCCATTCCCTTAACCTCAATTTGGTATATGAAATATATTTAAACATTATTCATTTCGGCTATTATGTTTATTATTAATCATTTGGAATATGCTTAAAAAAAAGACTAAGAAATCGCTTTATTTCATCCATTAGTTTCCTCATGTCCACTCTGTTAGAAAATTTAAATATAAAAAGAAGAGAATGAAGTACCTGTTAGACCGTGTTTGTGAAGCCTACAACACAACCATATTGATAAGAACCGGTCACCTGTGACTTTTGCAACCACCCATTCAAAATTAAGTATCATATTTAAAGAAGCATCTGAAAAGATGAAAAATGTAATGAACGTTATGTGAAAATGGTAGGTCGATAAAAAAAATGGTATAATATTCAAGATTATGACCTTTAAGAGTTATTGAAAACTTGATCTGGAAGTAAAAATGGACGCTTAATCCAATAACACAATATACAATGTAAACAATCCTAGAAGGCATGAACATACGATTTTAGAAAATCCCCTAAAACTAACACTCTTTGTGTTATTTCATAGCCTACTTGTAGAACATGATGGATTACTCTATAAACAAATCACCTGGAGTCTCAAAAGTCGGATCCTTGAAACTTCGAACTCAGATTCACTACGTCTAGGCTGCTGCTTCAGCAATCATTCAAACGATTTATCATTTATACCTAGAGAATTAAGCAAGAAGTAAAACCGAAAAGACCAAAAAGAAATACAGAAAATCATTTCTTCTGTACATGTGGTTAAGAAGCTAAGGAATTATTTAATAAAATTACCATTTATAGTCGATGCATGACAATTGCAGGCGATGGTTTCTGCGGCCGATGATTGTCGCGGTGGTGGTGAGCTACTTCGATTAATATATTAGGTTGATTTACCATTTCTTCGTTACAAGGCTTTATGATTAGCAGGTTTTATGATCCAACAATAGACCTGGAGGAGAAGATAGTCTCATGAATCCATCAAAATAGAAACAATAATTGGCCAAGTGATCGATTCAAATTGAAAGACGACACTCACATGGAACAAATAATTAAGGAGGCAGGTAACGAGAGCACAAGGTGGAGCCGCTGCTTTCATCGTCTTTCCCGTCTTCTAGTGTCACTATCCGCCTCTCAATCAATATGTATTTGTTGATTTCACATGGAGAAATTGATTAGTACTAATAGTAAAATGGAACGAAATAGGGATTATTAGCCTATAAGATTTGAAGCTGAAGTTCGTAAGTGGGGATTTTGGACTTTAATCAATCCAAAATTAAACCTGATGGGATGATGGTGGTGGGTTGCGAAGCGACATTGGTGGATTTCCAAGCAACATATATATATATATATATATATATATATATATATATATATGTGTGTGTGTGTGTGTGTGTGTATGTGTGTGTATGTTTCAGTTGCCGTCTAAGTCCATTTGCAGGGTGGATAGAGCACAATAACAGAGATGAGAGGAGCTTAATTAAAGACGATGAGTTGACAGAGGGATTTGAGAAAGACGATGAGACGGTGGAGGGATTTGAGCTTATCAAGGCTGGAGAAGCATCGAGATATTCAGAGTGAGGGGTTGGATTAGAACTGGGGGAAGGAAGGAACTGGAACACCGATTAACCTACGGGTGTAGGGATAAAACGGGATAAAATAACTGGGAAACCGGGACTATTCCCAACATCTTTCCACACAAAATATGCATATTGACATAAAATAACCCAAAGACAGATTTCAACATACATATATAAACAGAGGATCAGTTCTGCCAACCCCTTAGGAAGTTTCCTATTCCTAAGGGGTGCACAACTTTAATATATATATATATATATATATATATATATATATATATATATATATATATATATATATAATATCATATTGTACATTTCTTTCCTTTTTAGTACAAAAGGATTGGTTAATAGTCATAGTTAAAACATATAATCCCTTGTAAAACAAATATACATTATTATCCAAATTGGCCTTTTCTTAAAGTTAGGATTTTTTTTGAAAGAGATGTTATTGTAATTGTTATAATATATATTTATTTAGAAATAAGAGACATTTTATGTATTATGTTTAATAAATTGTGTGAATATATATATATATATATATATATATATATATATATATATATATATATATATATATATGTTGTGCTAAGCCCTAGAATTGACTACTACTTGCATTTTAAGAGAGAACTTAGTTTTAGAGTCTACTTAGCCTCTTTCATATCCATCTAGCTGTTACTTGGTGTTTGTGGCTTGTTTGAGGCACAACACTTGGGGTGCTAAGTTCTCACAAAGCCAAAGTCTTACTAGCAACATCTACATCATCAAGAGGTAACTCCACAACTTGCTTTATAATTCATGCGTTGATTTTTGTATGCTAGTTTAGGTTTCATGCTTTAGAAACAAATATTGTATGTATAATTAGAGAAAAATTAGATCCAAAGCATTAGGGTTGTATGTGCAGCACAAGAGTGTTATAGTACATAAATCTCAACAAAACTATCAGAATACTCATCACTATTGAGGAATCACACACGCACTATAAGTTCCCCGATTTTATCTCAGCCCTCCTTGACTCGAGTACGGATCCTCTGCTTTCAGTAGTATCAGTTTTATGAGAACTGCATGCTAGATTCGAGCATTGAGTAACATAATCAAGCATATAATAATCAGGCCATCATACTGTGACAACCTGAAATTTCTATCTTGTACAATAGATCAATTCAATCAAAGTTAGACTCATTTTGCTATCTTTTAGCACTGTTTAGGGTCTATTTGAGTGTTCTAAACCTAGTACAATCAAGGTAGGATCCTAGAAATGGGATAACACGATGCATATCAAGCAAACTCGGTCCAAACACTCCAACACATGGAGTGTGCGGCCGCACGCTTGAGTGTACGGCCACACACAGGTGTGTGCAGCCGCACACCCGTTCCGGCCACACACCCCCACCTATATATATGACCCTTAGTTATTTTTGAACACTTTTTCCACTCCTTCAAAGCTGGAACACGTTTCTGTAACATCGATAAATTTGACGCCAAATTTAAACTTTTTCAATCATAAACAAAATCAAACAACGCTGTTTACAAAAATGTTTCAAATCAATATCCATCAGAGTGTCCCAAAATCATAACATAAGGATGAGGAGCGGTACGGTCACGCCTTCGCCTTGCCATGATCTCCTGAAGCACCTGAAACAATAAACTGGAAACTGTAAGCCCGAGGGCTTAGTGAGCTACCCCCCAAAATACCAATACCACACTGACAATATGTGACAACCTGAAATTTCTTTCTTGTACAAGAGACCAATTGGATCCAAGTTAGACTCATTTGTTAGCTTTCAACACTATTTGGGGTCGATTGGAGCGTTCTAAACCCAATATAAATGTGGTAGGAACCTAGAAACAGGATAACACAATGCATATCAAGCAAAATCGGTCCAAGCACTCCAAAACATGGAGTGTGCGGCCACACACTTGAGTTTACGACCACACACAGGTGTCTGCGGCCGCAAACCCATTTCCAGCCACACACTCACCTCTATATATATAGGGGAGGACCCCCTTCCTTCATTCTTTCTTTCTTTGGCTGCACTCTACTTCTCTCTCTACTTTCTCTCTCTAAAAATCTCGTTCAAATAACACTCTAAGGGCCAGAAGAACGTGAATCACCCCATCAATCAGCTTGTTACTGGTAAAACATCTGAATCTAAGCTTAAAACTCATAGTGTTCTTAGTGTTCTTCATCCTTTGAAGGAGTGCGGCCACACACACCTTAAAAAGTCTCCAAAGTGAACAGTTTGGCCTGCATTTACTCATAAGACTTAAGAACACCTCAAAAATCGACATTTTGGGCACAAATTAGGAGTGTACGGCCGCACACTCCTGTGTACGGCCACACACACCCACTGTACGGCCGCATACTCGTGTGTGCAACCGCACACACACATACACATTTGTTGTGCAATTTGACCATACACTCCCTTGTGTAGTCATATACCACTCATGTACAATCTTATATGATTGCAACACTTCATAATAAATGTTTACTAGTCCCTAAAGCAGTCCCAATGTAATAAATAGCTATTCCAAGCACTAATTACATATATATATATATATATATATATATATATATATATATATATATATATATATATGTCATTATATGGTTAATAGGATCCGTTTGTGCTCAAGTCCACACTTGACACTCAACCTCCTAAACTGATCCTACCGTCGCATCACTCACTACAAGTTAGTTCATACCCCTTAATCAACCTTTTAAATATTTTTATACGCTTTATGGGGGGGGGGGGGGATACAAGTTGAACCAAACAAGTTATAGTACTAATCATATGTGATTTACAACTTGTTATCAAAAGGAGTTTCTATATTACCATGCCAGTAAAGTTGTTTTAAACATTTAACAAACTTATTTTCATGTTTAATTGTTTCAAAAACTATTTTCCAATACTTTTCAAAACTGTTTTTGTTTTCAAATCATATCTACACCAATATATTTATATAAGTAAGGATTGAAGGACTTAGAACTCATAGCTCACCTTATTTCCTGTTCTTGTTTGATTGTGGACTTAGGGTATTCTGTTATCTGTCCAACTGTCATTGAATTCTTAGTTATATATCATATATATTTGTGTTGGATATAAAAGTCTTCGCTTCATTTCAACACCTTTGTGTATCAAAGGCATTCAACTAACATCTCTATTTAACTTTAATAGGTATAGTTAAAGGCTTACACTCATTACTATTGCTACTATGATGCTCACTATGGTCAGTACAGTTACGAGTCTATACGTACTATACACTATAAAAAGAGAAGACTATACACTATAAGAAGAGAACACTATACACTATAAGAAGAGAACACTAAACACTATAAGAAGAGAGCACTATAAACTATATGAAGAGAAAACTATATACTACATGAAGAGAATACTATATACTATACGAGAGATATACTAAAATAGAATGTGATGCACTACTTCTCGATACAACACTTCGCTATGCGATCGTCGTGTAACTGGAGCCTCATGGAGGGAGAGAGAACACTATGTGTATAGATCTATATGGGACGGACACTCCCACATCCCGACTGCTAGCTATAGTCCGAGCCGACTAGGCCCAGGGTTGACAAAACATCACTACACTACATGTGACCTGGAAGGTCAACTTTTACACTACTGTCATTCTGTATGGTTACATTCGAGTTCACATTCAACCCTTAATTTATACATTAAGAATTAAAGGTAAAACAAAACTCCTGAGGTGTATATACATTTAATACTATCTGGAGTTTGTATCTCTGCTACATTTAGCCGGCAGTGACACTGCTGGGGTAAAACTCTATTTTCTCAATTTCTTTATATGAAAAAAATTTAAAACTATATTTTCACACTGATATTTTCACTGAGAACACTTTTACATTTTCAAAGAATCAAACTTACAAATAACCAAGTCTTGGCAAAAGACTACTTTTGCTGGAAAATATAGGATTTTCTAGGGTTCACACTATTTTCAAAACTTGATAACAATTATTGTATTACTTGGTCTCAAACACTTTTATAGAAGCAATGACACTAAATAGTTATGAACTCACTAGCTTTATGCTGATACTCATTTTCAAAAAAAACTTGTATTCTCATATCATCAGTAGACAGGTATACATGCAGCTTTTGAGAAGATGGATCATATACAAGTCTCATCTTTTATTTTGATTATACTTTTGGTGTCTATCAAATTGTACAGAACACGCTTTTATTACAAATATTATACTAATGCAATGGATGTTGTTGCTTGTCTTTACTATTATGCATTGTTATGATACTGTACATGACGTCCTCCACCCCATAACGTATTCCGCCGTTCTCGGTTTTGGGGTGTGACAGATTGGTATCAGAGCATTATTTATAGTGAATCAAGTATATCAACCATAAAAGATATACGAACTATAAGCACTTCGGGATTAAAACACCCTGACCAAGAATATATACTTTTAAGTAATAAAATATTTAACTAAGTATATATATAAACCTCCACTCAATACACAGGGTCAATATCTTACTAGAACATAGCAAAAGTAATAAGATTGTTAAACAACATAATTAGGCTTAGAGATATATGGTCAAATTTGGGTGGATGTAGACTAATCAACTACATCTTCCTAGGAGTGACTAGCTTGTGCCTAAGGATGGTTGCGGTGTTGCAACAAGTCTAAAAACTTACCGACACTACTACAAGAACTTTAGAACAAGAATACTATAGGAGTATTATGTGAGAACTAAAAAGGTCGTTACTAGTAGGGCAATAGTTGCTAAGTGGATACTCTACGGTTACATGTGACTAAGGCGTTATAGACTTAGAATCTATGATCTTTGATTTACTTCCTGTTCCTTGTTTGGTTCTGGATTTAGAGTTAGGGCCGCTTATTCGAAGGTCTATCTTGTTTCGGTTGCATGTAATTAGTATGCACTATGCAAGTATTGGTCTAACTAATAACGATCCTCTTATAAGTATCTTAGATTAGTACGTCTATTAACTATTCTTCCCCTTTTCTCACATAGATATCATGGCTGGATTTCATCATGGTGACCCATACTTCCCAAATCACGGCAATGCGGGATGGCTTGAAGAAGAGCCCGATGAGGAACATCAAATCCCTTTGGATGACCACTAAGCAGAAGGCTTCTAGGATGGGTCTGACTCCGAACCCAAAGTCAACAACCTACCTCCTGTGGCCCCAGTCCCAAACCCTAACCCCCGCCAGGTCTTCCAAGGCTCGACGCCTGCATGGGTGGAATGCATAGAGACGTGGAGTGAAGAGAAAAATCAACCCATGCCATTCAATGGAGACAGAATCTTTTATGACACGAGCGAAGGAGGTTCACTAGACAAAGTCTTGCCCATCCTCTTCCGAAGAGTTGCCCGCAATGAAATCCAGGGCAGGACAGCCCTCCAGCGTATCGCAGAGGTTGATACAAATGGATGACTGCACTCCCTTTGCACCAGTTGCCTGGAGCATGCTAGGGAGAGGTCCGCAATAGACCACGAGGCCTTGCTTCGGGCATTAGCTGAGACTCGGGCTAAAGTAGAGCTCCGGGTTCACCAGAGGGTCTACGAGCGACACCTCGTCGACATGGAATGTCAACTGGCCGACCTTAGGGTTCGCCCGAGAAACATCCGCCGCCACCGTTGAAATATGACTAGCACATCTTTTCTTTTGACTTAGGAATAGCCTTTAGCATCTACGCTTGAATGAAATGCTTGCCTATATAATATTCCCATCTTTCAGTATGCTATGTAGTCTTCTAAACTGTCAATCATTCTCCCCTCATATGGTTTGATGTAAGGCCTACTGTTAGGCCATTTTTCCAGAACTTATTTACATCAGTAATACCATTAGTATTGACAGTTATATAACCTATTGGGAAAAGTCTATACTCTTATGTATCCCTACTCAGTATATGACTCTATCTGACAACTTGTCTATAGTGATTTAAATTCATGAAACACTCTCATCATACTCATAATTGTTTCTCACTATTGTCGTCATCCTTATAAATTTTCAGTAAAAGATGCTGCCTCGCAAGCGTTCGATCAGAGGCACGCCTGCGAATCAAACTCCACCTCCTCCTCCATAGTTCGATCCGATAATGTTTTAGACAGCTGTAACCGCAGCTGTATCTGCAGCTATGGCCCAAATAATTTCTGGCGATGCAAGTGGAGCAAGAATGGGCACCAACTCTAGACATGGTGAAATCCACTCTCGTACACGGGGGTGTACCTATAAGGATTTCATGAGCTACAAACCCACATTCTTCAATGGAATCGGAGGGATCATTGCACTGTCCCAATGGATCGAAAGAACTGAAGCCGTCTTCGAGATGTGCTCGTGCCCTGAGGAAAGCAAGATTAAGTTCGCTGCTTGCACCTTCATCGAAAGGGCCTTGACATGGTGGAATGGCCATGTCAAATCACTCTCCTTGGTAATAGCCAACACCATGGGCTGGGACACGCTAAAGGACCTTCTGACAAGGGAGTAATGCTCTAGGGGAGAAATCCAGAAACTCGAGGAGGAACTCTGGAACCTCAGGATGAAAGGGACCGACGTGGTGGATTATACAGCCAGGTTCTGCGACCTGGTAACTATGTGTCCTAACATGATCCCCACTGAGGGCAAGAAGATTGAGCGATACATCTGGGGTTTAGTACCTCCGTATCGAGGGAACGTTTTAGCATCGCGCCCTACGACCTTTGACAGCGCCAAGAAATTAGCCCAAAGGTTTATTGATTATGAAGCTCCTTCCACTCTATTGACAACCACAATAGTTGCCACTGCACCAACCAAGACATCAGACAACAAGAGGAAGCGGTGGGACCGAAAGAAGGGCAAGTCAACTCAATCCTCTTCCTAGAACCAACAAACCGTGGTTGTCCATGCTGCCACTACTCCTACTGCCCCTGTACCAACCAAAACATATGCAGGGAACCTGTCCAAGTGCACCAAGTGCCCTTTTCATCATAACGGCCCATGTCGTGAATTGCACTACACTAACTGCGACCGGAAGGGCCATACCGTCCGGTTTTGCAGGTCTCAACCCAAACCCATTTCTCAGGTCCCCAGCATGGGAGTAAGTCAGGCCTGCTATGGCTGTGGAGAAGTAGGGAATTTCAAAAGAAACTGTCCGAAAACTAGGAATACTGGAGGAATAGGAAGGCTACTTGCTATTGGCCATAATGAAGCAGTAGCAGATGTCACACCCCCGAACCAGACGGCGGAAACGTCCGGGGGCTGTCGTGACTCAATTGAATACCATCACAATGAATATACATGAAACATAACATTATACATCACCAACATTTGAAATGATACAACTGGTAGCGTTTACATCCATTACATTGTTCCAAAACATTACATTCTCAAAAGTAACTGTTCGATACTAAATTAAACCACAGCAAAACGTCATAGAGTACAATTCATCCTTCACTTTATCTGTTACCTGAGAATACAAATATTTTGAAAAAACGTCAACATATGAAATGTTGGTGAGTTCATAAGTAATGTTTGAAATCCAATGTTTGTAATGTTTAAAAAAAATCACCAGAAAATCCGATATTTTCTGAAAATAGAATAACGTAAAAATATGTGAAGATCCGTGAGTATGCTTGTTTGAATTCTATAGATGTAAGCGTAAGAGTTGTGAAATTCGACATGTAGTTCGTAAGTGTACTTGTTGAAAACCCTAGGAAAACCCGACGTTTTCCTATCACTTTGCTTTAGTTATTTTGGGTAATGTTATTTCGTTACGTTAGAGGTATTCGTTGAGCTCCGGAGGCATTGAGTATACAGAGGGTGGTGAATTGTTGTATCGTACGTTAATGAAAACGTCCAATTGGAAACCGTGCTAGTGATCCCTTAGGCGTCACTCGCAGTTATTCACACAACTCAATCCTCCCGGACTTGTGTAGTCCTACGACCGGAGAGAAAAAGTGAAGGTGTGAAACCCTCGGTATTTCCCTGCGTCGTTCAAGACCATTGCAATTGCGAAGGGCCCGAAGCCCAACCCGCAATCGTGAGTTACCGACTTTACTAGCAGCACTGAAGGACCCCTGGGGACCAGCAGCATGTTTGCAATTGAAAGTCCTTTTACACGCGGTCGAGTCGCATTAGACCCAACTACATGTAAGCAAGTGTCATTTGGGCCTAAAGATTTGCAACTTTTGGGCCTAAGGAGTGTACGTCGTTGTATTGAGTAATTCCACGAGAGTAAAGAGTTCCAAGAGTTTCATATGTGTATTGAGCGTTATAGTGTTAGTAGTTTTGGATTTGTTATTGATTCGAGACCGAATCAATTCGTTTGATAACGATTGTTGGTGATATTGTGTATTGTAATTTATCGAGAGTCGTAGTGTCAATCTTTGTTCACAACGAGTGTATTGAATTACCCTTGAAATTTTCTGTTTACAACCCCTCTTAATTTTGTAAATTTACTTTTTCACCCCTTTAGGTAAAATAATTTCCGGTTTAGTCCTTAAACCATTTTTCTTGACATTTTAACACCAAAAATTATTGAAATTAATATTTTTCAGCATATTTTTCATTTAAAACAGTTTAAGTCCCTGAAATTGCAGTTTTCTCGGTTATAACCCCTCTTTTTTGCAATTTTTACATTTTTGGCCCAATTTGGAAAATTTTTGCAACTTTGGTCCTTTTTAAATTTGAAAAGCGTTTTAAACCTTTGAAAAGTACATGTAACACTAATAGTCCACTGTTTTACAGGAAAACACAATTTTGGCCCTCCAAAACAGAAAATTTCGCATAATGGGCCCTATTGGGCCGAAATTGTCATTTTTAGCCCATTAAGCTTGAAATTTATGTTTTTGATCTTCCAAAAGAGTATATTTTCAGAAAATACATTATGGAATCTGTTTTGACTCATCTCACCCGTCAGATTTCAAAATATTTCATTTTGGGCCCTTTAACTTTGTATTTTTAACATTTATGTCAAAAAAATGAGTTTTTAGCCCAAAGTATGTATTGTTAAGCCACTTAGCTATTTTTCTTGGTATACTTTGTATGTAGTAGTATATTTCATGCTAGTATAAGATATATCTCGGTTTTTAGCAATTCATAACTAGATCTAGCATCAAAATCATACAAAACATACATATAAGCATAGAAATCAACCAAAACATACACATAATGATGGATCTACACCTTTACTTGTATTCTCCCCCACAAAAACTTATAAAAACCGAAAATAAGGGGGTATGAAGCTCACCTTGAGTTGTAGTTTCGGTTTTGAAGAGAGAAAAGAAGAAAATTTCGATCCTAGCAAGTCTCCTTGGTAGATCTCGAGTTTAGTGACTTCTAAGGTGCATGATCACAAGTTGGAATAGATTTAGGAGAGATTTTTGATGAAATGAAGTAGCTAGATCATGGATTAGTCATCAACTTACCTTAGATGATGTGTTTGTGGGAAAAACCTCCTTGAAAAGCTCTTGATTCTCGAAATTTTTGAAGAAGGAGGAAGGAGATGTCCTTCAAGACTTAGAGAGAATGAAATGAATTTTTGTGAGTGTGTCTGTGTTGTGTTCGGCCGAGAGTAAGAAGAGAGAGGAGAGGAGTGTGGTTCTTGAATTGATTTGCATGAAAACATGAGATGGTGCATGGGAGTCCTATGGATAATTATGAGGTGGCATAGGAAAGTCAACTCTCTTTCTTTGGTTGGGCTTGGGCCGAGATTTGGAGAGAAAAAGATGAGTATTGGGCCTTGTATGCTTAAGCCCATTTCATGGTTATGTTAAGTGATGTTTGGCCCCAATTAATTATAAATGTGATTTTTATGAGCTATTAAGGCTAAATTAGGTTAATTATGGTCCAAAATAGTTCATAATATTTGATTTATTTCATTCTAGGCCCAATATGGCCCAATATGTTGAAATAAATGAAAGTGGGTCCAATTAGAGCCCATTTAAGAGTTCTAAACCCAAGATAGTCAAATTGGAAGTTTATAGGTCCATTAGGCCCAATAAGGAAGTTCTAGTCCAAAATGGACCTAAATAAGAACTTCTAGGGTTTCCAATTGCTTGTTGACTATTTGTAATGCTTGTATGGTGTATTTGATTGCAATTTTGTTGTCACAGAGTAAGCATCATACATGTCCTTATGTTTTTGGATTCATAATCCGACTTAAGTGTTGTAGTTACAAGGCACAAAATTTCTACTTGTGACATCATCCCCCCGTTAGAGGGAATTTCGTCCCGAAATTCTGTTTGAAGCTAGATTTGAGAATGCTAGAATAGGTGAGGGTACTTTTGCTTCATTTGATCTTCGCGTTCCCAAGTGAATTCTGGCCCACGCTTTGCGTTCCACCGTACCTTCACGATCGGGATGCGGCTCTGTTTAGTACGCTTTACCTCCCTGTCCATGATTTCGATTGGTTCTTCGACGAACAGGAGATTCTCATTGATTTCGATTTCATCAAGAGGAATGACAAGGGTTTCGTCTGATAGGCACTTCTTTTGGTTAGAGACATGAAACACGGGGTGTACACCGTTTAGCTCTGCGGGTAGTTGCAATCTGTATGCTACTGGACCAATTCGGGCGACGATTTCGAAAGGTCCAATGTATCGTGGATTTAGTTTTCCCCGCTTCCCAAAACGAATGACTCCTTTCCAGGGAGAGACTTTTAACAGTACTCGATCACCAACCTGAAATTCTAAGGGCTTTCGGCGTTTATCAGCGTAGCTCTTTTGTCGGTCACGCGATGCTTGCAATCGAGTTCTGATTTGAACGATCTTTTCCGTGGTTTCACGGATGATCTCCGGTCCCGTTAGTGCTTTGTCCGACGTGTGTGTTTTTGCTAGCTGGGTGTCACCTACTTCAGCCCAACATAACGGTGATCTACATTTACGGCCGTACAGTGCTTCGAAAGGAGCCACCTTGATGCTCGAATGGTAACTATTGTTGTATGAGAACTCGATTAAGGGTAGGTGGGTATACCAAGACTTTCCAAAGTCTATCACGCATGAACGGAGCATATCTTCGAGCATTTGGATGGTTCGCTCGCTTTGACCATCCGTTTGTGGATGATAAGCGGTGCTCATATCGAGGTTTGTTCCCATCGCCTTATGGAGTGATTGCCAAAATTGGGACGTGAACCTACTGTCCCTATCCGAGATGATAGATGTTGGTATTCCGTGGAGTCTCACGATCTCTCGAATGTATAAATGCGTCAATCTCTCCATCTTGTACGATTCTTTAATTTGCAGGAAATGGGCAGATTTCGTCAGTCGGTCAATTATTACCCATATGGTGTCTAATCCATCCGATGTTTTGGGTAGCTTGGTCACGAAATCCATAGAAATCCCTTCCCATTTCCACTCAGGGATTGCCGGTTTCTGTAACAATCCTGAGGGTTTTTGGTATTCCACCTTTACTTTGGTGCACGTAAGGCACTTACTGACGTAGGTCGTGATTTCCGCCTTCATGTTAGGCCACCAATAGTGTTGTTTAATATCCAAATACATCTTATCGGAACCGGGATGAATGGAGTATCGCGTCTTGTGGGCTTCCTTCATGACAACATCTCTAAACCCTCCAAATTTAGGGACCCAAATACGGTTCATGAAATAGTATACTCCATTCTCCTTTGCCTCCAGGTTCTTTTCCATTCCACGCAATACTTCGCTTGCTCTATTTTCCGTCTTCATGGCCTCTGACTGGGCTACTGCAATTTGAGTGGCCAGGTGCGATTGAATGGTTATCGAGAGAGTATTCGTACAACGATTAGAGTACTCCTTCCGACTTAAGGCATCAGCTACCACGTTGGCCTTGCCTGGGTGGTACTTAATCTCACACTCATAATCGTTTAGCAATTCAACCCATCTTCGTTGCCTCATGTTCAACTCCTTTTGGTTTAAGATGTGTTGGAGACTCTTGTGATCCGTGAAGACGGTGCACTTTGTACCGTAAAGGTAATGCCTCCAAATCTTTAGGGCAAAGACTACAGCTCCCAACTCTAGGTCATGGGTCGTGTAGTTTACTTCATGCGTCTTTAGCTGGCGGGATGCGTAGGCTATCACTCTCCCACGTTGCATGAGAACGCAACCTAAGCCCTGATTTGACGCGTCGCAGTAGACTACAAAATCTTCCGTTCCTTCAGGCAGAGATAGTACAGGTGCGCTACAGAGAGCTTGTTTCAAGGTTCGAAATGCAATCTCTTGTTTGTCTGTCCATTTGAATGGTACGCCCTTTTGCGTAAGCGAGGTAAGTGGCTTGGCGATCTTAGAGAAGTTTTGAATGAATCTCCTATAGTAGCCTGCTAATCCCAAGAATTGACGAATTTCTGTGGGCGTTGTCGGGATTGCCCATCCTTCTACAGCTTTGACCTTAGAGGGATCCACATGGATTCCATCTTGGCTGACTACATGACCTAGGAAGTTCACACTTCGCAGCCAGAACTCACACTTAGAGAGTTTGGCGTAAAGTTTTTCTGATCGCAGAGTTTCTAAGACTTGTCGGAGATGTTGGCCATGCTCTTCCTTTGCTTCGAGAATAGACGAGGATGTCATCGATAAAAACAATGACAAAGTTGTCGAGGAATGGTCGACAGATTCGATTCATTAGGTCCATAAATGCGGCAGGGGCATTCGTTAGATCGAAGGGCATTACGACAAATTCATAATATCCGTAGCGAGTTCGGAAAGCGGTTTTTGGAATATCCTCTTCCCGGACTTTGAGTTGGTGGTATCCGGACCGTAGATCTATTTTAGAAAAATAACTAGCTCCTTGGAGCTGGTCAAATAGGTCATCGATTCGTGGGAGTGGGTAGCGGTTCTTGATTGTGAGTTTATTTAACTCTCTGTAATCGATGCACATTCTAAAAGATCTGTCTTTCTTTTTGACAAAGAGCACCGGAGCTCCCCATGGCGAGTAACTAGGTCGAATAAATCCCTTGTCCAAAAGTTCGCTGAGTTGGCTGGATAATTCCTGCATCTCGGCAGGAGCCAGCCGGTAGGGTGATTTAGCGAGAGGAGTTGCTCCTGGAATAAGGTCGATTCGAAACTCAACCTGTCTCTCTGGGGGTACTCCCAGAAGATCTTCAGGAAACACGTCCGGAAATTCACATGCTACGGGAATGTCTCGAATGTTAATCTCCTCCTTGGTTTTATCCACCACGTGAGCCAGGAACGCCAGATTGTTCCTTCTTAGATATTTCTGTGCCTTGATGCACGAAACGAGGCGAAGGTTTATGCTAGATTTGTCTCCGTAAATTACTAGGGTTTCGTGATTTGGAAGACGAAGACGAACGGCCTTCTCATGGCACATAATTTCGGCATGGTGGGGGCTTAACCAGTCCATGCCGATGATCACATCGAAACTCCTAATTGACACTGGCATTAGATCTATTCGAAAGACGTGTTGATTAAGAGTTAGGGTACATCCGGTGTAGATTTCCCCAGTGGATTCGGTTTTCCCATTGGCCATTTCCACCGTATAGGTTTCATTTAGCTTTTGGGGCAGTTGTTTTAATAAATGCTTAAACTTATTGCTTACGAAGCTTCGCTCCGCTCCGGTGTCAAATAAGATGCATGCATAAGCGTGGTTTAAGGGAAACGTACCGGTAACAACAGAGGGGTCTTGAATAACCTCACCCTGACCCATGGTCAACATCCTTCCTGTTCCTCTATTTCTTAAATTGTTGTTGTTAGGACAATCTCGGCGGATGTGTCCAGTCTTCCCACATCTGAAGCAGGTGTGGCTAGGCCCTGTGTTATTGCCGCTGGCATGGGTGTTGTTGTTGTTGCGATGGTTGTTGTTGTTGGTTCCCTGATTTTGGTTCTGGGGAGGGTAAGCCTTGCAGTACTTTGCAGCGTGTCCCCTTCGGTTGCAACTGGTGCACTGAAAATCCTTGCATTCTCCATAGTGATGGAAACCGCACTTGTTGCATTTGGGAAGATTACCGGAATAAGGTCTGGAAGCATTTGAAGTGGCTGAGGTTGGAGCATGTGGTGCGGCTGGAACCGGTGCGGTAACAACATTAACCGCCACAGTCTACTGCTTCTTGGAGGTGTCGGGGCCCTGGCGCCCTTTCCTCATATTGTTCTTTCCCCTCTTGCCATCACTTTCCTTCGTCTTCTCAGTCTCCACTGGCTTCTCTCCCTTCTTGTTGTTATGGTCATACAACCTTTTTGCCAATCTTTTTGCACTGTCAAATGTTTCGGGGTTTGCAGCTATCACATTCCCTTGAATTGGTGATGTGAGTCCCCAGATGAATCGCTCAATCTTCTTTCCTTCCGAGGTGATCATACCCGGGCACAACAGAGATAGTTCGCTAAATCTCGATATGTAGGCATCGATATTCGCGTTCTGCACAGTTAGGTTCCATAGCTCTTGCTCCATCTTCTGTATTTCGCCTCGTGGGCAGTACTCAGCCATTAACATTTCTTTCATCTCTGTCCACGACATAGAGTTGGCTACAGGGAGCGTCATGGATTCTACATGTCCGTTCCACCAGGTGAGCGCTTGATCTACAAGAGTGCAGGCTGCGAACTTTACTTTCATCTGCTCAGGACAATCGCATATCTCGAATACCGATTCCACCTTCTCGATCCAGCGCTTCAGAGTGATCACCCCTCCAGTGCCGTTAAAAGTTCGTGGTTTGGCGTTTGTGAAGTCCTTGTAGGTACATGTCTTGGTGGGTCCTTGATTCATTTCATTGTTCGAACTTCCGGCTCCCTGTCCATTGACTCCTCCATTGTTCCCTTGATGAATTTGCGCAATCGCTGCAGTGACTGCTGCAGATACAGCTGCTTGGAATGCGGCTGAGTCAACTTCAGGCGGGGTGGTCCTGGGTTTCCGCGAGTAGGTCGGAGAGGCATCTTTCTGTGACAAAACGGAAAGATGTTGAGGGTATGTGGTTTCTGTGAGGTCGTGATCCTACTGACTAGGTGCATGGTGCGAACTTAAACACTACTACTATTGACCATTCGATCATCATTTCTCAACACATAGTAATTCGTAATATCGTAACAAAACACGTAAAACTTTATTAATATTATCCGCATTTGATACATGAAAATTTTGCTCGTAAGAGCATACATGAGTGACACTGATTCGACAGCATAACGACTCTATGAGTAGTGTAGTCACTTAAACATAGAGTCGGAGTACATAGCATATTTCCTAACGACCTACTAAGATAAGTCTATCCCTAACCGCGATGAGCTGCGTATGAAGGTGGTGCCGAGGATGTGGATGCTCCCTAAAGACGAGCCACCAAGCGTTCTGCGTCCCGAAGTCGAGACTCCCACCGAACCTGCCTCATGTGAAACTCTCGAAGGACGTCACGCGTCTCCTGCTCCGCACGCTCGACCCTAGTCCTTAACTGGCGCACCTGATCAGCAGTGTCCTGGGCAAGGTCGCCCGTATTCCGCAACCGTTTCACCATGACTGGAAGGGCTCGATCAGCCGGTCCTCCGTCTCTCAGGTCAAAGAACTCGCGTGACATGCCGTACGGGGGTCGCTGTCCCTGCTGTCTGCTCCATCTCCAGAGATCAATACCCCAGGGCGGTGTAGGACCAGTGGGGCCTACACGATAGGCAGGCACCCTGATCGGGTAAGGGGGGTTGATGACTTCAGACTCCGCATCCGAATCATCCCCTTCACTATCATCAGCATCCTCCTCAAGGCTTCCTTCATCTTCCTTTGATTCGGCAGGCTCGCCATCAACTTCGGCCTCTGGTTCCCCGTCAGATTCCTCTTCGGGGTCTTCCTCGGGCTCCTCCTCAGGCTCTTCCTCGGGCTCCTCCTCTAGCCATCCGTTGTTCCCCTAGTTAGGGAAGTAGGGGTCTCCAGGGTGATGCAAACCAGCCATGCGGTCTGCGAGAGTGCGTAATTACGCTAACGTTATTCCTAGGATGCTACAATTATCACATAGATCAAGTAGGCGTTCTCTTTTCGGTGGTAGAAGCGTATAGTTTTAGGTTCCCTAGCTATTCCGATCTCATCAGGACGTGTGTTAGTTATACTTTGGAGAGAGTGTAGTTGATCAGGCTACATCCACTCCTTGGTACCACTAAGAACAGTCCTAAATTTAACCGAGATACTAGTATTATTTTTGTTTGGTTCGGCGTTATGTTCCTATTCCTAATGTAAGCAAGGGTGTTTTATTTACTTGTTTTGTTCAGAGTTATGTTAGTCCCTCTGTTTGGTTTATAGTTGCATATCCATGTGTGGCTAGATATGCTAGTTCACTATAAACAAAGCTCTGATACCAACCTGTCACACCCCCGAACCAGACGGCGGAAACGTCCGGGGGCTGTCGTGACTCAATTGAATACCATCACAATGAATATACATGAAACATAACATTATACATCACCAACATTTGGAATGATACAACTGGTAGTGTTTACATCCATTACATTGTTCCAAAACATTACATTCTCAAAAGTAACTGTTCGATACTAAATTAAACCACAGCAAAACGTCATAGAGTACAATTCATCCTTCACTTTATCTGTTACCTGAGAATACAAATATTTTGAAAAAACGTCAACATATGAAATGTTGGTGAGTTCATAAGTAATGTTTGAAATCCAATGTTTGTAATGTTTAAAAAAATCACCAGAAAATCCGATATTTTCTGAAAATAGAATAACGTAAAAATATGTGAAGATCCGTGAGTATGCTTGTTTGAATTCTATAGATGTAAGCGTAAGAGTTGTGAAATTCGACATGTAGTTCGTAAGTGTACTTGTTGAAAACCCTAGGAAAACCCGACGTTTTCCTATCACTTTGCTTTAGTTATTTTGGGTACTGTTATTTCGTTACGTTAGAGGTATTCGTTGAGCTCCGGAGGCATTGAGTATACAGAGGGTGGTGAATTGTTGTATCGTACGTTAATGAAAACGTCCAATTGGCAACCGTGCTAGTGATCCCTTAGGCGTCACTCGCACTTATTCACACAACTCAATCCTCCCGGACTTGTGTAGTCCCACGACCGGAGAGAAAAAGTGAAGGTGCGAAACCCTCGGTATTTCCCTGCGTCGTTCAAGACCATTGCAATTGCGAAGGGCCCGAAGCCCAACCCGCAATCGTGAGTTACCGACTTTACTAGCAGCACTGAAGGACCCCTGGGGACCAGCAGCATGTTTGCCATTCAAAAGTCCTTTTACACGCGGTCGAGTCGCATTAGACCCAACTACATGTAAGCAAGTGTCCTTTGGGCCTAAAGATCATGTCATCGGGCTAGCTAGGCTCGACAAGCATGATTTGCAACTTTTGGGCCTAAGGAGTGTACGTCGACGTATTGAGTAATTCCACGAGAGTAAAGAGTTCCAAGAGTTTCATATGTGTATTGAGCGTTATAGTGTTAGTTGTTTTGGATTTGTTATTGATTCGATACCGAATTAATTCGTTTGATAACGATTGTTGGTGATATTGTGTATTGTAATTTATCGAGAGTCGTAGTGTCAATCTTTGTTCACAACGAGTGTATTGAATTACCCTTGAAAATTTTATGTTTACAACCCCTCTTAATTTTGTAAATTTACTTTTTCACCCCTTTAGGTAAAATAATTTCCGGTTTAGTCCTTAAACCATTTTTCTTGACATTTTAACACCAAAAATTATTGAAATTAATATTTTTCAGCATATTTTTCATTTAAAACAGTTTAAGTCCCTGAAATTGCAGTTTTCTCAATTATAACCCCTCTTTTTCGCAATTTTTACATTTTTGGCCCAATTTGGAAAATTTTTGCAACTTTGGTCCTTTTTAAATTTGAAAAGCGTTTTAAACCTTTGAAAAGTACATGTAACACTAATAGTCCACTGTTTTACAGGAAAACACAGTTTTGGCCTTCCAAAACAGAAAATTTTGCATAATGGGCCCTATTGGGCCGAAATTGTCATTTTTAGCCCATTAAGCTTGAAATTTATGTTTTTGATCTTCCAAAAGAGTATATTTTCAGAAAATACATTATGGAATCTGTTTTGACTCATCTCACCCATCAGATTTCGAAATATTTCATTTTAGGCCCTTTAACTTTGTATTTTTAACATTTATGTCAAAAAAATGAGTTTTTAGCCCAAAGTATGTATTGTTAAGCCACTTAGCTATTTTTCTTGGTATACTTTGTATGTAGTAGTATATTTCATGCTAGTATAAGATATATCTTGGTTTTTAGCAATTCATAACTGGATCTAGCATCAAAATCATACAAAACATACATATAAGCATAGAAATCAACCAAAACATACACATAATGATGGATCTACACCTTTACTTGTATTCTCCCCCACAAAAACTTATAAAAACCGAAAATAAGGGGTATGAAGCTCACCTTGAGTTGTAGTTTCGGTTTTGAAGAGAGAAAAGAAGAAAATTTCGATCCTAGCAAGTCTCCTTGGTAGATCTCGAGTTTAGTGACTTCTAAGGTGCATGATCACAAGTTGGAATAGATTTAGGAGAGATTTTTGATGAAATGAAGTAGATAGATCATGGATTAGTCATCAACTTACCTTAGATGATGTGTTTGTGGGAAAAACCTCCTTGAAAAGCTCTTGATTCTCGAAATTTTTGAAGAAGGAGGAAGGAGATGTCCTTTAAGACTTAGAGAGAATGAAATGAATTTTTGTGAGTGTGTGTGTGTTGTGTTCGGTCGAGAGCAAGAAGAGAGAGGAGAGGAGTGTGGTTCTTGAATTGATTTGCATGAAAACATGAGATGGTGCATGGGAGTCCTATGGATATTTATGAGGCGGCATAGGAAAGTAAACTCTCTTTCTTTGGTTGGGCTTGGGCCGAGATTTGGAGAGAAAAAGATGAGTATTGGGCCTTGTATGCTTAATCCCATTTCATGGTTATGTTAAGTGATGTTTGGCCCCAATTAATTATAAATGTGATTTTTATGAGCTATTAAGGCTAAATTAGGTTAATTATGGTCCAAAATAGTTCATAATATTTGATTTATTTCATTCTAGGCCCAATATGGCCCAATATGTTGAAATAAATGAAAGTGGGTCCAATTAGTGCCCATTTAAGAGTTCTAAACCCAAGATAGTCAAATTGGAAGTTTATTGGTCCATTAGGCCCAATAAGGAAGTTCTAGTCCAAAATGGACCTAAATAAGAACTTCTAGGGTTTCCAATTGCTTGTTGACTATTTGTAATGCTTGTATGGTGTATTTGATTGCAATTTTGTTGTCACAGAGTAAGCATCATACATGTCCTTATGTTTTTGGATTCATAATCCAACTTAAGTGTTGTAGTTACAAGGCACAAAATTTCTAGTTGTGACAGCAGACCCCACAGTAGTCAAGGGTACGTTCCTTCTTGATAACTCTTATGCTTGTATCCTATTCGATAGTGGGGCAGAAAGATGCTTCGTAAATCAAAACTTTAAACACATACTTAAACAATCCCCACAACCATTAAAAGAAACCTTCGTCATAGAAATGACTAACGGAAAGACAGAGAGTTCTAACGAGATCTACAGGGGTTGCACTCTCACGCTAGATAATCACTCATTCCCAATCGACCTCATACCAGTATCGATCAAAAGTTTTGATGTCATCGTGGGCATGGACTGGTTGAGTCTCCATCATGCCGACATCTGGTGTTTCGACAAAGCCATCCGCCTAAATCTACCGAATAACGAAACCTTGATGATCTACGGAGACAAGCCCAGTACGAGCCTTCGTATCATCTCAAGTATTCAAGCCCATAAATACGCGTGTAAAGAATATCGTGCATTCCTTGCACATGTCATCGATACGAGCCGAAAAGCAAAAGATCTAAAAGACTTCCCTGTAGTATGCGACTTCCCCGACGTCTTTCTAGAAGAGCTACCAGGTCTACCTCCCCAACTTCAGGTTGAGTTCAGGATCGACTTGATTCAAGGAGCTACCCCCGTAACCAAATCGCCCTATCATCTAGCGCCTACTGAGATGCAAGAATTGTCCGATCAACTTAACGAGCTGCTCAGCAAGGGCTTTATAAGACCAAGCTTCTCACCCCGGGGAGCACCGATCTTGTTCATAAAGAAGAAACACGGATCATTTCGTATGTGCATCGATTACAGAGAACTCAACAAGCTAACGGTCAAGAATCGTTACCCTCATCCTCACATAAACGATTTATTTGACCAACTGCAAGGGGAGAGTTATTTCGCCAAGATTGATCTGAGGTCCGGGTATCACCAGTTACAAGTGCTAGAGGAGGATGTCCCAAAAACAGCCTTCCGAACTCGTTACAGACACCTCGAGTTCATAGTGATGTTGTTCGAACTGACCAACGCGCCCGCAGTATTCATGGACTTAATGAATAGGGTGTGCCATCCTTACTTGGATCAGTTCGTCATCGTCTTCATTGTTGACATACTCGTCTACTCTCGAAGTCAGGAGGAGCACAACAATCATCTACGACAAGTCCTGGAAACCCTACGATCGGAGAAACTATACGCAAAGTTCTCTAAGTGCGAATTTTGGATCCGAAGGGTCGAGTTCATAGGACACGTTGTTAGCGAAGAAGGAATCCACGTGGACCCATCCAAGATTAAAGCTATCGAGAACTGGTCATCACCAAAGACACCTACATAAATTCGCCAATTTCTAGGTCTCGCTAGCTACTACCGCAGATTCATACAGAACTTCTCTCGAATCGCGAAACCCCTTACAACATTGACTCAGAAAGGTGTGGCCTTCGATTGGGGAGAGAAACAAGAGAAGGCATTCCAAACCCTGAAACGAGCCTTATGCACTGCACCGATACTATCCGTCCCCGAAAGGATAGAAGATTTCGTAGTATACTGCGATGCATCAAATCAAGGGCTCGGTTGTGTTCTGATGCCATGAGGTAAGGTCATCGCATACGCCTTAAGGCAGCTAAAGACACTTGAGGTCAACTACACCACACACGACCTCGAACTAGGAGCGGTTGTGTTCGCCCTAAAGATATGGAGACACTACATGTACGATACGAAGAGCACGATATACACCGACCACAAAAGCCTGCAACACATATTCAACCAGAAGGAGCTCAATATGAGGCAACGACGGTGGTTCGAGCTTCTCAATGACTAAGAATGCGAAATTTATTATCATCTGGGTAAAACCAATGTAGTAGCAGGCACCATAAGTCGAAATTAATATTCTGGTCGACGAGTCAAGTCATTAACAATGACTATCCATTCGCATCTATCTGCACAGATTAAGGAGGCTCAGCTCAAAGCCTTGAAACCTGAAATTGTGGTGGGAGAATCCATACGAGGAATGGATAAGAACTTGGAAGTCAAGGGTGACGGAGCCTTATTCTCATGGATCGAATCTGGACGCTGCGACACGCTGGCTTTAGAGACTTGGTCATGAAGGAAGCCCACAACAATCGATACTTAGTTCACCCAGGTTCAGATAAGATGTATATGGACCTTGAAAAGTTATACTCGTGGCCTAACATGAAAGCAGAGATCACTACCTTCGTGAGTAAATGCCTTACTTGCAACAAGGTCAAGGTCGAATACTAGAAACCATCAGGTCTACTACAACAACCGGAGATACCTGGATGGAAGTGGGAGCGGATCACTACGGATTTCATAACCAAGATACCCAAGACAACGGGTGGGCATGACACCATATGGGTCATCGTCGATAGATTGACCAATTCCGCAAACTTCCTGCCCATCAAAGAAACAGATAAGATGGAGAAGCTCACAAGAACATATATTAGGAAGATCGTATGACTTCATGGTATTCCCATATCTATTATCTCCGATAGGGATATCATATTCACTTCGAGATTTTGGCAGTCGCTGCAAAACTCCTTGGGAACGAGGCTGGACATAAGTATAGCCTACCATCCGCAAACCAACGGACAAAGTGAGAGAACTGTCCAAACCTTGGAAGATATGCTACGAGCCTGTGTGATTGACTTTGGTAAGGTATGGAATACCCACTTACCCCTTGTAGAATTTTCCTACAACAACAGTTATCCCACGAGCATCAAGGCTGCTCCAATTGAAGCCCTCTACGGCCGAAAGTGCATGTCCCCTCTGTGCTGGGCTAAAGTGGGTGACACTTAATTAGCTAGAGGATGAGCTCCTGAAAGCACTCTCACGGGTCCGGAGATCATTCGAGAAACGACATAGAAGATTGTTCAGATTCGTGAACGATTGAAAGTCGCTAGAGACCGACAGAAAAGCTACACAGACAAACGAAGAAAACCCTTGGAGTTCCAGGTGGGAGACCGAGTCCTTTGAAAGTCTCACCTTGGAAGGGCTTGATACGCTTTGGAAAGCATGGAAACCTAAATCCAAGATACATAGGGACTTTCGAGATTCTAGCTAGAATCAGCCCCGTAGCTTACAAACTCAATCTACCTCGCGAGCTCATCAATATACATCCTACCTTTCATGTTTCGAACTTGAAAAAGTGGCTATCCGATGAGACTATCGTAATCCCACTAGATTCGATCATTGAGTAACATAATCAAGCATATAATAATCAGGCCATCATACTGTGACAACCTGAAATTTCTATCTTGTACAATAGATCAATTCAATCAAAGTTAGACTCATTTTGCTATATTTTAGAACTGTTTAGGGTCTATTTGAGTGTTCTAAACCTAGTACAATCAAGGTAGGATCCTCGAAATGGGATAACATGATGCATATCAAGCAACTCGGGCCAAACACTCCAACACATGGAGTGTGCGGCCGCACACTTGAGTGTACACACAAGTGTGTGTGGCCGCACACCCGTTCCGACCACACACCCCCAACTATATATATGACCCTTAGTCATTTTTGAACACTTTTTCCACTCCTTCAAAGCTGGAACACGTTTCTGTAACATCCATAAATTTGATGCCAAATTTAAACTTTTTCAATCATAAACAAAATCAAACAATGTTGTTTACAAAAATGTTTCAAATCAATATCCATCAGAATGTCCCAAAATCATAACATAAGGATGAGGAGCGGTACGGTCATGCCTTCGCCTTGCCATGATCTCCTGAAGTACCTGAAAACAATAAACTGAAAACTGTAAGCCCGAGGGCTTAATGAGCTACGCTGAAAATACCAATACCACACCGACAATATGTGACAACCCGAAATTTCTTTCTTGTACAAGAGACCAATTGAATCCAAGTTAGACTCATTTGTTAGATTTCAACACTGTTTGGGGTCGATTGGAGCGTTCTAAACGCAATGCAAATGTGGTAGGAACCTAGAAACAGGATAACACAATGCATATCAAGCAAAATCGGTCCAAGCACTCCAAAACATGGAGTGTGCGGCCACACACTTGAGTGTACGGCCACACACAGGTGTGTGCGGCCGCACACCCATTTCCAGCCACACACTCACCTCTATATATAGGGGAGGACCCCCTTCCTTCATTCTTTCTTTCTTTGACTGCACTTTACTTCTCTCTCTACTTTCTCTCTCTAAAAATCTCGTTCAAAGAACACTCTAAGGGCCTCAAGAACGTAAATCACCCCATCAATCAGCTTGTTATAGGTAAAACATCTGAATCTAAGCTTAAAACTCATAGTGTTCTTAGTGTTCTTCATCCTTTGAAGGATTGTAGCCGCACACCTTCATATGGTGGCCGCACACACCTTAAAAACTCTCCAAAGTGAAGAGTTTGGCCTTCATTTACTCATAAGACTTAAGAACACCTCAAAAATCGATGTTTTGGGCACAAATTAGGAGTGTACGGTCGTACATACCCACTTTATGGCCATACACTCCCTTGTGTAGTCGTATACCACTCATGTACAATCTTATATGATTGCAACACTTCATAATAAGTGTTTACTAGTCCCTAAAGCAGTCCCAATGCAATAAATAACTATTCCAAGCACTAATTACACACACACACGCACACACACACACACATATATATATATATATATATATATATATATGTCATTATATGGTTAATAGGATCCGTTTGTGCTCAAGTCCACAATTGACACTCAACCTCCTAAACTGATCCTACCGTCGCATCACTCACTACAGGTGAGTTCATACCCCTTAATCAACCTTTTAAATATTTTTATACACTTTATTGGGGGGGGGGGGGGGGGATACAAGTTGAACCAAACAAGTTATAGTTGTGTTAAACGTTTAACTAACTTATTTTCATGTTTAATTGTTTCAAAAACTATTTTCCAATACTTTCAAAACTGTTTTTGTTTTCAAATCATATCTACACCAATATATTTATATAAGTAAGGATCGGAGGACTTAGAACTGATAACTCACCTTATATCCTATTGTTGTTTGATTGTGGACTTAGGGTATTCTGTTATCTGTCCGACTGTCGTTGAATTCTTAGTTATATATCATATATATTTGTGTTGGATATAAAAGTCTTCGCTTCATTTCAACACCTTTGTGTATCAAAGTCATTCAACTAACATCTCTATTTAACTATAATAGGTATAGTTAAAGGTTTACACTCACTACTATTGCTACTATGATGCTCACTATGGTCAGTACAGTTACGAGTCTATACGTACTATACAATATAAGAAGAGAACACTATACACTATAAGAAGAGAACACTATAAACTAAACAAAGAGAACACTATATACTACATGAAGAGAATACTATATACTATACGAGAGATATACTAAAATAGAATGTGATGCACTACTTCTCGATATGACACTTCGCTATGAGATCGTCGTGTAACCAGATCCTCCTGGAGGGAGAGCTAACACTACACTACATGACGGACATTCCTACATCCTGACTGCTAGCTACATTTCGAGCCGACTAGGCCCAGGGATGACAAAACATCACTACACTACATGTGACCTGGAGGGTCAACTGTTACACTACTATCATTCTATATGGTTACATATAAGTTCACATTCAACCCTTAATTTATACATTAACTATTAAAGGTAAAACAGACCTCCCGAGGTGTATATACATTTAGTACTATCTGGAGTTTGTATCTCTACTACATTTAGCCGACAGTGACACTGCTGGGGTAAATCTCTATTTTCTCAATTTCTTTATATGAATAAAATTTAAAACTATATTTTCACACTGATAATTTCACTGAGAACACTTTTACATTTTCAAAGAATCAAACGTACAAATAACCGAGTCTTGGCAAAAGACTACCTTTGCTGGAAAACATAGGATTTTCTAGGGTTCACACTATTTTCAAAACTTGATAACAATTATTGTATTACTTGGTCTTAAACACTTTTATACAAGCAATGACACTAAATACTTATGAACTCACCAACTTTATGCTGATACTCATTTTCAAAATAACTTGTATTCTCAAGTCTCATCTTTTATTTTGATTATACTTTTGGTGTCTATCAAATTGTATAGAACATGCTTGTATTACAAATATTACACTAATGCAATGGATGTTGTTGCTTGCCTTTACTATTATGCATTGTTATGATACTGTACATGACGTCCTCCACCCCAGAACGTATTCCGCCATTCTTGGTTTTGGGGTGTGACACAATACCATATCAGTAATAATCAATCAGTCAACATGCATACTGGGCCTTCGGCCTGACTGGACCGCCCTACAGGGCCTATAATCTATCTGGATCTATCTCGAGCCTTCGGCATGACTGGTCCGCCACGTGGGCCTAAAGTCTCCCCTGACCGCTCATAGAGTATGTTGGCCTTCAGCACAAAGCAGGTCCGCCTCAACCCAACCCACAAGCAAATAATCATGTGCGCATAACTATCATTTACTGGCATATACAAACATCAAACATATCTATCTCACTGATCATAAATCATAGAATTCTCTCATGACTAGAGCACCGATGTAGCAGGTCACTAACATACCAATCCCTACGGATCATAAGAGCATAGCATACTATCTACCTTGATTCCAATCTAATGGATTGTAACCACATATAGCCTACCATAACAATGACAACTAAAAGGGTCGGCCTTAGTGCCATAGACACCATCGATATAGTGAGGATAACTCACCTCGTAGATGTCGACTCGGAAGGTAAACTCCAACTCACGGATCACTTGATACCGGCTCCACCACCTATTATCATAGTACAATATACTCGTAAGTCCCTAACCTTATAAGGTACTCCATAACCCACTAGTCAACCCCTGATCAAAGTCAAAGCCCTCAGTCAAGGTCAATAGTCCATGTTGACCCCAAATCGCCGAGTACCCTCGGCTACTCGCCGAGTTCCTCGAAGTACAATCCAACTCGCCGAGTCATCGGGGTGCCTCGTCGAGTTCCTTCGATTCTCGTTCAAACTTTAAGGCCACCCACCGGGTTCCTTCCTTGCAACTCGATGGATACACATATATACATAATCTAGGGAAAATTCATCCGACTCGCCGAGTTGTTCTTCAACTTGTCGAGTCTTATGGTAATCTTCATCGGAGTTGCCGAGTGGTTCATCGAACTCGTCGAGTTCACGACCATCTTCATGTGACTCGCCGAGTCAACATTGCTACTCGTTGAGTCCATTCACTCCTTTTTCCATACAGACTTGATTTGAGCCTTGCAACGGCTCCAACTCATAGATCCAAGCTTATAGGGCATGCTTATCACGTAAAGTTGCAAACTTTACGTGCATGCATGGCTATAAAGGCTCTAAATGCCTATTTTAAGTTCTTAATGGAACTTCATGCTCAAGAGGGACCTTAATCATGACCAAAACTGAAACTTTATGCTTCTACAATCCAAGGAGGGTCCAGATATGAAGTTACAACCTCAGATCTAACCCATAGCTCATCTTTCCAACTTATTATCTCATCAAAAACCCTAAAACTCAACCAATAGAAGAGATTCACAAGGAAAAGGCGATGTGGTTACCTCCAAACGATGATAATTGAGATAAGAGTTGATTCCCACACTCTACTTGCTCCAATCTCCTTCTCCTCCAAGCCTTCTCCCTCTAAAGATCCTCTTTTCAAGCTTCAAACACACAATGGGCACACACACACACACGTATTAGGGTTTTAAGGGGCTCTCAAAGCCTGAAAAGAGGCCAAAGGAGGCTAAGGCTCCTTTAAATAGAGGTACAAACCCTGAAATTTAGGGTTTCATCTGCCAGCTCTTACTCGCCGAGTCCCAATATGGACTCGTCGAGTAGGTCACTTAACACGCGATCCCGCCCACTACTACTCCACGAGTAGGTCAACCAACTCGTCTAGTAGAGCTTAACCCAATAAACCTTATTTAAACAATACTTAAGAATCGGGGCGTTACATTTTCTCTCTCAAGTACCATCCAAATCTTCATCTTGATCTTCATAAAAATAAGTAATTCTTCCTTTTGATTAGTTAATACATGACCTAAACTAGCATTCCCCTCTACTTTGATCCCTGGACACATCCATTTTAGTCAAGAACACACATTAGTTTTGGGACCATAATCACCCTTTCAATCCTCTATAACGTGTATACACTTATCATAACTTGTTTTATGCCAAGAAAACTTGAAGATATGCATGAAAAACACCATTTCTCATGATCTTTAGGTGTGTACGGTTGCACACACCATGTGCAACCATACACACCCTTTTTAGGTCCTAAAATGGCAATGAACTCCATAAAAGGCTAGAGCATGAAGAACTAAACCTTCCTTGATGAGTTCTAAGGACTTAAACTACGTTTTGGCACACTTCATGGGGAATGTGCGGCCGCACACTCTGGCCGCACACACACAAATAGTGTGTATTTTGACCATACACTCCCTTGTAAGGACATATACCCCTTATTTGCAATCATATATGGTTGTAACACTTCAATATAAGTGCTTACTAGTTCCTAAGACAATTAAAATTCAATGATTAGTTTTTATAAGCACTAATTGTGTGTGTGTATATATATATATATATATATATATATATATATATATATATATGTCATTATGTGGTAAATAGGATTCGGTTGTGCTTAAGTCTCCAATTGACACCTAACAATCTTGTATTGATCTTTCATCCGGGTTACTCACTAAGGGCGACTTCATACCCCTTAATCAACCTTTTAAATGATTTTAAATGCTTTAATGGGGGGGGGGGGGAATACAATTTGAAACATTATAGTTATTATATTAACCACATGTGATTAATAATTATCAGACATATGGATTTACTATGCTTTTAACTGTTTTATCACACAAACTTCTTCAAACTGCTTATCAAACTCTTTTACATGTTAAAATCTTTACTAAACTCACTTTTATGTATCAAACCTATTCTATTACAGCTTTCAAACTTATATATTATTAAAACCATGTCTAATACATATATAGTTATATAAGTAAGGATTAAAGGGATTAGGACTGACAACTCACTTTAATTCATGTTCCTTGTTTGGTTGTAGACTTAGAGTACTCTGGTGTTTGTCTGAGTATCGTTGAATCCTTAGTTATACATAATGTATATATGTAGAGATATAAAGGCTTTTATCTCATTTCAATACATTCAGTCTTACAAACAACTCTGCTAGTAAACTATAATATGTATACTTTAGGGATATACTACTCATTACTTCTAGTTCAATGAAGCATAAAAAGAGCCAGTTCATTCATGAGTCAATACTTACTATTATGAGAGACTATACAGCTATTCTATGATGAGAAAATAAGAGAACTTACTATTATTAGAAACATTACATATACTAAATACTAGACAGAGAGAACATACAATACATCTAGTATATACTATACATATACAATTATACTATAACATAAATGTGAACCACTGTTTTGGGGCATGTCATCACTGCCATGGCTCAATTTGTATCCAGAATCTCCTAGAGAGAGAGCGTGAATTTGTGTATAGATTTATACTGGATTGACTATCCTACACCTTGCTGCTAGCTACAGTAGGACCTGCAGGTCTTCGGGTGCCAAATGTCATTACTTCCGATGTCTTTCATCGTCGTGTTTATAGTCGATAGTATGATACAATCAAATCACATTATACCTTGATAAAACTCCAGTTTAAGGTAGCTAGTACATTAGTAGTTACTATAATACAACACAACAGTACTATATTATTTTCCCTTTTTGCATTCACTTTGTGATCATTTCACATAAACGATAATGTATAAACTATATTTTGTTAAATGATAGTTACACTTGGGAAAATGTAACACCCAGAATTTGAAAGACCAAGAAATGAAAGGAAAAGCTCCAATTCAAGGAGTCAACTCGTCGAGTCCAGGGAAGAACTCGACGAGTCGGAGCGGGATCCGGGTTATAGAATAAGTGACCGACTCGGCGAGTGGAATCGGTGAGTTTGGTATGGACGAGAAAAGCCCTAATCTTAGGGTTTGCACCCTATTTAAAGGACCTTATGTCCTCTCCTCAGCCCCCTTGTCGGCCAGAAGCTTCTTTAAGCAATTTCGAACCCTAACTTGAGTAAGAGGAGGAGGAAAGTGAGTTTGGGGCTTTTTCAAGAGGAAGATTTGGAGGATTTGACCACTAAGGAGCTGGAGGATTCAACTCTTTGGTTGTGAGCATCAGTTTGAAGGTAACAATCTGTCACTTTGCCTTTGTTGCTTCCAGATCTTTTCTTGGATGATGTTTTGGGCCATTTTGGCATGTTAAGGAGCCATTTCAAGTTAGAAGTCCAGATCTGAGGTTGCTACTTCAGATGTAGGCTTGTCTTGGTCCAAAAACCTGTAAAGTATTAGCCCTTGGTGTGTTGGTGAAGCATGTTTGTCTTAAACTATAGCCCTAGAGTGTTTTAAGCCTATAACTCCTTGGTTTCACGTAAAGTTTGCAACTTCACGTGAAGGGTGGGCCTTAGAAGAGTAGATCTACAGTTTGGAACCCCTGTATGGCTCGAAAAGCCACTATATGGATTTAGAACTGAAGCGACTCAGCGAGTCACATGGGTGGACTCGGTGAGTTGTATGAAGATGGGTAGGAACTTGTCGAGTTGGAAGAACAAATCAGCGAGTCTCTTGAAGATTGCCTTGGACTCGACGAGTCTATTCTTGGACTCGGTGAGTCTGGTCGTAGAACCTCAACCTTTTCTGGTTAAGACGTGGATAAGCGAGTTGAGTGGTTACTCAGTGAGTTGGACAGGATGGGACTCAGAGATTATAGAACTCGGTGAGCCTATGCGTTGAATTGACAAGTCGAGTCAATTGGAAGGTTGACTTTGACCAGGACTTTGACTTTGGCCAGAGTTGACTTAATTTGACTTCTAGAGTTCATTTGGATCTAAGTGTTATATTGATATTGGAAGCTCGGGGAACTAGTGGAGCAGCAGTTTGGAGAGTTGTCAGACAACAGCCAAAGTGTTATTAATAAAGTTCAGCAGTGCATGTGAGTTTCCCCTTGTGTGAATGTGTCTATGGCCACAATGCCATCCCATATAGTTAGGAGTAGGAAGACCCAGGGGTTAGCCCTAGGCACAGTATGCTAGTATGACATTCAGGACTAAGGTCGAATGTTAGCGAGCGGGTACCCAAGGAATGGGTTGTGTGATAGTTATACTTGTTGTCTGTGTGATACATGTATGTGCCTGGTAGGGAGGTGAGTATGGGCGAGGTCCCGTATCTCACCAATGGTAGAGTGTGGACGATGTTCCATACCTCATTAGCAGTAGAGTAGGGGCGAGCCCAAGTAAGGAAAACAGTGAGTGTGGGCTGGGCCCGTATCTCACTATCAGTAGGAGCGTGGATGGGGTTCCATGATTCAACAGTAGCAGGACAGGGGCGAGGCCTTAGTATAGTAATCCAGTAGAGTATTTTGTTATGTGTTGTGATATGATTATATGCCTGGTGGGGCCTGGTGGCGGACGGGGCCAGATAGCGGGCGAGATCCCAATATGTGGTTATGTGCTCAGTATTATGTATGGCATGTTTGGATCAGTAGATATGTATGGTATGCGGTAGGTTGGGGTACTCACTAAGCTTTAGGCTTACGGTTTTCAGTTTTGGTTTCAGGTATTCAGTTTTCAGAAGAGGAGCTCGGGAGGGTTGTAGTGCACACACCATGACAAGTTAGCCTGGGATGTTTACTTTGATAATTAAACAAGTGTTTTGGAAATGAAACTATGATTTGTCATATAAACCCTTTTTGTATGTTGACTTAACGCTTTGAATTAGTATTGTTTTTTTTAAAGAATTTGTTGGACTCGAAATTTAGGATGTTATAAGTTGGTATCAGAGCCTTGGTTTGAGGGATTTGGGCACACTCTCAGGTGTGTCCGAACTAAAACTGAGGAAGTGGTATAAAATTTTTTCAAAAGAAAAACCATATTTATAAAAGGATATTGAGGAAAGAAAACGGTTTTAGAAAAAGCAAAAGGAACTTTGAAAAGAGAAAAGGGTGTGGTGCATGCAATCAGCCGAGCTCAAGTAAGTTCTCCCTAATTACCCATACAAGTTTATGTTATGATATGATTATGTGATCAACATGCTAGATTTAGGGCTAAGGATCTAGGAGGATGCCTTATTTTCCTGTTATATGCGCTTATTGAGCTATATGTTAGCGTTGGTTAGACAGTGGTAGGATAGCCTGTTTAGGTTATGCCTGATTATGTGTGCGTATATTGCATGCTAGTATAGATTCTTGTATTTTGACAGAACTGCTTAATTATGTTATGGTTAGATTTCCCTTGGTCTGAATGCTGCTTGCTTTGTGCTTCATGGATTCTGAGTGATGGGAGTTGGCTATTAGATGAATACGTTAAGTCACATGTGATCAGGGTTGAATAATCTCAGAGTTCTAGATTTGACTCTACTGCACAACTCTCATTTGAGTCTAACCGTCGTAGCGACGAGTCCTTTACTTGAAGGATTATTTGAGCCTCATCACATGTGATGGTATTCAGGTAATGGCTGATTGGCATTACAAGGAAACCTTCAGTAGCCGAGGGATGGTTGGGTCGGAGGTTTCCTTAGGATAGGCCTAGGATGAGTTTAGTGATGGAAGCAGTGGTAGTCGTGCAAGGGACTTGGTGGAGTCGAGGACACTCTTGAGGAAAGTACGGATAGATGTGGAAGGTAGTATGGGCCCGTACTATAGAAAGCAGAGGATCCGTACTCGATTCAAGAGGGACCGAGACAAAACTAGGGAACTTGCAGTGCGTGTGAGGTCCTTCAGCTATGATATGTATTTTGATGGTAGTTATGACATGTTTTCAGTATGGTGACATCGCAAGATGGACCAGTGGATGGATCAGGTGTTAGAGAGGGGTTAGGCTCGGGTTCAGGAATCGAGCAGCTCGAGGAGCAGATGAGAGAGTTTGTATCAGCTGAGATTACATGCGGAATTCTTGACCAGACTCCTGTGATCTTTGGCACGGTCAAGGAGGGCATCCTAGAGATTTTGGATGAGAGGCTTGGAGCCTTTCGCACAGAGCTGATGGCTATGTTGGGAGCACGTACTTTGACTTTCCGGGAGTTCAGGGCTTGTGGAGCTCCAGATTACCATGGGGATAGGGACCGCATTGCTAGTGACAGATGGTTGGCTGATGTCACCAACGCTTTTCATTCTAGCTGGTGTCCTGAGGGGGACAAGGTTCGACTCACCTCCTGTCTTCTGAAGGACAGGACACGGGATTGGTGGGAGGAGGTTGGTCATGCTATCTGGGATGATACCGGTTCGACGCGATGACATGGAGAGATTTCTTGTTCAGGTTCAAGGCCGAGTTTACACCGATTATTGAGGTGCAATAGTTAGCCCGGGAGTTCCAGGATCTACAGCAGACGTCCGAGATGTTGGCGGAGATCACCGCCAAGTTCAGGGAGAGGGCTCTTCTTGTTCCGCAGTATGTCACGGATGAGGAGATTAAGAAGGCTCGATATCACGATATGCTGAGAGATGACATCAAAGAGTTTGTAAGTCAGTCCAACTACAAGACACTGGAGGATATGATTTCTCGGGCCAGGGAATGGGAGATCGATCTGGAACACCTCGGGAAGAGGAATACGAAGGAGGTTCAGGTATCTATGGGATCGGGCAAGAGGCCCAAGACATCAGACTCCAGATCAAGAGGTCCTCAGGATCGGGGCCGTTGTGGCAAGTGCGGAAGGACGCACGAGGGTGCGTTTAGGATTGGCAGCAATGGTGATTCTGGTTGCTTCAAGTGCGGCCAAATTGGTCATTTCAGCAGAGATTGTACTGCTACCACCACCTAGGGGTCAGACCTGTTATGTTTCCATTGCAGTCAGAAGGTCCACAAGAAGGTCCAACTTTCGAGTTTGCATTCAGTAGGACAGGTGATGGCACCTGCCCCTGCAACCATGAGGATCACCGACGGCCGACAGGGCCGGGCAGAGACGTCTGCGGCGAGGAGCAGGGGGTATCAGTTGGTTTCAGATGAGGTGTGAGCAACCCGATGTATCAGGTACATATCTTCTTTCATTTCTCTATCAACTTATGATATGGTCTTATTGTTATGGCTCTGCATCGGTATTGATATGATACTTCAGAATTTTGTGGCCTACTGGTGATTTATTTATTTTCCATCTGCAGACCTTGGATGTTAGAATGATAGTTGGAGGTCGTCTCCTTTAGAGTGGGTTACTTAGGATGCATTATCTGTAGCATGCCTGTGAGGGGCTTGGTAGTGCCTCGCTAGTTCGGGAAGGTGTCGATTGGAAATGGATTGGTTAGATCCCCAGTTGTGGTAAGTCGGGTTTTCAGCGAAGTGACCAGGGGATGGTAAGAAGAATTGGAAATTATTCTGAGCTGTGAGTTGTGAGAAGCTAGTCAAGTCGAAGTGGGGGAGAGCCATCCGTATGGCCAAGGATAGAAGTAAGTACAAGACTGGGGTCGTTTCGCAGTCTTAATAAGGAAGAAAGCAGCTCAAGTGGCTGTTGGGATGGAGGATCAGGTTAGTTGGAGTTGGAGAAACTTTCCAACCTTGAGTTTGTGTATTCATGTCTAGCGGGTGACTGGTTCGGGAAAACTAGGTCGTAGAGCCTTCGCCAGGTGTGAGTTTAGGTGGGATATAAGACTGTGGAGTAGCCGCAACATTCCCCCAGTAGCAAGTCGTGAGGAAAGTGTCGTAAGACTGTGGGTAAACTGTAACGTTCTTTAGCAGTTTAGTTCGAGGAGTGTGGGCGGAGACCCGTATCTCCTAGTCAGCGATGGGGATAAGGAAAGGCTAAGTCGTTGAGGTTTAGTATGGAGTTGACCTGCATAGTCGTTGTTATGAGAGGCCACTCGAGTATACAGTTAGGTGAGACCTGTGGGCGAGGCCCGTATGTTAGCAACATTATAGGTGAGACCTGGGAGCAAGATTGCTCAGTAGTATGGTTTGGGTGAGACCCGTGGGCAAGGCCCGTGAGATTATAGCAGCACAGGTAGGACCTGGTAGGGAACTTAGGGTCAAGATAGGGGATTGAGGATCCCAAGACTTGTAGCCCCAAAGTGGCGGGATAGATAGAGCAGTTTATATAGCCGAAGTTTCTTCAGAAGTCACTGGGAGCGACCAAGAGATTGTGCTAGTTGTAGTGACCAGTGAGTATTCGGTAACCCAGTTATCGACAGAATCTATAGAGGGACCAGGGTGGTCTCGGTCCATTCGGAAGGCGAATGAGAAACAAAAGGACCTTAAGGCAGGGAAGTGACGATAGAGAGGTATGGTGCGGGACAACTAGTTGACCGAGGAGTGCTACGCCTCTTGCAGTAGGGTTGGATAATCTCATAGGGAAGGGTTTGACCCTGTTGTGCAGCTCTCATTGGAGTCTAACCGTTATAGGGATGAATCTTTTACTCGAAGGATTATCTGATCCATACGTTGGGCTGGGCAACGCTAGGTTATTGTAGCCTAAAGTGTTTGGTTGGTATCAATAGTAGTGACCAACAGTGGGAGTGGATGGAGTGATGGATACCATGAAGGATATGTCTTTCATAGTGGTAGAGGAGGTAGTTCGTGGTAGAATTCTACCTTGGGAAGGCCAGAAAGCGTGCAAGGAAACAGGAGGGGGTGAACCCCTAGGATTTCAGCATAAGTACTCGAGGAGTACTGGACGGATTGTTAGTTGAGTGAGTTGTGTGCTCAGGATTGGTGGGATTAGAGCGCACTTGAGGATTGATAGCTACAAGGACTAGTTTTATTCTGGGTAACCGGGCGGAAGGTCCATGGAAGTGGTCGGCCGAAGTTATATTCATCAAGCTAGGGTGATGCTAGCGGATTGCAGGACATATGGTTGTAGCGGACTTCGAGGATGAAGTCTAGTTTAAGTGGGGGAGAGTTGTAACACCCAGAATCAGAAAGACCAAGAAATGAAAGGCAACGCTCCAAGTCAAGGAGTCAACTCGTCGAGTCCAAGGAAGAACTCGACGAGTCAAAGCGGGATCCGGGTTATAGAATAAGTGACTGCCTCGACGAGTCTATTCTGGACGAGGAAAGCCCTAATCTTAGGGTTTGCACCCTATTTAAAGGAACTTATGTCCTCTCCTCAGCCCCCCTGTCGAACATAAGCTTCTTTAAGCAATTCCAAACCCTAACTTGAGTAAGAGGAGGAGGAAAGTGAGCTTGGGGCTTTTGCAAGAGGAAGATTTGGAGGATTTGACCACTAAGGAGCTGGAGGATTCAACTCTTTGGTTGTGAGCATCAGTTTGAAGGTAACAATTTGTCACTTTGCCTTTTTGCTTCTAGATCTTTTCTTGGATGAAGTTTTGGGGCCATTTTGGCATGTTAAGGAGCCATTTCGAGTTAGAAGTCCAGATCTGAGGTTGCTACTTTAGATCTAGGCTTGTCTTGGTCCAAAAACCCGTGAAGTATTAGCCCTTGGTGTGTTAGTGAAGCATGTTATCTTAAACATGCCACAATTCGATGTAGTTATGAGTTTCCCCTTGTGTGAATGGGTCTACGGTCACAATGCCGAACCATGTAGTTATGACTAGGAAGACCCGGGGGGTTAGCCCTAGGCACAGTATGTTAGTATGACATTTGGGACTAAGTTCCAATGTTAGCGGGCGGGTGCCCAAGGAATGGTTTGTGTGATAGTTATACTTGTTGTCTGTGTGATACATGTATGTGCCTGATAGGGAGGTGAGTATGGGCGAGTTCCCGTATCTCACCAATGGCAGAGTGTGGCTGGTGTTCCATACCTCATTAGCAGTAGAGAAAGTGTGAGGCCCAAGTAAGGAAAAGAGTGAGTGTCGGCTGGGCCCGTATCTCACTGTCAGTAGGAGCATGGACGGGGTTCCATGATTCAACAATAGCAGGACAGGGGCGAGGCCCAAGATAGGCGAGGCCTTAGTACAGTAATCTAGTAGAGTATGTTAGTTAGGTGTTGTGATATGATTGTATGCCAATATATGTTAGCGGGCGGGGCCCGGAGACAGGTAGGGCCTAAGGAAAATAGATTTGTACGTCGAGCGGGGCTTGAAGCCAGGCGGGGCCTGGTGGCAAACGGGGTCCGATAGCAGGTGAGGCCCAATGTAGCGGGTGGGAGCCCAATATGTGGTTATGTGCTCAGTATTATGTATGGCATGTTTGGATTAGTATATATGTATGATATGAGATATGTTGGGGGATTCACTAAGCTTCGTGCGTACGGTTTTCAGTTTTGGTTTCAGGTATTCAGTTTTCAGAAGAATAGCTTGGGAGGGTTGCAGTGCACACACCATGAAAAGTTAGCCTGGGATGTTTACTCTGATAATTAAACAAGTATTTTGGAAATGAAACTATGATTTTTCATATAAACCCTTTTTGTATGTTGGAATGACTTAACGCTTTGAATTAGTATTGTTATTTTTAAAGAAATTTTTGGACTCGAAATTTAGAATGTTACAGAAAATTACACACTTTTACAAGAAACAAACATACAAAACAGTCGGGCCTTGGTAGAAGGCTACTTTTAGTAGAAAATATAGGATTTTCTAGGAGTTACAAACATTTACAAACATTCACATACTTTTTCTACATTTACAAACTCATACTTCAAACACTATTACAAACATTTTGATTCAAAGAATGACACTAAAATGCTTATGAACTCACCAGCTTTAAAGCTGATAAACTCTTTCAAAATAATTTGTATTCTCAGGTCATCAGTAGACAGGTACTGATGCCAGCTTTTGAGAAGATGGAGTGCATTCAAGACTCATCTTATATTTTGATTTACATTTTTGGTGTCATATAAACTATACATAACACACTTGTATTAAGTTATATTATTAATGCAATGGATGACGTTGTTGCTTGTTTACTATTATTCTGTGTTGTGATACTGTACATGACGTCCTCCACACCAGAACATTTCCACCATTTCAGTTTTGGGGTGTGACACATACTGACTAATCTGTACTAGCATGCAGTTTATAAAGCTAATACACATATAGCAAACACATAAGGCATCCTTCCTAGATCCTTAGCCCTAATCTAGCATGCAGTTCTCATAAACATATCATAACATAAACTTGCATGGGTAATTTAGGAGTACTTACTTGAGCTCGACTGATTGCATGCACCACACCTTTTTCTCTTTTTTAAAAATCCTTTTCTTTTTGCTTTTTCTAGAATTCTTTTCTTTTCTCAAAGATCCTTTTATAAAAATGGTTTTTCTTTTGAAAATTTCTATAAAAATTCCTTAGTTTGATTTCAGACACACCCAAAAGTGTACCGAATCCCTCAAACCAAGGCTCTGATACCAACTTTTAACATCCCAAAAATACGATCCAAAAATTTCGTTTTAAATCATAAATAAATCCGTAGTAATCCAAACATCATATAAAAACCATAAGTCATGTATCTAAAAATATCATAACATCTGTCAAAATATATCAGAGTATAAACATTCCAGTCTAAAACATCTTGGTGTGTGCAATGCAATCATCCAAAGCTCTTCTTTCCGCTACCGGAAGTACCTGAAACCAAAACTGAAAAATATAAGAACGAAGCTTAGTGAGTCTCCCCAAACTACCACATACCATACACATAATCACATACTGCAAACACTGGGCCTAGCCTGTTACATCGGGCCCCGCCCGACATCAGACCTATCTGGCATTAGGCCCCGCCTGACATCGAGCCCCGCTCTGTATACATATATGTTTCTACTAGGCCCCGTCCGTCTCTAGGTCCTGCCCGCTATACACATACAAAGATATAATCATAATCATGCTAGTACATAACAATCAAACACAATGCTATTACTGCTAGTCTCTTTGGCCTCGCTCCTACTCTGCTACTAATGAGATATGAAACCCCGTCCATACTCAACTAGTGATGAGATACGGGCCCCTTCCCACACTTACCTCCCTACCAGGCACATACAAGTATCACGAAGACAACAAGTATAAATAAACATGCATTCCTTCCTCGGGCCCCGCCCGGCATCGGACTGAAGTCCGAAAAGCTTAGACCTTCCTTGGGCTTGCCCCGACACCGGAGCGAAGTCCGGAACATGCAATCTACATCGGGCTTGTCCCGACATTGAACCGAAGCCCGAAACACATAACATATACACTACATCGGGCTAACCCCGACATTGGATTTAAATCCGATATATACTAACATACATAAATGGGCTGACATTTGTTCCTTCGACCCTTTCCTACTGGAGAAAACTCACCTCACAAGTTGACTGCAGAATCCCGCGAATAAACTTCTTGCTTCTAGTTGGCAATTACCCGAACTGCTGCTCCTTCGGCTCCCCGAGCTATCAGTAACAAGATGACACTTAGCCCTAATATGTCCTCAAAGTCCAACTAGGTCAACCTTGGTCAAAGTCAAAGTCAACAGTCAAAGTCAACGCTCCGAGTTGACTCAACTCACCGAGTTGCTCCATTAACTCGTCGAGTTCCAAAACTCAAAATCTTGAAATCGTGATCCCTGACTCGTTGAGTTCGCTGGCTACTCATGGTCGCGATTTATCAAATCAACTCGTCGAGTCATTCCTCTGACTCGCCGAGTTCTACCACTAATAAAATCGGGATAACTCACTTCAACTCTTCAAGTCCCTCCCTGGACTCGCCGAGTTCCTTAGTCTGATTGGGCCATCTTAACAGATTAAGCCCCTACACTTCAGATCTAAACCCTTAAACTGCGTCTTCATGCTGCAAATGACCTCATAAGGGTAAAGTTTCCAACTTTACCTACTAATAGTCCTTCTTAATGGGTTTAGCTCAAACCCTAGGTCCTTAAGACATAGTCCTTGTCCAAAATCCTTATTACTCCAACCCAAGGCAGGAGAACCAAGCTCTAGGCACTAGACACCCAGCAAACACGTAAAGTTTCAAAATTTACTTCCATGCATGGCCCTTTGGGGCTTAAAAGGCCATAACATCATCCCTAGGATTTGCATGAGACTTCAATGGCATAAAGTTTGCACCTTTATGTCTTCCCAACCTTCAAAGACTTCATATCTGAAAGTATAATCAACTTAGGACATCCATAACCCATAAATCAAGCTCCGTGGACCAAAAACCGCATAAAAGTGACCACAATGAGATCTAAGAAACTACAAGGCAAGTTAGAAGCTTGATTACCAGAAAGTGATGAGAATGGAACGAAATCCTTGGATCTATAACCTCCTATTTGAACCTTCAAGCTCATTCTTCTTCGTCTAGGCCTCAAGAAGACACAACTCACTCAATAATGGCTCACACACTCAATGAAAGCGCTAGGGTTTTATGGATTAGGGTTTGGGATCTGGAGGCTAGGAATGAGGCTGATGGGAGGAGAATAAGATGTTTAAATAGGGCATCAAGACCCGGAGTTAGGGTTTCCCAAACCCAGACCAACTCGCTGAGTTGGTCCTCCAACTCGTCGAGTATGTTACTTTACCCGCGACTCAAAATCCGCTCCTACTCATCGAGTCATCCCCTAGACTCGACGAGTTGCCTTCATGTCTTGAGGTTTTCCTTTTCTTTCTTGGTCTTTTGGATCCTGGGTGTTACAATATTATATCAATTTAGTATAGAGATTATTATATAAAATTTAACAACAAAGTTATTTTTATATTAAAAAACATATATTTGTAAAAACTTCAAATATATAGCTATTTTTACGCAACACGAAAACATTGATCTATCTTTATTATAAAAGAGAAATTTAGTTACAACATATTTTGAAACTCCTTAACGTTTGAAATTTCTAATAAACTCTGTTGAACTTTCAAATTTCTAATAATACATAACTTACATAATTTGATTAGTTGATATTAAATAAATACAAAGAAATATTTATACCAAATAATTTGTAACCATATAACTAAGTTGGTATCATGCTCGAGTAGTTTTGGCTTTTGCATGCGTTTGCAGATTAAGCCTACGTGCTGTTTGTCAACAAATACCACTTGCGGTTGCCGTAGTCAAACTTTCTACCTGACTCACTCCTCTTAATTTTTCTCACATTAATAAATCTACACATACAGACACGATGACATGAATATATTATTTAGAGAACCATTTGTAGATCTACACAGAAAAGAAAAAAATGAATGTTGGAAATGGTCGATTATTTGAGACGGAGAGAGGAAAAGGGAGGAAGATATACAGGGTGTTTGCAGCGACGGTGTTGGTGAGCGTTGTATGGATATGGGTTTACAGAGCAACGTTAGTGGCGTCGGCTTCCGGGAGGTGGTTTTGGATCGGAAGTTTTGCAGCTGAGCTATGGTTCGGTCTGTATTGGATGTTGACTCAGTCGGTCCGATGGAATCCGACCCACCGTCGGACCTTCAAACAGAGGCTCACCCAAAGGTCAACTTTTTATTTTTCTTTTACAACGTTGTTGCTGGTTCAAAATTTTAAATTCATATTTCTTGTGGAAAATCAATCATTTGGCTGTTTAGCAATGATGTATTTTTTCTCTAATATTTTATTATTCTAGCTGATCAAAATGTTGAATCAATAGACTCCTTGAAAAATGATTGAAAGTATATTTTTGATACTAATTGTTATGAAAAAAAATTACTATTATTATTATTATTATTATTATTATTATTAAACAATCCACCGGTTTTGTCTCCTACCCGTCATATCCAAATTTCTAATACATAATCTAATAAGTTTGAAAGTCAATGGCGATGGCCTCTTTTAATTTGTGTAGTAAAGAGTTTTTAGATTGTATTTTTTGTAAATTTCGACCCAATTCATGGATTTTTCAGTCCGGCAAGGGAAGTATATATGATTATGAGTTTTTGAAGGGTTAATTATGTGAATACTGAGAACAGGTTCGGAAACGAGTTGCCGCGGGTGGACTTATTCGTTTGCACAGCTGACCCGGTAATCGAGCCACCAATGATGGTGGTCAGCACTGTTTTGTCGGTGATGGCTTATGACTACCCGCCGGAGAAGCTCTCCGTCTACCTCTCGGACGACGGTGGCTCCGAACTTACGTTCTATGCTCTCACTCAGGCTGCCATCTTCTCCAAGCACTGGCTGCCCTACTGCCGAAATTACAAGGTCGAGCCACTCTCCCCGGCCGCCTATTTCAAATCAGCAGCATCTCCACGGGATCATACAAAACACCGGCAGGATTTCATTGTCATTCAGGTAGTATTTTTTTCTTTCTTAGAAGATGATATGTGGATATGGGAATACAATATATATGCATTGTTTCTTACGTCTTTCAAAATGAAAATGTTTTCTTTCGAGAGCAGAGATTATTTGAAGACCTGAAGAATCGTATTGAAAAGGTGACAAACATTGGAAGAGTTCCCAAAAAACTACGCCTAGAACACCAAGGATTTCTGGAATGGGATTCGTTTACATCTCCACGGGATCACGCTGCCATCGTCCAAGTAATTATAATTAAACGCTAGCTAGCTGCTAATTCACTCTCATTCGTTCGACCTAGCCTACTTCGTTTTCAATTCGAATAGCCCCATCCCATTAATTAAATCTAGTTTTATACGTGTATCCAGATCTTACTTGATCACGATGAAGATACAGAGGGGCATAGCCTTCCAAAACTAGTATATATGGCTAGAGAAAAGAGACCAGACCATTTCCATAACTTCAAGGCTGGAGCCATGAATGCACTGGTAAGTATATATCTGCTTCCGTTTTTCATTTTGTACGTGGGTCCATGATTAAAAAAAATGCAGATTAGGGTGTCGTCCATGATAAGCAATGGGCCCATAATACTGAATGTGGATTGCGATATGTACTCGAATAGCAGTGATACCATCAAAGATGCACTTTGTTTCTTCTTGGACGAAGAAAAAGGCCACGAGATCGCTTTCGTGCAGTACCCGCAGTGTTTCGAAAATATTACAAAGAACGAAGTCTATGGTGGTTCTCTTAGAGTACTTCGTGAGGTGAAATTAAGATGTAACATGCATTAACGATGTATTTGAATTAATGATTTAGAGTGTATGTACGTATATAATATATATGATGTGAGATTAACTAATTAATGGGTTTTAACTTTTAATTTGTTGGTTAATGAAGGTCGATTTCCATGGTTTGGATGGCATTGATGGGCCTTTATATGTCGGAACCGGCTGCTTTCACCGGAGAGACATTCTGTCAGGAAAAAGCTTCTGTAATAGTAGTGATCAAGGAAGTAAATTAACTGATTGGAAATCAGAGAAGGATACCCATTGCAATCAGAGAGAGACCGAAAATATACAGATTCTTGCGAGCTGCACCTTCGAAAGCGATACCGAATGGGGCAAAGAGGTTTTACTTTACATGTTTCTTTTCAGAAAGTCCATATATATATATATATATATATATATATATATATATATATATATATATATATATATATATATATATATATATATATATATATATATATATATATATATATATATATATATTCGTTATTATCGTGAGAATCCAAAATTATGTTAAATAATTTATGTTGTAGATTGGGTTGAAATACGGTTGTCCGGTTGAAGATGTGATAACGGGGCTATCGATCCACTGTCGAGGATGGAAATCGGTGTTCCACAATCCAAAAAGAAACGCGTTTCTAGGTGTTGCAGCAACCACTCTCGACCAGACCCTGGTGCAGCATAAACGGTGGTCGGAGGGCGATTTAATGATTTTGATCTCAAAGTATAGCCCGGCTTGGTATGGGATCGGAAGGGTGCACCCTGGTCTACTAATGGGGTATATGATGTATTGTTTATGGGCCACTTCCTCCTTGCCAACCATCTATTACTCTATCGTCCCATCCCTTTGTCTCCTAAACGATGTTCAACTTTTCCCTCAGGTATGTATGTGGCCACTTAGCAGTTATGCCGACCATAAATATCCTATAGATTTAGCTCCAATGACTGCTATCACAACTAATTCATTTTTGCGATTATCCTGTTTTAAATACGATAGTTACAAAAGTCAATTTGTATTGAACTATATTTAAACTATAAAAAAAGAGCAATAAATAATTTAAAAGAAAAAGTAAATTTGTTTAGGTTATTCTCCGGACATATTGTGCTACAAATCATACAATTTTGGTGATATTGATCAGGTATCAAGTATATGGTTTCTCCCATACGCATACATCATAATCTCCATCACCGCATATAACTACCTTGAGTTTCTTCGCTGTGGTGGCACCACAAGAGGGTGGTGGAATGACCGGAGAATTTGGCTATACAAGCGAACAAGCTCCTACCTCTTTGCGTTACTCGACACCATCTTGGGCTCCGATTTATCATTCGTAATCAGTTCAAAGGTAATAGATACCGATGTTCATGAGAGATACGAGAAAGAGATGATAGAGTTTGGAGTGTCATCACCGTTGTCAATAGCGGTGGCTACACAGTCGATAATCAATATGATATGTTTTCTCGGGTTTGCTATAAAATCAATGTTAATGGACACGAGAACCCGGGAAGCGTACTACGAGACCATGGCAATTCATATTGTACTTTGTTTTGTATTGGTGCTACTTAATGTACCGTTGTACTTGGGACTTTTTGTTCGGAGAGATAAAGGAAAGATTCCTAGTGATGTCACTGTTAAATCGATTTTCCTTGCTTTGTTCTTTTGTACCATTTTTGTTGTTCTGTAGTAATCTCGATATGATGAGATTTCATATATTAATGTATGTATTTTTGTGTTGAACTAATACATTTTTTTATTATTGATTGGCTTCTAATATTTTTCCTATGGTTTAAGTTGAAATATAATAAAAGTTTTACATATGCATAGCGGGTAAACGAAACGGACAAAGATTTAAACTGCTTATGAATATTAGAATTGTAGTCCTTAATTCTCCAAATGTTTTTATTTAATAGTAAATCAAAAGCCCAAAGGACAAACCGCCAAAGCGAGAATCGACTACCATGGACTCGAGGAGTCTTCTCATTCTCGTTTTCCAAACTTCGAAAATGATTTTTTCATTAATAAATCATCAGTCATCAATTTGAAGTTCAAAATATAATCAACCACACCTTAACTCCATGTATACAATCAACATATTTACATTTTCATTCATAAATCGCACCTCGGCTCACGTCAGACTAAATCCCATCTCCGTTCCTCAACTTTATAATCGATTTTCTATTGAAAAAAAGACTTCCATCCATTGATAATCAATCTACAGTTACCTAAAACATGGTATGCTTCGGTAAGGGAATGAGAAATGAGTATGAGGTTCGCTAAATTGAGTGTATCGGGGGTACGGAGGGGAGTAGGCTCATTTCGGTAAGGACGAGTACGATCCGGTATAGTGTACCTTGTGGTCCGGTACGGTGTACCCAATTGATTGAGCCAAAACCAATAAACATACTAGATTAACCCAAAAACCAGTAAACATACTTGCTTTTCCATAATACATGCTCAATTAATACAAAGACAGTAAACATAACTGATTACCAATATAACAGGAAACATAGTTGATTTTGATTACCATGTGACAGGAAATAAAAATAGAATTGTAGAATACATAGTACTTGATTAAGCACAAATGCAAGAAATAAAACATGAAAGAAAGTAACAAACTTAATCACCATCTCTAGTCAACCCGAAATACCTTTCCTCTCTCATTCTGTAACACCAAGTTTAAGGTAAGCATCACTTTTGAGTTTGTCAACCTATGTCTTAAAGGATGTACTTTTGGCCATGATGTGAGCATGAGTGTGTCACATGTGGTGGTGCCCGATGAAAACACGCATCTCATTAGATGTCACGACGTGACAACCCCTACATGCAAAAACCTTAATTTTGGGGTTTTTGCCCCTATGTAAGGGAAGTAAGGGCTAGGGTTTGCACACCCTTAACCTTCATCACCTCCCTTTCACCCTCAACATAAACCCTAGCCTCCATTTTGTCATTTGAGTGTTATTGGTGCTTTAAAGAAGAAAAAGAAGCACTTGGTGCATAGATCTAGCAAGCTAATCTCCTCTCCTCATTCTTGCTCACATTTTGGACTTTTGTAGGTCCTCAAGTTCCAAGCTTTATGTTTAGTGCTCCTTGATCGAGGTTTCTTGTCCCTTTTCTCCATGATCGTGAGAGTTTAATGGTTAGGTTCCATAAAGTTGGCAACTTTATGGATCCTTAGGGTCCCTTTGGTAATATATGTTCCAGATATTGAAATGTCTAATTAGTGGTTTGGTCTAGGCTTTCTATGTAGTAGGTTATTTTGGTCATTTGATAGCTTATAGTAAGTTGTTTGGAGTTTACGATCACTGTAAGGAGTTTACGGCCGTAAGCTGTTTACGGCCGTAAACCCAAGGCCAGCCCAAGGTTGTATAAATAGATGTTTGCTAGGTCTTTTGTAGTTGTTGATGTCTTGGTATTCTCAACTCCTGTAAACCGCAAGTTGTACCATACGTGATTCTAATAGAAAAGTGTGTGCAAGCTTGTTTATTCTATTATACTCGTTCTTTATTGCTAACTGATTGTATTTGTTGTTTAATCACTGGTAAAATCCGTTTTAGAACCTTACAATTGGTATCAGAGCAAAACCAGCGTCAAAAGCACTCTACAATCGATTTTGGACCAAGTTCTCATCTGTTTGCGACTAAAGTTGGTGATTGCTGCAAAAGGGTTTTTAGTTTCGTCAAAAATCTGCAAATTCTCTTAGGTTTCAGAGTTTACGGCCTTAGCTTACGGCCGTAATCTCAGTTTACGGCCGCAAACACTTAGCAGTTCTTGTACCGTAAATTGTGTTCTTGGGCTGTGAATAAAGATCATTCATATACCGGAAACTGATTGTTCTTGGACCGTGAACCTTAAACCACAAACACCTTACGAACGTAAACTCAAAGTTTACGGCCGCAAACTCTCCTCTGACCGTGAACTCTGTTTACGGCCGCAAACATATTTTGACTGTGTTTGACCAGAAACTTAATTTAATCTTAAATAATTTAATTTCTGTTTCATATTAATTTAATAATAATAATGGATTCTCAAAGTCAAACACACCACCACGAGCTGGATTTCGTAATAGGCACCTGAATTCCTAGACTCTTGTCCGTTGAAGGTTTCCCAGAATGGAAGTATAGAATTGAAAAGTACATCAAGATGAAGGACTTCAAAATCTGGAGAAGCATAATAAAAGATCCTGTCAGAATAACCACTACTGTTTCAGGTCAATTGGTTGACAAGAAGATTAAAAATTACACAGATAAAGACTTCGAGAAGGTTGAAGAGCGAGAAAAGGCTTTGACCACCTTGACCATGGCTCTATCTCCGGATATTGCTCAAGGTTTCAGGGAGTACACTTCTGTTAAGGCTTTGTGGGAAGCCCTAATAGAGGTTTATGAAAGGAACGAAGATATGAAGGAGAATCGCCAAGATATGCTGCGACAACGTTTCAGTATGTTCAACTATGTTCTCGGAGAAAATCTTGAAGCACAACTGCAACGGTTCACATCTCTTAACACTGAAATGACTGTAGCCGGGATTTTCTACACCAAGTCTGAGATAAACAAGAAGCTGCTAAATGCTCTCCTAAAGTCTTGGGACATGAATGTAGCTGTTATAAAGAAGACTAAAGATCTTAGCCGACTTTCTCTTGCTGAAGTAATGGCTGTCATCAAGGCCTATGATATTGATGACAAGCAGCAAGAGATAAACCATGTGAACTCATACTCAGCTGCTAACCTTGGGATCTCCTCTAACAATGCTCATTCATCTCTCACTTTTTCTTCCGCAGGTCAATCATTTGCTGCACAACAAGCTCAGGTTCAATCTTTCTCCACTCCATCAGCTTCTTCTCTTCCTACTACATCAGCCATGCCTCACTCTCGGAACCAATCGTTCGTGGCTACTCAAGCTGCTTCTTCCTCCAACATGGCTTCTTCTTCAAAAGGAAAGGAGGGTGATGAAAACGTTGCTCTTGCTACAGGGCTTGTCACCTGCTACAATGCACTTGTGGCTGGAGATCTTCCACCCCAACTATCATTTGCTGATCTCGATCAGATTCACCCTGAAGACGTAGAAGAGATGGATATCACATGGCAAATTGACATGGCAGTTTTCAGGGCGAAACAATTTGCCAAGAAGAACGGAAAGAACAACTGGGTGATGAGTGCTGACAAGAAGGTTGGGTTCAACAAGGGAAAGCTACGATGTTTCAACTGCCACGATCTAGGGCAATTTCATCGTGATTGTCCACAGCCAAATAGAAGATTAAATAATAACAGAATAATGGTTGCAGTTGTAAACAATAGAAATGGTGCTCATGTCAACAATGAGAAGGCCATGGTTGCACAATCTTTTGAATGGGAGGATCAGATGTAGGCCTTGAACATATCTGGACCTGAAAATGCCCATTTGGCACAGGTTGGTGGTGATGCTCCGGCAGAGATTATTGCAGCTGAAGATCAAATGATGAAGCTGCAATTTGCACTGATGGTATCTTCCTCTCATGAACCTAATAAAAACGAGGTAAGTCTACCCTCATGCTCTCAGGCTTGTATTGATTATGTTATAATGTTGCATGAGAAAATTGAGACACTAGGTAGAGATGTAGAGAACCTTGAAACTCTCTGTGAACATAATGACTTACTAAAAAGGGAATTAGAGGATCTTAGATATGAAGGTTACCAACTCAGAAAAGGCTAAAAACCTCTTAAAGCCCAATTAAAATCTAAAATAAAGGACTTTAGGAGACTTCAGGAAGACTATAGTAATAAATAAAAAAATTATGACTATATAATGAAACAGAACGCTGAACTAGTGGTTGAAATTGAATCATTAAAGAGCAAATTTGAAACTGCTGATTTTGACTTTAGAAAATTTGATGTATCGAGTGAGGTAGTTACAAATATGATAGACCACTGCGTGCAATTTAAAAGAAATCAGTCAAAGGATCTAGGGTATAATCAAGTGCCTCCTCCTTTCAATCATACATATCAGTTTCAACCTTTGTCCAAAGAAGAGATTGACAATGAATCATTCATGGTTTATGGAAAGCCATCTCGTTTTGTTCTGGGAGGATTTATTAATGTTGAAAGTACCAACATTTCTACTTCTCCTGTAGATCAATCCTTGAATCAGTCAAAGCACGAAGTTGAAGGATCTGTTTCTGAAAATAAAACTGAGTCTGAACCTAAAGTTTTAGTTTTAAATAAAGACAATACTTTTTCTGATGTTTTAAGTGACAATTTTTTTGTGGTGTTTCTGTTTCTTTTAATAATGTTTTGAATGGGTTCCAAGTGTTTGATACTGTTTTGAATAATGTGGTTAGCAATTCTAATGTTTGTGATGAAAATATTGAAAAACCACCAGTTTCACAAGCTTCTCCATCTAATGTACCCTCACTTGTCTAACAACCTAATTCTTGTTCTTGTTCTTGTGAGAGAAGCAAGGGTGTTAGTATGGAAAACAAATCTGATCAATGTAGCACAAGTTATAACAATAACAAACAGATTTGTTTCAATTGTGGTATTGGTGGTCATATAGCTAGAAATTGTCAAAATCATATGTTTGTACATTTTGAATCTTCAAGACGAAAGAACAAATTCAGAGGAAGGTATTTAACTAAAAAGTCCTCTAGAAATCTTTCTCGGAATGATGATTGGAAAGATGATCGGAGTAGAAAATGGGCTGTTTTTCAAAAGAATAAAAAGGTTTTTCATAACAAAGTCCCAAGCAGTTTGCCAAAACCGAGCATGGCCATGCCAGGGTCGGTTTTGTCAAGAAGCAGCAGTGGGTCTTCAACCAAATCTGGTAGAAAACCCAAATGCTTCAAGCAAACTAATAAACATTCGATTTCAAAACCACCCAAGACTATTAGAAAACCTAATTATCAATGGTTGCCCAAAGTAGCTTCCAATTTATCATCCGTGTCCTCTGAAAAATCCTTAAATGATAATAAATCTGAGAAGGCATCGGGACCACCCAGGAAAATAATGACCTGGGTTCTCAAATCTAATTAAACTCGCACATTTTGCAGAGACAGTTGCGGGGGAATGTCGTTAGACCTTGGTTCGTCGACAACAGCTGCTCCCGACATATGACAGGAGATGTCGCCCAACTGCACAACATTCAATCCTTTAATGAGGGATATATCTCTTTTGCGGGTGGAGACGGAGGCAAAATTGCTCAAAAGGGAACTGTTACAAATGGGGTGTTAAGTTTCGAAAATGTCAACTTTGCTCCCGAATTGAAGCATAGTTTATTGAGTGTATCCCAGATATGTGATAGATGCTATTCTACACATTTCACTGATAAGGAATGCATGATTCTCAAGCCAGACTTTGTCATTCTAGAAGAGTGGATTCTCATAAAATCTAAAAGGGATGGGAATGCCTTCATCATTGATATGAATAGCAATCTTCCAGAACAAGTTACGTGCCTCTTCTTAAAGATCTCAGAACAAACTGCAATGTTGTGGCACAGAAGACTTGGTCATGCTAACGCCAAGAACTTGAATCGTCTTGAAATTAATGAGATGGTCCGTGGTTTGCATGTCAAAAGACTTTATCACGTTTGAGAAGTATGTGTCATGTACTCAAGGTAAGCATCATAGAAAACCACACCTGCCAAAACAGGTCAACTCAATTAGTCAAATGCTTCAATTGCTACATATGGATTTATTTGGACCAGTAAACGTTCTCAGCATCAACAGAAATTCTTATTGTCTGGTTGTGATTGATGATTTCTCTCGTTTTACGTGGGTTTTCTTTCTATCCAACAAAGTTGGAGTTGCTGATTTGATTAAGAAATTCATCGTATTGATTGAGAACCAAACTAACAATCGGGTGAAGATGCTTCGTACTGATAACGGAACAGAGTTCAAGAATTTTGTACTCGATCATTTTTGCGCAGAAAAGGGTATTATGCGTCAATACAACTCTGCTCACACACCCCAACAAAATGGTGTTGCTGAGAGGAGAAACAGAACTTTAAAAGACGCTGCAAGAACGATGTTGTGTGACTCCAAACTACCAGTTTTCTTCTGGGCCGAGGAGATAAATACGACTTGCTATGTTCAGAATCGTGTGTTGATCAACAAAGCTCAGATGAAGACCACGTATGAGATTTTATATAGTCACAAGCCTTCTGTTAGTCATTTCCGTGTATTTGGCTGCCCTTGCACCCTTCTTCACCTAGAAACCAACCCGAAGTTTAATGCCAAAGCTGATGATTGTTACTTCATAGGGTATGCTGCCCGCACCGCCTATAGGGTCTACAATAAGAAGACAAAGCAGATTGTGGAATCTTATGACGTGTGTTGGTTGGAAGAAAATGAGACAGATGCTAGAGTGGGCCTGGATTGGTTGTTTGATTACACATCGCTGGTCAAATCAATAAATGTGTCTTCGAGTGGCTCATCTGGATCTGTCTCTAGTTTGAAGAATAAATGTGTCTTCGAGTGGCCCATCTGCATCCTCTTCACCATCTGAGGGGGATTCCTCTGCTACGTCTGAGGGGGAGTCATATGTGCAACTAGTCCTAAATCTCCAACCCAAAATGATACTCTTGATGTTGAAACTACGCCACTCACTCCTATAGAAAGAGAGTTCATGCCTAATGATGCTTCCGCTGTCTCTTCAACTTTTATGGAACTACTCTTTCCTGAGATTATCTCAAATAAGTTTGTAGCAGAGCCGTTCTGAGCGGCTCAATCAACAAATGAAGGAGGTGTCAACATTCACACTCTTCCTGTCTCTCTCAATGATATCAACCAAGAGATACCTTCAAGGATTCAACGCGATCATCCGATCGATAACATCATTGGTCGGCTGGGCGACGGTGTTAAAACCAGAAGTCAGAGTGGAGACGTTAATACTTGTCTTTACTCTTGCTTTATCTCTCAAATAGAGCCCAAGAATGTTGAAATGGATCTGAATGAGCCCAATTGGGTAGATGCAATGCATGAAGAACTACATCAGTTTGAAAAACTCGGAGTTTGGAAGTTAGTTGAGTTACCAAAGGGCAAGAAGTCTCTTGGCACACGATGGGTTTATCGCAATAAGCAGGGATGATTCAGGGGTTATTGTGCGAAATAAAGCTCGATTGGTGGTTCGCGGGTTGTAACAAGTCGAGGGTCGTGATTCAACTGAAGTTTATGTGCCAGTAGCTCGCCTGGAGGCTATTCGTATCTTCCTAGCATATGCTTCTTACATGAACTTTACCGTTTACCAAATGGACATCAAGACCGCCTTCTTGTATGGCAAGGTTGTAACGTCGCGATTTTTACCATATTTTTTTTTCTATTTAAAACATTTATTTAACAGAATACGTTATCAGAAGACTTTAGTTTTTTTTTTATTCAAAACATTTTCGAAACCACAACGTTACTTCAAAAATTCAATCATAATTCCAAACCATTTAAAATGTAAACAATAGTACTTAAAGTAAATAATCAAAAATGTGTCCAAGAGTGGTATCGTTAATATAAATCTACTACCCATAAGAACCCCTCTCACCAAAGCCAATATTCTAAATTGTCTGCACCAATCATAAGACACAAAAGATAAAAGATACAAGTGTCAGCACCTGCTGAGTGAATTCAAAAAGTTGCACACAAAAATACAAACCCCAAATGGGTCAATCATTCATTTTATGACGAAACATAAAAATAATAGACAAATACCACTTAAAAAATAATCGCATATCATAAATATTCAACTGCATACATGCATATATGTTTAATCACAATTCTACCACATAACATATATGATCAACCAAATACCACATAAGCAACCACATAAGCAACCGCATAACATACAAATAATCACATTTCATATTTAAGCAACCTTTAGTTGTTCAATCTTTTATTAATAACCAACATTTATTATATATTCAACATTTTAATATGCAACCAACCTTTTGTTACATGTTCAACCTTTTATTAATAGCCAACTTTTGTTATATATTCAACCTTTTAATATATAACCAACCGTTTGTTACATGTTCAACATTTTATTATATCTATCCAACCGATTGATAGAAATGTGTCCCTTAGTGCAACCTAACCCAAGAGAAACACCCCGTTCACTACTTGTGTGCACAGACAGCCGAATGCTCTAAGTGGCTCATGACTTCCACCCGAAACACCAACCCCGTGACTCCACTTTCGCTACTCCAACGTTGCGAGGTACAAGTACCCCGCGGTGTCGTTCAAGATCAGTACAAACGGTGCCAATTCCAACGATACACCTCCCGATTCCCACGTGATGTTTGTGCTGGCCGCGAACAAGGGACCAACATCACTCCAGCCCACGAACACCGAAGTGCCTGCAAACCATGTGTCACACGGTCATCTAGAAAGACCGGCAACTAATCACCGTTGTGGCTATAACTCTTCCTATAGGTACTCTTTCAACCTAGTAGGCACCCTCAATGATCCGGATAAAGTTTTAGGTAAAGGTCATCAAACTAACCAAACCCACTACGCATAACCCTGCAATGTCATTTATACATTAAGTAAAGCATGTAATGCATACCATATAAATGTGTATTAAACATGCAATGTATTCATAACCAACACATCAAAACATAACTATACACCATATTTCAAATAACTTAAGCTAGCATGTCATATACATCAAGTACATCAAAGTGTAAGCAACATAGCAATTACTTCATATCATGGCATTAGCACAAAACATATATTAGCATCACCAATATGATATCATCATCAAGCACAAGTAATGACATGGTCATCCTAAAGTGAATCAAATCACCATCTACGGATTGCATGTTTCAATAATGCAACCTTAGTGAGTTAAACCTATGAATTCACCTTTAGCCTTGATGAAAATTTCCTTCTATTCCAAGTCTTGAACTTACTTGAAGTTCTCAAGGCTCCACCTAAACACCACACATAACATTCAATTAACAAAAAGAGTATATGTTTCAAAAATATTCTAACTTTTATATTTTCCCTGCCCAAACCCACGTTCAGTGTTTTGGGCATAAAACAGGATCCATGACTCCGATCAAGCTGAATCTGGACTTTCTGAAAACTAGAATCGATTTCCTACATTCTATCCATAGTGGTATTGGCCAATTCTGCTTATATTAGCAGATACGGCCCTGGCAAGATGGGACAAAGTTGCTGTGCAGAATTATAGTATTTGCCAAAATACACAAACACGTAAAGGCTTTAGCCAATGGATTAAGAATACATAAATTTTCACCAATTTGGCCTTGAATGAGTGCATTAAGGTCTCATGGTTTGCTCCCTGAATAGTAATTCGTAGTTTTCAAGAAACTTTGAATATTGGTTATCTTTTGTTAAACACCAAACCTCACTGTCCACTTGATCAAACTCTTGAATCTATATAACAATTTTTGTACGATTTGTATTTTTAAATGAGATAATCCACCGTCCATAAAAACAATTAACAAATCTTGTTAAACTACTTGTTTACTCCACCAATCACACACCATCCAATCATCATATGTATGTATATATCCATGCATGTGATTAATCCCATGAATTGTAACTAATACACGTAGAAAGATTTTACCTTATATTCACGGGAAGCAACGTGTATCTCACTGTCCTTCACAGTGGCCAATACATGTAATATGCAACCTATCTACGCCTTCCACAGAGCTCCTACCCACCTCGCACCATGCTTGTGTAAATATTTCTTCCCATTCGTGGTTCACTGAAATACAACATCAAGATCTCATCGGAGTTGGTTTCGCGTTGTTTTTCTCTGTCGGTTTCCATTGTTGAAACCACTTTAAGCCACCACAACCGTCTCCTTGCTCCTTCCTGTATTCGCGTTTCTTTTGTTTTTTCTTTCGTTCCTTCCCAGTTGACGCCAAGCAAGAACAGTAAGCAAGCTTGATTTTTGGGTTGCATCTTATGCCACATGCTGAGGAAACGGATTGGAGAATAATCGATCCAATTCCCTTGAAGGTTATAAGTAATTACTATACTCGAAGGAAACGGAAGAAAATAAACACATATCATAACTATCGGTTAAATTGAATTGAAAATAGAAATGTTACACTTTAAGTCCTTCGATTTATTTCAAGATAATTCTTTTAACCTTTTAACAATTTCTTTAATAAATCAAGTTTCATTCAATGACATTTTAACCCCTCTATGTCATTCATACGTTTTAATGAATTAAATATATACCTTATTTATAAAAAAACACAATTAATTAAATTATATACTCGTTAAGTATGTCGATTAATTAATTTAGGTATTTATTGACACCCTTTTTGTTTAATTTATTTCATTTTATACCCTTAGAATCGAAATATCTTTACAACAATTAATTTTTGAGTAACAGAAAGCTAACATCGATAATGGAAGGATTTTCAGGTCGTTACAAAGGTGAAGGAAGAAATCTACGTTGATCAACCCCCTGGGTTCGTTGACTCAAAGTTTTCTAATCATGTCTACAAGTTGGACATGACATTGTATGGGTTACATCAAGCTCCTCGAGCGTGGTATGCAACTCTGACAAAGCATTTGCTCGAGCATGGTTACTCTCGTGGCACTATCGATCAAACTTTGTTTATCAAGCATGTCGGTAATGATCAGATACTTGTGCAAATATATGTTGACGACATTATCTTTGGTCGACCAGTCCGCATCTCTGCAAGGAATTCGAAGGTGTTATGAAGAAGCGGTTCGAGATGAGTTCGTTGGTGGAAATGATCATGTTTCTAGGGCTTCAGGTCAAACAGAATTCAACCGGAATCCTGCTACATCAAGCCAAGTACGTGGAGGATATTCTTTTAGAAGTTCGGGTTTCACGACGCTAAATCTGCATCAACACCAATGGCTGAAAGACCTTTCTGACTCCAAATCCTGATGGTGAATCCGTAGATCAGACAAATTACCGATCAATGATCGGATCGCTGATGTATCTTACTGCAAGCCGACCTGACATCATGTTTGTAGTTTGTCAATGCGCACGTTATCAGGCTAATCCTAAACTTCCACATCTTATTTCTGTCAAAAGAATTTTCTGGTATATCAAAGGTAGCCCAAAATTGGGTCTTTGGTATCCGAAGAATTCTGAATTTGATTTATATGTTTTTGCTTACAGTAATTATGGAGGCTGTGAGCTTGACAGGAAATCAACCTCGGGAGGGTGTCAATATCTAGGTGACAGACTAGTCTCGTTGCAGTGCAAGAAGCAACACACTGTCTCAACCTCAACAGCAGAGGCGGAATACGTTGCTGCATCTGCCTGTTGTTCTCAAGTTATCTGGATCCAACATCAGCTGTTGGATTACGGTTTGAATTATTTAGAAACCCCCATTTACTGTGATAATGAGGCCGCAATTCAAATTGCCAAAAATCCAGTCCAACACTCTAAAACCAAGCACATCGACATTAAAGTTCATTTTATCAGAGACTGTTATGAACGTTCACTAATCCGGCTGGAACAAGTCCCTACTGCTAATAATGTGGTGGATCTGTTCATTAAGCCTTATAACAAAGCTCGTTTCGATGTGCTTGTGGGATTTCTAAAAACGATTCGTTTTGAGGATTAAGTTTTTTTTTTTTTAATTTTCTTTTTGTTTTTTTTTTCTTAATTCTTCAAATTTTTAAGTTTTTTTTTGTAGGTAGGGTAAATTAAATTTGCGCATTTTATTTTATTTTCTTTTTATTTATTTTATTCTCACCCATGCACAAATTTAGGGGGAGAAATAATCAAAAAATCCAAAAACAATACAAACTTAAAAATCCAAAAACATTAAAAAATCTAGAAAATTAAAAAATTATTGTTGATAGTTCTGTTTGCAGGTGTTGTGATGGGAAATGAAATTAGCAAGTGATAACGGGCAATATGAATCTACGTAACGTACCTAAGTTGAATCGTCTACGCTCTGTGCTCGATGTGCTGGTAGGCATGAAAGATTTTAAATGGACTTGACTAGGGAGAGTTGAACTTAATGAATTCAATGACTTGACAAACATTAACCTAGTTAGATCCGTTTAGCCTGAAATCACGATGCTCAGATAGGTTGACCAGGGAGATATATACGGGAATCTACAGGTAACACTAAAGAACCCGTATCTAGAACTGTGGATTCACTTTTCCTCGATATGCGGATTCTATCCTTAATTCCGGTTGGATGGGGTGATTGGGAAATTCCGATAAACTAGGTCTGTAGAAGTTTATTTTCTTGCTTTCTGTCTGTTAGTCATATGTTATCTCCTCTACATGATCGAGAGATCTGACCTGGACTGTAACATATGTAATTCTATCTTTCTATATCTTCTCATTATGCAATTCTTTCTATCTGTTAGCTACATACTGTCTCCTTTGCGTGACTCAAAATCCGATCTGGTACACAGTATATGCAACGTTCTCTTTTCAATCCCTCTAGAACTTCAGTTAGTCATATGTTTCATCCTTTGTGTGATTGGAAGAGATCTGACCTGGAAGTACAACATAGGCATTCTAAATCTATCTTCTCTCTTAATAATTGTCTGCTCACCCAGTGTAAGGAGTATTTTGGAAGTCCTTGATGGCTGGGGCATGTCAGGAAGCGGGAAACATGTTCTAGTACAATTAGAAAATAAACACATACAGGTTGTCTGTAGATCTCATTGCTCAATTTAGGTGGACAACAATATCCCTAGTTGTAGTCAGTTAAATGGTCATAAGAAAAAATTATTTAAGAATTAGGGTCGATCATGATAATAAAAATTATATATATATATATATATATATATATATATATATATATGTGTGTGTGTGTGTGTGTGTGTGTGTGTGTGTCATGTCATTGGTAAATTGTCCAAATCTTGTCACAAATGTTTCGTATTTAAGTAGACCACAATACTCGCGATCGATCAAACGAAGACGTGAAGATAAGGGTACCGTCAAGTGGAATAAGGCTGTCCAAGAACTTTGATCACAGCGTCACAAATTCATTCTCAATAATTTTTAAGTTGTATATTTTATTTGGAGTTAATTTATTTTATTTTTATTTTTATTTTTTAATTTTTTATTTGTTTTATTTCGTTAACTATTTAAAATCTAACAATTATTTTTGTTTTAATTTTAAATTTTGTAGAGTTAATTTAATTTAATTTAATTTAATTTTTAATTTTAGTTTTAATATTAATCCTCAAAAAGATTTGTTTTTAATTTTTTTTTGAAAAATATTGAACTGTGTTGGATCCTGCCTTATACTGTGCAGTCATCAGGTAAATGAAAAGTAGGTATAAAAGGAGGTTTACAGCCGAAATCTTTATCAATTTCTTGATTCTGGCCGCAAACTCTCTCATACTCTCTCTCCTCGAAAAAAAATTCATCGATTTTTGCAAAATTAATCCGGTAGTTTTGAAGGTACTGCGTTTTCGACCAGAATATGCATTTTTTTCTGTGATTAACCGCGTTTTGAGGCTGAAATCGACAAAAACAAAGTATCGGAGTTTATGGTCGAAGCTTACGGCCATAAGGTGTTTGCGGCCGTAAACTCCCCAAGTGGTCATTAGCATACAGTCAAGGGTTTACGGCCGTAAACCCTCGTTGACCGCAAACTTGGACTTTGACCTGATTTTCAATTTTAAAAAAAATTATTATTAATTCACTATTGGGCTTAAAATTAAATTATTTAAAACATTATTTGTCTTACTTGGTGTGTTTTAGTGCAGATAAGATGGCAGCCTTAAAATTTGCAGATATGCACAATCTGGCTATGGTTCTCGTTGATCCTCCCTTGACCCATGGGGACTTCAAATCGATAATTCACGAATTATGGGAATGTTGTCTAGCTTCTGCCATCACAATGAACACGGTTGTCTACCAGATGATCATTCGGAAATTCTGGCAGACTGCCAAAATGACAAGGGACGATAATGGAGCTGTCATTGTAAGTGCGAACGTTCAGGGATGCAAGATTTTTATCGATGAGACCTTTGTGACAGAGACTTTGCTGATCAACAACCTTCCGACCTTTCCCATGGAGATTGGTATTAGTGATGCTCAAAGAATATTACGGAAGATGGGATACGAGGGCGATTCTCCACCAACAATGAAGAAACTTCTGCCGCCTTGTTGGAGATTTCTAGCGCACGTGTTCGTGAGCTGTATCTCCAGCAGAAGGTCAGGTGCCGATGAGATATCTCTAAGAAAAACTAGCGTTATTGTTTCTCTTGTTGCATGGATCAGTTTCAACTTTTCTAGATTTATTCTGGATGAGTTTGTGGTGAACATTAATGTCACTACTCGGGATACTTTCCTAATGTACCCTCGATTCGTTCAGCTCTTCATCAATAAGCAGTTTCCCAATATGGTGAAGGATGGAGAAACACTGGATATGAAGTCTTTGGGTCCTCACACCATTGGACTCAATAAACAAAAGCGCAAGGGGAAGGTGGTCTTTCAGGGGTTGTATCCATTGGTCAAGTTCGGACGATTTGCTGAACCGAACGAAGCAACTGAGTCTCATGGATCGTCAGACAAGATTTCATCAGAGCATACTTCATCGGAAAAGGTTATCTCAGAAGGAGATGTGGTCACATTATCGGATCAAGAAGGAGAAGAAACTGCTGCTCATGCTGTATCAGTTGCAGAAGAGCATAACCTACAAAATGTTCAAGTTGAAGGAGATTATAATGAAGGATCATCTAAGAACACTACCGAGCCTAGTCAATTTGAAGACCTTGATCTTACCAGATTTGATCAAGATGACATTCCTGAGAGTTTTGGAAGAAATGATGACTTCTTAACAAGTGTAAATCTCAATACTTTTCTAGACAATGTCAGTGATGTTGCTATCCCAACAACGGAGATAAGGGAATAGGAAGACATTTTTTATTCAACCCCCGTTTCTCAAGAGCAAGTGGTTGGTTCTTCAGTTCCTACGGTAACAGTGTCAGGGATTCCTCCCCTTGACAGTGCATTTCCTATATCCGAACCACTTCAAGATGATCAACAAACAGACCAGTCTGTGCAACCTCCAGCAAAAAGAAGAAGAATAGATCCTAGGGTCGGGCTTCTGGACTCTGGCCTTTCTCAAGGTGTGCCTACTACTCCAACTACTGCTCTGGCTATCATAACCGCAAAACCATTTAGTTAAGGCCCTAGTGCCGTTTTTGAAACTAGTGGCTCCTCTATACCACCAGGGTTCTCTCCTCCAAGGGCAGATCTTGAAGAAGCTTCCATTCGTTTGGCTCAGTTTTTGGCTCAAGAGCAAACCGCTGCAACTACTTCTAAGGCGAAAGGTATCGTTTTTAATGAGGGTCAGTCTAGAGATGAAGAATCTGTGATTGACGAACTTCAAAAAAGAGTAAATGTGCTTGATCAGAAAAACATTGAGCTTAGCATCCAGGTTGAAGATCTTCTAAGTGAAAATACGAACTTAAAGATTCAAGTCTCTGGTCTTAAAGAAGATGGAGTTACAAAGACCAAGCATATTTTCGAGCTCCAAGCTCACTTCAATCTTTTGACCTCCAGCTACTTTGATCTAAAGAAGAACCTTGAAGAAGATTTTGGTGTTAAGTACAAGACTACTGCTGATGAATATAGAATTAATCTTCACTCTCAGGCTCACCCCATTGTTGTGCCAATTGTTGATACCTTATGGGTTGTGAATCGCTTCGAAGAAGAACCTGTACATGCTCCTCACGTTGCAAAGATAATCAGAGATAGACAAGCTGAAGCAGCTAAGAAGGGACAACTCTTATTCAAGAGGAGTTCCGATAAAAATGCACTTGGGAACAAATCCACAATCATTGTAACAGATCTCGAGGCCGCAAGGTTTAGAGACACGTACGGTGATAGGTCGGGAATTATATCTTGGGGCTTCCATGATCCCTTGAAAATGTGGATTGTGCGGAGGAAGAGCGGTAATACAGAGCTCTACAAGGATAGTCATGACTTCAATTCTTGGACCAGAGTGGATCTTTCGGAGCTGTCTCAATCCCCCTTCTCAAATCCAACAAACAATCAACAAGCAGCCAACTTCAAATATTTCCTTGAAGACCAAGTAAAGAAGGGATTCCCATCGATGAAAGCTGCTGAATCTGTGATAAAGCACTATCCAGATGTCATTGATCCTAAAACTGGTCATCCCCTCCAAGTGGTGATGTGTCCTGCTACAAATCAGGTCAAACAAATTCCAATGCTTCAGAGTTATCCGGATGGATCTTTAGGTTCAGTGCTTTACTGGGTAGTTGATGAGACAACAACATCTGCTGTCATCAAGCTGAAGGAAGGATGCATTCGTCTATACGATAGAAGGGATTTGTTCCAGTTCAGAAAGTGGGACATTCATCACTTGATCAATTTTCAGATTCAAGTTGCTAAGGAGATTTTCGAGTCGGTTGCGAAAGAGTACACTACGATGGTTGCCGAGATTATTAATAAAAGAATGTAGAATGGAGCCGTGGGACTAGATGATATAATGATCGTGAACAAAGATTGACTTAAAGCTAGCACCAAACCATGGGGGAGATTGAAAGGTCTAATTAGTGGTTTGGTCTAGGCTTTCTATGTAATAGGTTATTTTGGTCATTTGATAGCTTATAGTAAGTTGTTTGGAGTTTACGGTCACTGTAAGGAGTTTACCGCCGTAAGCTGTTTACGAACGTAAACCCAAGGCCGGCCCAAGGTTGTATAAATACTAAATATACGTTTGCTAGGTCTTTTGTAGTTGTTGATGCCTTGGTATTCTTAGCTCATGTAAACTACAAGTTGTACCAGCCGTGATTCTAATAGAAAAGCGTGTGCAAGCATGTTTATTCTCTATTCCAATCGTTCTTTATTTCTAACTGATTGTATTTGTTGTTTGATCACTGGTAAGATCCGTTTTAGGACCTTACATATATAGATTCTATGGTGTATTTGATCTCATGAACAAGTTTGAGTTCATTTCTTCCATGTTTTGACTTAGAATGGAAGAGACATGCACTAGATGTAACATCGCAACAATAGTAATAAAATTTGTCATTATGAAAATCATCAAAACCATACATCATGTGTCTCAAAACCATCATAATACTAATGTATCTAAATCATTAGAGTAAAATGATCTTCGATGTGGAAATCATAAAGGGAAGTTGTGCAGTCAAGCCGGGCTCCTCTCATTGCAACTGGAAGTACCTGAAAATGTTTAAACTACAAAATTGTAAGCAAAAAGCTTAGTAAGTTCCCCCACATACTACATACCATATAAATGGGCCCAACCCAATGTACATACAAATGAGCCCAACCCAATGTACATACAAATAGGCCCAACCGAATCATAGAAATGGGCCCGACCCAGCATATAAGTGAGCCTGTCCCAACATATAAATGGGCCCAACCCAAGATATAATAAATAGGCCCAACCCAACATATAATAATTAGGCACAACCTAACATACGCATGCAAGAGTCAAAAAGACGGCTAGCATTCTACACAGTATAGTGAGAAGACTCAACTATCTCACGAAATCGGCTACACCACAGCTCACAGCCATGCTACCGGTTCTACAACACACCTATCGAATCAAACAAGGTCCAACCTTAGTCTATGCCATAAAAATGGTCCATAACCAAAAGTCAACTTAAGTCAAAGTCAACACCCAAAGTCAACGATCAGAGTCAACTGTCCAAATGTAACATCCCGACTTCCATGTATAATATTTAATTAATTTGCATTCACGATGTCAGAGCAACATGACGAGTTGGATGTCCCAAATCACCGAGTAGAGGAGTTAATGATCGCGTGATTTTTAAAGTCTACTCGACGAGTTGGAGCACCCTAACTCGACGAGTAGGAGCTGAGTGAGGAAACCCTAATTTTTAGGGTTTTTGTCCTATTTAAAGGACCTTAAGCCTTCATTTCCGCCTCCCGTATCATCTTAACACTCTGAGAGAAACCCTAATCGAGCTATATCCTTGTGTGAGAGAAAGAGAGGCTAATATTTCATATTTTACTGCATTTTTGGAGGAAGATTGAGGAGAAAAAGGCTTAAGATGAGAGGGAGCTCTTGGATCCGGTGTTCGTTCATTCCTAGCTTATGTTTGAAGCTAAATAGTTACTATCTTGATCATTATTTGGTTAGATCTCTTTTCTAGGGAGTTTAGGGCCTTTTTCCGTCCTTCTTTGAGTACTAGAGTTACTCAAGCTTGCCATGGAGTTGGGACTTCAGATCTAGACAATATGAGGTTCCGTGAGCCCAAAGGTGCAAGCTTTATCAAGCCAGTGGCAATCTTTTATGCATTAAACCCTATATACAACTTTTTTGGCATTTCGAGCCCTAGATGCCATGTATGGACATAAAGCTTGCAGCTTTACATGGTATTTCAGCCTTGGGAGGCTAGATCTAGAGTTTGGGACATTATTTCTACTTAATAATCGTCTGAATGAGAATTGGTCTAGAGGGACTTGACTAGTGAATGAGTCAACTCGACGAGTCATCTAGGGGTTTCCCCGATAAACTAGATGCGCTACAACTCGACAAGTTGATGAGACAACACGACGAGTTGTTGGATTTTCCCGATACTTCAAAGAAAACGAAGGAACTCAACGAGTCGCATAGATGCACTCGACGAGTTTAGTCAACATGGACTATTGACTTAAGTGTTGACTTACGTTGACTTTTAGGATTGGTCAATTGTGGACCTTGGAGACCATGGAATGGTAAAATGGTATTTTCACCCTTTTTGAGATTTAATGGAGGGGTTAGCTCTACATCTCGGAGTGGTTATTAGAAATTGCTTATTAGAGATAATTATATTATATATAGGCAGAGTCTAGACTGTTTGTGGGGTACTAGATGTACTTGCTTACTTACGAGGTGAGTCTTCTCACTATACTTTCATGAGCGGTAATACTGTGTGACCGGAGGGTCTTATTTGAGTTATCGACCGGAGGGTCATATGTGTTATTATTGAGTTATGTGATATAATGCATTTTATCTTTGTAATATATGCTATATTATTTTGTGCTATACTGAGCTAGGACCAGAGGGTCCAAACCAAGTTTTGAGACCGGAGGGTCTTCACTAAGATATAGGAATGGAGGGTCCAACCCGAGTTGTGAGACCGGAGGGTCTTCACTGAGACACATGATCGGAGGGTCCACACCGAGCCGTGAGACCAGAGGGTCCTCACCGAGATGCATGACCGAAGGGTCCATGTCGAGCTATAGCCATGAGAGGCTTATTATTTGTGTATATGGTATTTTGGGAAACTCACTAAGCTTCTTATTTATCGTGTTGTGCGTTATGTGTTTCAAGTACTTCTCAGGATCGCGGGAAGGAACCTACTTGATTGTACACACCTGTTCAAGATTATGTTTGAGGATTCTGGGATATTATCAGTTGTTTTGTTGATTTGTGTTTTTGACAATTGATACATTGTGGTTTTGAGAAAATGTGATATTGAATTTTATGTGATTTACAAATGAAAATTTTATTTGAAAATTTACGGTGTTACAAGTTGGTATCAGAGCCTTGGTTTGAGGGATTCAGATGTACTCTCGAGTATGTCTGGACTAAAACTGAGCATTTGAGAAAGTTTTCTATAAATAAATGTTTTTCTAAAATGAATAAGAGTTTTAAAGAGAAAAACGAGACGGAGTAGTGTGTACAATCAGCGAGATCCCGAACGGTGATTTCCCAAAATACCATTACTTGTTTATATTATGAGATACTTACGAGATATTAGAGCTTCATGCTAGAGGGTGGGCTACGTATTTCAGAAATTAGGGCTAGAGACGCCTGATTCATGATGCCTTAGCCTAGGGTATGCTATTGATTGATATTATCGGCTATTTGCTCTGTGTGTGTACTGAGTAGGGTGAAACATAGAAGGAATCTTTTACGAGAGTTTTGAGTAATCTAGGAGAGATACGTAGATGAGCATTGAGGAATCTACCGAGAGAGTAGTTTAATATTCATGAGGGATAGAGTACTGTGAATTAGGATCCTAGGAGGAGGATGTGAGACGACTACAGGTTGGTGTGGAAGGTAGTATTGGGCCCATACTACTGAAAGCAACGGATCTGTATGCAACCCAAGTAAGAATCTTAGGATACTAAGAAGCGTGTAGGGATGGGTAATCGAGTGTGTGTATTGAGCTAGTCTCTGGTGATTTTGTGTTTTCATTTCAGAGACACTATGGTGATTACCCGCAACAACCCCGAGGGCAGTGGTACCAGTAACAAGGAGATCCATAGGATCATTCATGAGGAGGTGGCCGCAACTATCAGAGAGGCCATACCAGAGATGTTCGGGTCTATTAAGACCACATTGATTGAGACATTCGATGAGAGATACGCTGCTGTTATGAAGGCTGCTATTGCTACAGTCACCGCGACCATAATTGTAGCCAGGCCACATGGACGTGACTCGTTGTTGTTGCGTGAGTTCAGCAACACGAAGCCACCAGAGTTTGATGGGACACATGATCCGATCTATAACACCCATAAAATTCATGCCAAATTTAAACTTTTAAAAACATTTCAAATACCAAGAGTTATTAAAAATTTGTTTTTCATAATAATTTCATATCAGAGTATCCCAGAAATCCAAATCAAAATATGAGGAAGTGTATGGTCATGCCTTCGTCTTCCCGCGATCATCAGAAGTACCTGAAACAAAATCAACAACTGTAAGCCTGAAGCATAGTGAGTTTCCCCTAAAATACCAACGCCATATAATTATAATCACATCATATAACAAACATAACAACTATGCATCTCGAGTCTATAGTGTGACTGGTCCGCCCGCACCAGGGGTTCAATCCACCTGGTCCACTTTCTGAGTCTACAGTATGACTGAACCGCCCGCACAGGGATTTTAGTGTATCTGGCTCACTCTCCGAGCCTCGGCATGTCTAGACTGCCCTCTCGTGGCCTTCAGCCTATCCGGACTGCTCGCCGGGCCTTCGGCCTGACTATGTGCCCTCCTGGGCCTGCAGTCTATCCGATCCGCCCTAGGTATGTTGGCCTACAGCATGAAGCAGGACCCGCCTCAACCCAAACCCATACTAATCAAACAATCATGTGCACATAAATATAACCAGTATACCCTCCTATAACCAGGATACCGACCTAACCGGTCACTAACATAACATCATCCTATATACCCGGATACCGACCTAAACCAGGTCACTAACATAATACCATCCTAACTAACATGATGCAGATCTAGTAGATCAATAAACATATTAAGCAATTACCCGGATACAAATCCGATAAAGGGCCGACCTTGGTGCCTTCGAACCTGTTGATATAGTGAGGATAACTCACCTCACAAGCAGTGCCGAAGTACCAAAAACCTCTGATCGATGTCTCATCGAAAATCCTGAACTATCACATAATAAGTACCAAGTCATTATACAACATAACAATCTTGACTAAGGGTCCACACAATCCATCGTGTCCATTCTCTTTATTGGGCCAAGACCCAATGCCAAGTCCAAAATCTTGAAAGTCCTTATGCAAAGCCCATTATTGTCCCAATTTACCAAATTGGGCCCAAATCCCTAATTGGGCCTAATTCCAAGATCCATTACCAAAACTTGGCCCAAAACATTAAATTCATAAAGTCCAGCAAAGGCCCAAATCAAACTAGTCCATAAACAACCCAAAACCCTAAGCCCAATTATCAAAGGCCCAATAGAGGACGTACGCGGGGCGTACTCCTATGGTACGCTAGGCGTACTCGTCCTGATGTTGACCACAATCGGGGTGGTTGACCCAGTATGCTGGGCGTACTAGATTTACATGTTGGGTTATCTATGCATCAAATACACTCTAAAACTAGGCAGCAAAAAAATCGAAACAACGATATACCTAAGTGTACATGCATCCTATGGATCTATGGATTCATGCTAATTACATCAACTCTAGAAAACTAAAACATAAGTAATAAAACATACCTCTTCTGTAGCACTTGATCTCCATGCTTGAGATCTTGAACCTCCACGAAGTTGCTTGGATGAAAGGACCCAAACCAAAATCCCTCTAATGGTATCATACCCAATGACACCAAAGATTGGAATACAAATAACTAGGAGAAGGGTCAATTTCACAAACCCAAAGGGGTTAGAAATCGTCCCTAAGAGGGGGGAGGAAGAAGGGTTGGCGAATACTTCAAGCCAAGGTGCAAGGAGGAATGAAATCCATATGGCCCTATTTATAGCCTTGTATGCCTCCTAGGGATTAGTATTCCTTCCCATGTGCGATGGACGCCTAACCACAAAATTTGACTCCTTTCCCATGTGGGATGGATTGATTTTCATCCAACCCTAATTCCATAAGGTTCTGGAACATTCTTAATTAACCAACTATCGATTAATGACATTCAAACCTTTAATTAATTAAACTGTTAATTAATTCCCAAAATATATTTCCAAATAGTTTCAAATTAATTATTAACCATAATAATTAATAAACTAATTTCTCCTTTATTTATTCTACTCAATTTGGGTCTTGAGGGCAACCCAAAAGGACCCTGCTATTATTAGAAATATTACCAATAGTTAATGACCTTGGACACTATTCCAAAATTACATTGGGCGTACGTAATGGTTTGCCAAAATCTGAATAAGTGCTTAATGGCTTAAGCACTTAAGCCTAAACTTCAGATCCAGTGACCAAATGTGCCTAGGATCCATAACGTCACAAACTTTAACACTTTGGACGTCCACAAAGCTCTTAATACTTGGTCTTAATCCATTAAGACCTTCCTACTCCATGCATGGGACATATTAAGCCTTTGGGACCTTATTTTAATCACTCAAAACCCCTTCAAGAGTCTAGAAGGACAACTCATTTTGTCCCAATCACATCATGCACCATCTTGGGACTTTTTGTGACAAGAAGTGGTTCTTTAAAGCAAAATGGCAAGATCTATACATATATGCATAAGTTTGAAGCTTTTTACCTATTGGAACTTCTAGGGCACAAGCCAAATTCATATCTAGAAGCTTGATCTTCTTCTCCAACTCCTTGATGCAACACCTTCTTCTTAAAACACTCAAAAAACACTCAATAAGCTCAAACACTCAAGGAAATGGCTAGGGTTTTGGGTGTTACAACTCTCCCCCACTTAAACTAGACTTTGTCCTCGAAGTCCGCTACGGCCAACTATCCTGCAATCCGCTCGCATCACCCCTTCCTGATGGATACAATACCGGCCGACCACTTCCATTGACCTTCCTCCCGGTCACTAAGAATACAGCTAGTCCTTGTAGATAACATTCCTCAACTGCACTCTAAACCCGTTAATCCTTAGCACACAACTTACTCAACTGACAATCCTTCCGGTACTCCCCGAGTACCTATGTTGGACATCCTAGGGGTTCTCCCCCTTTTTCCGTGCATGTTTACTAGCCTTCCCAAGGAAACGTTCCTCTACTAACCACCTCCTTCACCACTATGAAGGACATATCCTTCATGGTATCGATTACTCCAGTCACCCCCAATGCTAGTCACTACTGCTGATACACACTGAATACTTCTTGCTACTATAACTTAGTGCTGAGCACCCAACCTAGCAAATGGATCAGGTAATCCTTCGAGTAAAAGATTCATCCTAGTAATGGTTAGACTCATACAAGAGTTGCACAATAGGGCCAAACCCTTCCCTCTGAGATGGTTTAACCCTGCTCTGAGAGGTGTAGCACTCCTTGGTCAACTAGCTATCTCGCACCACTCTCCTCTTATCATTACTCCCCTGACTGAGAACCCTGATATCTTTTTATCCGCCTCCTGGAAAAACCGAGGTCACCCTAGTCCTAACTAATCTGCCGTTAATTGGGTTACCGGACTCCTACCGGTTTTTACACCCAGCATAATCTCTTAGTCGCTCTCAGCAACTTCCATAATCTCTTAGTCGCTCGATCCCTTATCTTGACCCTAAGGTCGCTACCAGGTCCTACCTACGTTGTTATAATCTCACCGGCCTCGCCCATGGGTCTCACCCGACTATACTACTGGGAAATCCTGCCCCCAGGTCTCACCTATACCGCTACTAACATACGGGCCTCGCCCACAGGTCTCACCCAACTGCATCCTGGAGTGATCTCTCCTAAGGTCTCACCTTTCTAGGGCTATACAAGCCAACTCCACACTAAACCTCAACGACTCAACCTTTCCTGATCCCTACCTTGCTAACTAGGAGATACGGGCCTCCACCCACACTCCACTAACTAAACTTCTAATGAATGCTACGGATTACCCGTAGTCTTACATCACTTCCCTTAATGACTCGCTGCTGGGGAAAGTTGTGGCTATCCCGTAGTCCTACTACACTCTCCATGTTGTCTTTATCACTGATTACTATTACGAGGGCATCCTGACTCACCCGAGTCCTGGTAGCGATCCTCCAACCTGATTTCCAAAACCAACTCTCAATCATCAAATGCTACAACCACCTTGTAGTCTTTCATCCCTGCTATACTCGTGTCTTGTCGAGAAAATCTTTAGCTTGGTTTCCCCAAACCAATCGTCTACTAATCCCAAATACATGAGCCGAAAGTTGGGAAGTTTTTGAAAAATTCCAACTCCTGAACCCACTCGCCCCTCAGACTGCTTTCGCTTCCTTCTCGGAGGTCACTAATCCTTCTACGTCTAGAATCCTACCGACCCTGAATACTTGAAGGGTTCTCCCCCACTTTGATCTTGCTAATACCTTACGACTCAATTCTTGAAAGGATTCCCAATCCTTCCTATCATCCAGTGACTGATTTTCTGAACACCCTAAGCTTACCATAGCTAGGGATCTAACCGGTCTATCCCCAAACGACACCTTCCTGAAACTAGCGAAAGACTACCGAGTCTCGCACATACATTCTACAATTATTGCATCCAAAGTAACCTGCTCTACAGGGGACATCCTCAACTATCATTCTAAAATCCAAGGTATGCAGATGGCATATAACTCAGTCACAAGCAGGCCACAAAATTCTGAAATATCGTTATCCTCACTGATGCAGAACCATAACAATATAATCATGAGTAAAAATTAACAGTGGAACAAAAGATACACACCTGCAGCGTCCGGTGCTTTTCACGTCTCCAAAGTAGACAACTGAAAAGCCTTGTCTCCCACCGCAAGCACCTCTGCTCGGCCCTGATGGCCGTCGATGATCATCAAAGTCTGATCCCATCTTGCCAGAACCAGACTCGGACAGTGGGCCTTCTTGTGGCCCCGCTAACTACAATGAAAACATATCAGGTCTGGTCCCTGAGTGGTGGGAATAGTAGAATCTCTGCTAAAATGACCAGTCCGGCCGCACTTAAAGCCGCCAGAATCCCCACCAGTACCACTCCTACACGCACCATCGTGCGTCCTGCCACACTTCCCGCATCGGTTGCGTCTCTGATACTCCCTCGATCTCGAATCTGACCCCTGGGGCCTTTTGCCCGAACTTGTGGCTACCTGAATCTCATCCAACTTCCTCTTCCTGATCTGCTCTAGATCAATCTCCCTCTCTCTGGCCCGAGAAATCATGTCCTCTAGCGTCTTGCAGCTGGACCTGCTCACAAATTCCCTAATGTCACTCCTTAGCATCTCATGATATAGGTCCTTCTTCATCTCCTCATCCGCGACATATTGTGGAACAAGAAGATCCCTCTCTCTGAACTTGGTGGTGATCTTTGCTACAGTCTCAGTCGTCTACTAAAGATCCTGGAACTCCCGTGCCAACTGCTGCACCTCAATAATTGGTGCAAACTCAGCCCTGAAACTGGCCGAGAAATCACTCCATGTCATCGCGTCCAATGCAGCATCATCACAAATGGCATGTTCAACCTCCTCCCACCAATATCGTTCTCTGTCCTTCAGAAGATAGGAAGTAAGTCGGACATTTTCCCCCTCAGGACACCGGCTCGTACGAAAAGCGTTTGCAACATCGGCCAACCATCTACAGCTAGCAATGGGGTCCCTAGCCCCATGATAATCTGGAGCTCCACATGCTCTAAACTCCCAGAATGTCAAGGTACGTGCTCCCATCAAATCCATCATCTCTATGCGAAAGGCTCCTATCCCCTCGTCCAAAATCTCTAGTATACCCTCTATCACACCCCCGAACTGGACGGCGGAAACGTCCGAGGGCTCTTGTGACTCAAATTGAATACCATCACAATGAATATACATGAATCATAACATAATTCATCACCATGCATTGGAATATTACAACTGATATTGTTTACATTCAGTAAATTGTTTTAGACATTACAAATCCATAACATAAACTGTCTGACAGATAATTTAAGCAAAACACCATGACATTTCTTGAAGCTTATTCTTCGGCTTACCTGTTACCTGAGAATACAAGTTATTTTGGAAAACGTCAACATATGAAATGTTGGTGAGTTCATAAGTAATGTTATGGTAAAATGATTTGGTGAAGTTTGAAAACCCCAGAAAATCCGATATTTTCTGGAAAAAAAAATGTTTGTTTATAAAAAATGTGAAGATCCGTAAATATGCTTGTTGATTTTCAAAGCATGTTTAATGGTTGAACTTTATATACGTCACACAAGTGACAATGTTGAACTTCCCGGGAAAACCCGATGTTTTTCCCAATACGTAAATTACATGACTTGTTTATTGTTATACCGATACGACGAATGTTTTGATTACCCAAGTGACATTGGATTAATTAGGGTTTGTGAGTCGTTACAATCACGCATTTAAAGAAATAACTAGTTTATAACTACAGATTACGAACGATCCTTAAGGCGTCGCTCGTACTACTCACTTAATCCAACCACGCTGATTTCTCCTGATTAACGCCATGAATCTGTTTACTTGATTTCTCATAAACCCAACAACTGAGGAAAAAGGAGGGTATGAAGCCCCCTTTATTTCCAAGAGTTATTCAAGGCTATCGGGAATGCAAAAGACACTTGGCCCAACTCGCATTTGACTTCTCGACCTCACTAGCAGTACTAATGGGCCATTAGGGCCCAATAACACATTAGAGCTATTGAAAGTCCTTTTACGTGGAATTGGGTCATAGAAGGCCCAATATCACATAAGCATAATCCCTTTGGGCCCAAAGATCATGTTGATGGGCTAGCAAGGCCCAACAAGCATGATTTGAAACTTTCAAGCCCAAAGTTTGTATATTGACTCATTGTAATTATCGCGTGATTAACGAATTACTTTGGTTTAACGATTTTGTGTTGTTATTGATTCGAGACCGAATCAATTCGTTTTGTAACGATATGTGTTATTGAGAGTGTATTTATTTTCCATTTCGTCGGTAGTCGCGAATCTTGTATCTTGATTTGATTTGTTTGTAAGTAAAGTTTGACCCATTTCATTACTCTTCCTTATATAAAAATAACACTTTTGGTCCTTTTATATAAAAGAATTTCATTTTTAGTCCTTAAAACACTTTTCTTGACACTTTTGTATAATTTATTTGATGAAAACACGATTTTAACCCAAAGTTTATTTAGTCGACAGCTTCAGCCCCTCTAGAATAGTGATTCTCGGTTAAGGATCCATTTTTCACAACTTTTACAGTTTTGGCACTAAATCTAAAAAGTTTGCATTTTTAGTCCTTTTTGATAATGAAAAGCATTTTTGAATCTTATAAACATTTTATTATGCTAATTACTCCCTGTTTTACAAAAAATTTCATTTCCAGCCCTTCAACTTGTAAAATTTTCGCATTTTGAGGCTTACTGGGCCGAAAAGCCCAAAATTAGCCCATTAGGTTAAAAATTTACATTTTAAGTCCTTAAAAATTTCTAAAAATCAGGAAAATATTTATGGAAACTGTTTTAGCCCCTTTTTACCTTCCAGAAACCGTGACTTGTTGATTTTTACCCTAATTTTGCATTTTTGACAATTTAGGCCCAAAAATGGGTCTCATGTTCAAGTATGTTGATCCTAACCTTATAAACTATTTTTCTAGACTTGATTAGTGTATAATAGCTTAAGTTATGTTTATTTCCTTTCTCATGTCTTAGATCTCGATTTTTACACACTTTTTGATAACATATTCATCCCAAAACACATGATAACACACACATACATGCATCAAATCACACATAGCATACATTTACACATAGATCTACACATTTTCTTGTATTCTCCCCCATAAAAATCATAAAACCCGAAAAGGAAGGGGTATGAAACTCACCTTGAGTTGTGATTTCAGTTTTGAAGAATGTTGGGAGGAGTTTGATGTTACTTTCGGCCCTAGCAAGCCCTCCTTTGTTGATTTCGAACTTAGAGGGTTTCTAAGAGAGTGAGCATGATTTTGCATGGGTTAGGAAGAGATTTTTGATAAAACAAAGAATCTAGATCATAGATCCAAGCATTATCTTACCTTAGATGAAGAATTTGTGGGATAATTTCCTTTAAAGCTCCCTAGATCTCGAAAATTTTGGAGAGGAATGGAGAGAGTTTCTTTGAGAGATTTTTGAGTGAAGTGTGTGTGTTGGTGTTGTTTCGGCCGAGAGAAAGAGAAAGGAGAAGAGAGAGGTCTTGAGGTGATGCGTGTATGGAGACATGGGATAAGTTGCACGGAAGACCATTATGTAAAAATGAGGTGGCCATGAGAAGTCAACTCCTCCTTTCATTTGGGCTTGGGCCGAGATTTGGAGAGGGAAAAGGAAAGAATTGGGCCCTTAAATGCCTAATTCCAAATCTTAGATAATTTAGATAACTATTGGCCCAAAATAAATCAAGAAATGATTTTTATGGCCCATTAGGGCTAATTAGGTTAGTTATGGCCCAATGAGGTCCATTAAGGTATTTTATTTCATTCTAGGCCCAATATGGCCCAAAATGTTAAAATAAATGAAAGTGGGTCCAATTAGAGCCCATTCAAGAGTTCTAAGCCCAAGATAGTCCAATTGGAAGCTTATTGGTCCATTGGGCCCAATAAGGAAATCCTAGTCCAAAAATGGACTCGAACAAGGATTTTTTTTTTTTGGGTTTCCAATTGTTTGTTGGCTATTTGCAGTGCATGTATGATGTGTTTGACTGAGATTTTGTTGTTAATGAATAAGCATCTTACATGCTTTCCCATTGTTGGTTTACATTTGTTATCTGTGTTCAATGCTTACAAGGCTTCAAATTCCTAGTTGTGACATCATCCCCCCGTTAGAGGGAATTCCGTCCCGAAATTCTTTTGAAAGCCCAATTTGAGAATGTTAGAATAGATGAGGGTACTTTTGCTTCATTTTATCTTCGTGTTCCCATGTGATTTCTGGCCCACGCTTCGCATTCCACCGTACTTTCACGATCGGGATGCAACTTAGCTTAGTACGCTTCACCTCCCTATCCATGATTTCGACTGGTTCTTCAACGAACAGGAGATTCTCGTTGATTTCAATTTCGTCAAAGGGAATGATGAGAGTTTCATCGGATAGGCACTTCTTTAGATTGGAAACATGGAACACGGGGTGTACACTGCTGAGCTCAGCGGGTAGCTGTAGTCTGTACGCCACTGGACCAATTCGAGCAAGAATCTCGAAAGGTCCAATGTATCGTGGGTTCAGTTTTCCCCGTTTTCCAAAACGAATGACCCCTTTCCAGGGAGAAACTTTTAACATCACTTGATCCCCGACCTGAAACTCTAAGGGCTTTCACCGTCTATCAGCGTAGCTCTTTTGTCAGGCGCACGATGCTTGTAGTCGAGCTCTGATTTGAACTATCTTTTCTGTGGTTTCACGTATGATCTCCGGTCCCGTTAAAGTCTTGTCTGGTGCTAGTTCCCTCGCTAGCTGGGTGTCGCCCACCTCAGCCCAACACAACGGTGATCTACACTTACGTCCATATAGCGCTTCGAAAGGAGTGACTTTGATGCTCGAATGGTAACTGTTGTTATACGAGAATTCAACTAAGGGTAAGTGGGTATCTGAGGACTTCCCAAAGTCTATCACGCATGCGTGAAGCATGTCTTCGAGCGTCTGAATGGTTCGTTCGCTTTGACCATCCGTTTGTGGGTGATAACCAGTGCTCATGTCAAGATGGGCTCCCAGTGCTTTCTGAAGTGATTGCCAAAAACGTGAAGTAAACCTACTATCTCTATCTGAGATGATAGACACTGGTACTCCATGAAGCCTCACGATTTCTCGAATGTATATTCTTGTCAGTCTCTCCATCTTGTAGGATTCTTTTATTGGCAGGAAATGATCGGATTTCATCAGTCGGTCAACTATTACCCATATAGTGTCCAATCCACCTGACGTCTTGGGTAGCTTGTTCACAAAGTCCATAGAAATCCCTTCCCATTTCCACTCGGGAATTACTGGTTGCTGTAATTGTTGGGTTATGAGCATTCTAACACTCCTAAGTGTACATGCAACCCTAAATACCTTGGATCTATGTTTTCTCTATTATACATGCAAATATCAACTTTCCAAGGTATTGTTCTATTCTAGCATACTAAACTTTGAATAACACAAGTTAGAATAACATACCTTTTGTTAGTGCTTGTCTTCATGAAGCTTGAGTGCCTAGTGCCCCAAGTGTGACACCTCAAATGGTTCACACAACACCAAATACACTTGGAATAACTTGAGAGAATTCTACACTTCATGAAATCGGCTAGCCCTCTCTAGAATCATACTAGTACCGATTTTGTCAAGAATAATATCTTTATATAGTGTTACAATTAGGGAAAACCCTAATTGTCATGACTTTCCATTTCCTTGGATCCATGGGTTCAAATACACCATGGAGCATCCATGGATCATCATATGGGTTTTGGCCCAACTAGATAATCCATGGAGCATTAGCCCACTATACAAGTATGGATGATTTACACAATCAACCCATATATTTCATTAGTCTTCTTTTGATCACTTAATTAATCCTAGATTAATTCTTGATCAATACTAATTAAATAATCTTATTATTCTTATTATTAATATACTAGAACTTATAATATATTAATAACCATAAGTGTCTTATTTCTCTCATTATAGTCTATCCAAGTGCATGATGCCATGCAACCCAAATGGACCATGCCGGGTCGGGTCAAGTCTTACCAATTATAGTTATGGACTTAGACATTAATCCAACAGTCTCCCACTTGGATAAGTCTAAAACTATTACTGCGTATGACTTCAGGAACCAACTGGCAATCGTAGCTCTCAAAAGCTTCTGTCGAACTCTGGCCTTGTCGATAAACACTGACCTTTGTCAATGACTTGTCCATTAGATAAGGGATCATATATTCCTCCATTCTAGATATCATATGGACTGAGACATGGATTATAATCATTCTCTCTGTCCATTTGTTGTTTCCCGATTTCCGATTTATGACGACTGACTAATTGAACAAATCAAATCAGTCCTGGCCCGGCTGAGCACTTCCATTTGTCATCATCAAATCATCAAGGGGGCCACAGATATCGCTTTTATCCCGAAGGTAAAAGGAATGGATAAACTTCGACTCATATGGCTTGTTCTACTACTTGTTGAATCATACACAAAGGCACGTTTTATAGCACCGAGTTACCAAATGCGGTTTCGTGCAATCAATGTACAACTAACTCATAGTAACAACTCATATCTCTAGGTTTGAAGAATATAAGATATTATCGTCTCATGATCACTCGTGATAAAATCCATGAAGTGATTCCAATGACCGCGGGTTGAATCCAATACTCAGAACTTATGAGCACTCATGAGTGTTGTGGCCCTTTGTCCAACACCTTAGACCTCTACAAGCCAACCCATGACAGTCTTAATTCATATCTACTTCCAACATATGACTGACTGTGGATGGTTTGAATAACTTAGTCATTCCGGAAGAATAACCTAGTTTATTCGGGAAGTCAAAACATGCAAAGTGAAACACAATAATAATTGAATCCAATATGGTATCAAAACCTATGAACATAAATAAAACACCTTTTATTTATCACCATATGATTACACATTATTCATTGTATACTGCTTCAGCTATCAACTTTATTCTTGAATTTAAAACAATAGTTGTCCCATGCTCCAAGCATGTACACTATGTTTTCTAAACACTAGTCATGCCATACACCAAGTATGCACACTATGTTTATCTATGATCTTTACTTTGTGAACTAGATCCATTGAACATAACTTCAATGATTCTCTTTTCACACTCTCAAATCCTTACTGTAAATACAAGAATTCCAAATTCATGTCATTTACTGAAATCTGTTAGATTCTAAACTTATATGCATTGATCCTCTTGTAATGATTATGCACAAAGTCAGAAAGACTTGGCAACAATCATTACAGAGCATTCCAAAGGAGATCAACTCCTTGGAAACATCCTTCTTGCATTAAGTTTCCTTAATCTTACACAGATTGAACTTTCTGACTTTGAAACATTTCCAGATTCATTTTGACTATCACTTCTGAACAAGAGTTGCCTCCTTACAAATTATGTCAATATGGTCCTTCCAGAATTATCACTATACTTCCAATTGTCCTTTAGCAACCAATCTTTGGTAAACCTTAGATTGTCCTTGACAATTGTTTAATCCTTTTAGTCATATCCAGTTCTAAACCTTTTCCTTTCTTATTGCCCCAGGCAATTGGAAACTTTTAGAAAGGATGAATATAGCACATGTAATCGATCCTATATCCGAAGCATATGGGACACGATTCATGATGTCTCACATAAAGACTAAACCAGTCTTTTGCTATAACATTTCCATTTCTATTTGCCAAGTTCTCATAATTCGGATTATGAAAAGGGATGCCGTAATCATAATCGAATTTTAGAACGCAAATAATGGACCCATATACAAAATTTCCTTATGTTGAGCCATTCCAACATAAAATTCATATATATCCTTGACTAAATGATTAAAACCTCACGATCTAAGCTTATAGATTTGAGATGAAGTATAATTTCCTCTCCCTTAATTATAGCAAAACAACTTTTTCCCAATTGAAACCTTTTGTTTTCTATAATTAACATTGCTAACTTGCAACTTTTATCATAATTATCATGCTCCCACTAACATGATGATTATTAGCATAACACTTATGCTCCCACTAGCTTTGACATGTACTCAGAAATCAGCTGGACTTCTATAAATCAATACTTTATTGACTTTCTTACCAAAGTTCAGATTTCTGATACTGGATTGTTTTGATAGAACTTTATCAAAATCATACACCTTCCCTTAGATAGCACACTTGTGTGTCTAAACAATTATGAAGAGGGATGCCGTAATCATAATGGTTAGACCTTTTTGCCACTTCTCACAAATCCAGGTTAGTGTGCCGGTAAACCACACACGCTCCACTAACGAGTTTGAGAATGCAAAATATCACAATTGCTATCTAGCTAAATTCTACTTAGTGAAAGTGTTTCCTCACCATCATTTTCATGAATCAGAGAGAAACCTTATGACACTTAGATTTAATGGTGTATGTGTTCTTATCCATGTGAATTGTCAAAACCATAGTCACAAGACAAGGATAATGACAAATCCAAACTCATATGGACTGAACTCTATCTTAACTTCTTGCCACCTGGCAGCTCAAGGGTCTGCCATTGCTTCCAAGTTGTTGTGCAACCAATTGAGAACTCTAAGAACTCAACTTTAACTGGAATGGGCACAGACTATGTCAACACGATAGGTTATAAACCTCAAGTCGTGTGCTAGTGAAGAACTTTAGGTTTTATTCTTGATTAGTTCTTGAGACTTTCAAGATCTTTAAGACTCCCACTGTCCTCTTGACCTATAAGACTCCCTTGTCAAACATCCAAGAGATAGTGTGGATTCTAACCAAGACAAACACTTCACATAGTTGGCCTAAGTTGGTCTTTGTTTTATCCAAAACATCACAACTTACCAACTTCAAATGAACAAGAGTAGGACACTTTTACTCTTACATTTGACACGTGTTTTAAACCTTCGTAAAGACATATCACTCAAATTACAATCTTGGAGTATGACTCTAAGACTTGTATTGGAACGAAGTATGACTCATCTTCTTGATTTAACCATTTCAACAATTCAAGATCCCTTCTTCTTAGTCATAAGAATGCACTAAGACTTCCTTAGAGAACTAATTTTGATATGGTTTCTTAATCATTAAGATGATCACAAAACTGATACTAAAGTACTCTCCCATCTTTTCAGATTTGAGAAACTTTTATCCTTCTGCCTAATTTGATTCTTCTTATTCGCTCTGCCTTACATTGGAACCTTTTCCAATGTCTCATAGTTACACTTAAGCTTGTAAGTATAATCATATTTATTGAGCTTTAGTAAACTATGAGGAATAGCCTTATATCTTTTGTGGTGGACTTAATCAGTGCACATGACTATATACTCGATCCCTTAGTCCATTACTTGACTCACACATCCATGTGAATAAGTAATTAGTCTTAATTTTTCCAATACTTGAAAGTTCTCATTCATCATGCTATACAACTTGCATGATTCCAAGTCCCGGTCCAATTGAGGCTTTGGATGATGAGAATCTTTCCTTATTTGGTAAATTTAGACATTACCACAAATGAAGGAATCAATTTCATATTTCCACTCTTGTTATTAATGGAATCATATAAGCAACAATTTTTCCTCAAATGCCATTGTAAGGATATTTTTAAAATAACTAAAATCAAAATTTTCTTTTATTTTAAAACTATGCGGAAAAACTTATCCTTACAACTCATATGAAAACTTGTTGTTATCTATTCCTAAGCAATATCTCATAACTCCTAAGAAGTAGCTCAAGAATCCGATTTTCAAACTATGCGATAGAAATCCATCTATGCGATCAGATTCAGCATACTCTTTCTTTAAGTTTCTTTACTTTTCTTTGATTCTTAAACATCACCATGTGACCCAGTCTCATCATGTATCAAGAATCTCAGAATAGAAACTTAACAGAGTTAGATAGTGGACTTTACCTGAAGTAGAGTCAAACTTATTGACTTTAACATCCTTAGGTAAACTTGGCAGCTTCACAACTAATGACCCTTCCTTTGGCAATATAAACATATGGACCCTTTGATAATGGTACACGGGACTATTACAGACTTAGCCTTTTCTCTTTACCATTTGGTCAACCTAGTTGACTATGGTCAATCCCTTTCCTTGGGAAGATAATGTTTTTTCTGTATTTCCAGTGTCACCATTGTCAATGTCCATAAAGTTTCAGGAAGTTGATCTTAGCAAATAAATAAGATCATTAAGGGTCTTGTCATAGTCTGTTTCATAGGTGTTCCAAAAGAACTCACTATGTGACTTAGAAAGTGATTGAACCACCAACTTTCTCAAGACTTTGACACCCAACTCTCCCGGCTTGTCAATATGTGACTACATCTCCAAGATGTGACCACACCTAGACCTTTACTTGCCAATAGGGCTCGAGTGACCTTAAACTTTTCAAGAACTTGTGGGGTAGGGAGAATAATTGGAGGAGGTGAAAGAAGCATGATTTCCATGGGACATCATCTTCATTTAGGAAAGCTTGTTTCAAGAGATTTGGGAAGATCATAAATGTCTAAACCAGACATGTTTTGGGAGATATTCAAGATAGTTGATTTAAAGTCCTTAATATGACACCCAATATGAAATATTAAGGCTAGGACCCAACAAAACTATTTTTCTAACTTAGAAGAGGTATGCCATAATCCAAGCTATAAAATATTTGAAGGTAGGTGAATGACGATTCACCAATTTCCACCAAGATAAACGAAATATATTATTAGGTTTTAATTGGATTTGAAACTCCTAGATCTTTGAGATTCATTGAACTGTTCAATGGCATGTTTCGATCTCGAGTGTGCCCTTCAGGTTTTGTGACTGGGATGCCGAGGATCACAAAACAAGGTGTGAAGTAACCATGCAAATTACTTGCTACCCTTAAGTGTTTACCCCTCAATCGATGTGCCGGTTAACCACACACGCTCCATCGATACTATGATAAATATTAAGTTACCCTTTGCCTACCTTGTTAAATACGAGTTAGTGTGCCGGTTAACCACACATGCTCCACTAACCGACTTAAACAAAGTGCAAAGTGTAATTTCATGGATTAGCACCTTATTCACATTTTCCTAAGTAACTAAGATTGCGTATTATTAAGAGTTTAGTTACCTAGTATTTATCATTAATACTTTTAATGAAGGGAGAATTATAGTCCTGTCAAACCCGTTCGGCTAACGACCCTCCACCAGTCAAGCAAGCGGTGGGTGAGAGTGGACACCCATTAAGTTGCCATTTTATAGGCAACAACCTTATACCCACCTTATAGACCGGCTTCGTGAATGAGGCGTACTAGCGGTAAGACTGACTTTACTCTTATACATACATATATATATATATATATATATATATATATATATATATATATATATATATATATAATTAACTTATAATATTATAAAGTATAAGGGTTGAATTTGAACTTTTAAAATTCTAAGGGCTAACTTGGAATTAAAGTATTCATAAGAGAAAACTTTACAAATTCCAAAACTTGAGGGCAAGTTTTGAAACTATTCAAAACTAATTAATTCCATAATTTATGTGTTTAAAGTAGTTTTAATCCAAAAAACTCTTCAAGTTCCATAACTTATGGAAGACTTTAAACTAATAAAAGAATTAACTTTTCTTTATTTTTATAACTTATGGAATTAATTAAGGTTATATTTTTTTATTATTATTATTTTTTATTTAATGAAGAGACTCTTGGTCCTCCATAACTTGAGGACAAATTATGGAGTCATAACTCCAATTAATTAGAACTAGACTCTTCATTTTTGTAACCTTTGCCAACTTTTACGAGTTTTATGAAACTTAAATGTGACTTTTCATATAACTTGAGGACAAGTTACAAAAACATATTTTAGAATCAACTCTTAGATTAATTTGGATTGAAAACAAGTATTTCATTCAACTTTTCTATTAATCTAAGCAACTCATAAGAACAAGATAATTCAAATCAAACTTTTTCATGTAATTAGTCTAACCTTTAAACTAATACAAAACATGAATCTATTAACAATTATCTTTGAAATTGGATTAGCATGAACATCACCACATCAAAAACAAGTTTATAAGTTCAAAAACCTCTTAGGGTAATGTTCCTAGTCCATTTCTAGCCAAAAAAACTCAAAAATATGTTGTCTGGGGGTCCAACTCGTCGAGTGCATGAACCAACTCGGCGAGTTGGATCGAATTGATCACATTTTAGGCATGGACTCGCTGAGTCTCCTGATGGACTCGCCGAGTCTGATGATCAGACAGCAACAAATTCGTTTTTCAGCTTCTATTGCAGGTATAACAAGAAAACAAGCCTAGGCTCTGATACCACTGTTGGGTTATGAGCATTCTAACACTCCTAAGTGTACATGCAACCATAAATACCTTGGATCTATGTTTTCTCTATTATACATGCAAATATCAACTTTCCAAGGTATTGTTCTATTCTAGCATACTAAACTTTGAATAACACAAGTTAGAATAACATACCTTTTGTTAGTGCTTGTCTTCATGAAGCTTGAGTGCCTAGTGCCCCAAGTGTGACACCTCAAATGGTTCACACAACACCAAATACACTTGGAATAACTTGAGAGAATTCTACACTTCATGAAATCGGCTAGCCCTCTCTAGAATCATACTAGTACCGATTTTGTCAAGAATAATATCTTTATATAGTGTTACAATTAGGGAAAACCCTAATTGTCATGACTTTCCATTTCCTTGGATCCATGGGTTCAAATACACCATGGAGCATCCATGGAGCATCATATGGGTTTTGGCCCAACTAGATAATCCATGGAGCATTAGCCCAATATACAAGTATGGATGATTTACACAATCAACCCATATATTTAATTAGTCTTCTTTTGATCACTTAATTAATCCTAGATTAATTCTTGATCAATACTAATTAAATAATCTTATTATTCTTATTATTAATATACTAGAACCTATAATATATTAATAACCATAAGTGTCTTATTTCTCTCATTATAGTCTATCCAAGTGCATGATGCCATGCAACCCAAATGGACCATGCCGGGTCGGGTCAAGTCTTACCAATTATAGTTATGGACTTAGACATTAATCCAACAGTAATAACCCCGAGGGCTTCTGGTATTCCACCTTTACCTTGGCGCAAGTAAGGCATTTGCTGACATAGGTGGCAATTTCTGCCTTCATGTTAGGCCACCAATAATGTTGTTTAATATCCAAGTACATTTTGTCCGAACCCGGATGGATGGAGTATCGCGTCTTGTGAGCTTCACTCATGACTACCTCCCTAAATCCTCTAAGTTTCGGGATCCAAATACGGTTCATGAAATAGTATACTCCGCCCTCTTTCACCTCGAGATTCTTCTCCATTCCGTGTAATGCTTCGTTCGTTCTGTCTTTCGCCTTCATAGCATCTGACTGGGCTACCCTGATCTGAGTGGTTAGGTGGGATTGGATGGTTATTGAGAGAGTTTTCACACGATGATTAGAGTACTCTTTCCGACTCAAGGCATCAGCTACCACATTGGCTTTGCCTGGGTGGTACTTGATTTCACACTCATAATCGTTTAATAGTTCAACCCACCTTCGTTGCCTCATATTCAGCTCTTTTTGATTCAAGATGTGCTGGAGACTCTTGTGGTCCGTGAAGATGGTGCACTTCGTACCATAAAGGTAATTCCTCTAAATCTTCAAGGCAAAGACCACTGCTCCTAACTCTAGATCGTGGGTTGTGTAATTCACTTCGTGTGTCTTGAGTTGTCGGGACGCATAAGCTATCACCTTTCCACGCTGCATAAGAACGTAACCTAAACCCTGATTTGAAGCGTCACAGTAGAGTACGAAATCTTCTGTTCCCTCTGGTAGTGATAGTACCGGGGCACTGTAGAGTACTCGCTTCAGAGTTCGGAATGCAACTTCTTGTTTGTCTGTCCATTTGAATGGTACGCCCTTTTGTGTAAGCGAGGTAAGTGGCTTGGCGATCTTAGAGAAGTTTTGAATGAACCTCCTGTAGTAACCTGCTAGTCCTAAGAATTGGTGAATTTATGTGTGTGTTGTCGGGACTGCCGATCCTTTGATGGTTTTGACCTTAGAAGGATCCACATGTATTCCTTCCTGACTAACAACATGACCCAAAAAGTTCACGCTACGGAGCCAGAACTCACACTTGCAGAGTTTTGCGCATAGCTTCTCAGTTCGCAAGGTTTCCAGGATTTGTTGGAGATGTTGGCCATGCTCTTCTTCGCTTCGGGAATAGACTAGAATGTCGTCAATGAAAACAATAACAAAGTTATCGAGGAATGGTTGGCAGATTCGATTCATTAGGTCCATGAATGAGGCAGGGGCATTCGTTAGACCGAAGGGCATTACGACAAATTCATAATGTCCGTAACGAGTTCGGAAAGCGGTTTTGGGAATATCCTCTTCTCGGACCTTGAGTTGATGGTACCCAGATTGTAGATCTATCTTAGAGAAGTAATTGGATCCTTGGAGCTGGTCAAATAGATCGTCAATTCGTGGGAGTGGATAGCGATTTTTGACAGTGAGCTTGTTTAGTTCCTTGTAATCAATGCACATCCTAAAAGATCTGTCTTTCTTCTTGACAAAGAGGATTGGAGCTCCCCATGGAGAGAAGATGGGTCGGATGAATCCTTTGCCCAGGAGTTCACTGAGTTGGCTGGACAATTCCTGCATCTCAGCAGGAGCTAATCGGTAAGGCGATTTAGCGATGGGAGTAGCTCCTGGAACAAGATCAATTCGGAGTTCAACTTGTCTCTATGGGGGTACTCCAGGAAGATCTTTAGGAAATATGTCTAGGAATTCACGTGCTACAGGAATGTATCAAACGTTAACCTCTTCCTTGGTTTTATCCACAATATGCGCCAGGAACATCAAATCGTTCTTTCACAGATGCTTCTCTGCCTGGATGCACGGGATGAAACAAAGGTTCGTGCTAGGTTTGTCTCCGTAAATAACTAGGGTTTCATGATTTGGAAGGTGAAGGCGAACAGCCTTCTCATGACACATAATTTCAGCATGGTGGGGGCTTAACCAGTCCATGCCAATAATCACATCAAAACTCCTAATGGAAACATGCATTAAGTCTATTCGGAAGACGTGTTGATTTAGAGTTAGGGTACATCCGATGTAGACTTCCCCAGTGGATTCAGTTTTCCCATTGGCCATTTCCACCATAAAGGTTTCATTGAGCTTCTGGGGTTGTTGTTTTAACAAATGTTTAAACTTATTGCTCACAAAACTTCGTTATGCTCCGGTATCAAATAGGATGCATGCATAAGTGTGGTTTAGGAGGAACGTACCGGTAACAACAACGGGATCCTGAATCGCTTCTCCCTGACCCATGGTCAGCACCCTTCCTGTTCCTCCATTTCCGAGATTGTTGTTGTTGGGGCAATTTCGACGGAAATGCCCAGTCCGTCCACATCCATAGCAGGTGTGAGTTGGTCCTGCATTGTTGCCTCCATTATCAGTGTTGTTGTTGTTGCGATTATTGTTGTTGTTGTTTCCCTGTTGTTGGTTCTGAGGAGGGTAAGTCATGCAGTACTTTGTCGTGTGCCCCTTACGATTGCAACTGGTGCACTGCATCTCTCTGCATTCTCCATTGTGATGGAAACCGCACTTGTTGCACTTGGGAAGGTTACCAGAATAAGGTCTAGGAGCACTTGGAGCAGTTGAGGCTGGAGCATGTGGTGTGGATGGAACTTGTGTGGTTGCAACATCAACTGCCACCGTTTGCTGTTTCTTGGATGATTCGGAGCCTTGACGTCCTTTCCTCTTACTGTTCTTTCCCTTTTTGTTGTCACTTTCCTTCTTAACTTCAGTCTCCACTGGCTTCTCACCCTTCTTGTTGTTGTGGTCATACAGCTTCTTGGCCAATCTCTTGGCACTGTCGAAAGTTTTGGGATTTGCAGCTATCACGTTTCCTTGGATCGGGGAGGTTAGTCCCCAGATGAATCGCTCGATCTTCTTACCTTCTAAGGTGATCATGCCAGGGCACAACAGAGGCAGTTCACTAAACCTTGATATGTATGCATCTATATCCGCGTTGCGGACGGTGAGATTCCACAACTCTTGTTCCATTTTCTGAATTTCGCCACGAGGGTAGTATTCGGCCATCAACATTTCTTTCATCTCTGCCCATGGCATGGAATTGGCTACGGGGAGTGTCATGGCTTCCACATGTCCGTTCCACCTGTTGGATTAATGTCTAAGTCCATAACTATATTTGGTATGTACTTGACCGACCTGGCATGGTCCAATTGGGTTGCACTTCACCGGCACAATTTATATGGATAGTATTTTGAGAATAGTATATTTATGATTTATATTAATATATCATAAGTTCTAATACATTAATATAATCATATTATTTAATTAGTATTGATCAAGAATTAATTTATAATTAATTAAGTGATCAAAATGAACTAATTAAATATGGACTCTTAGATATATATGTGTAGTGGGCCAAGTTCATTTAGGTTGGGCTAAGTCTTCATGGATAGTCCATGGAGCTTTAACCCATGGATCCTAGGAAATGAAAGGTCATGGGTATTAGGGTTTAACCCTAATCCTCCACACTATATAAAGATGTCCTTGGTTGGTGAAATGGGCACTAGTGTGGTACACTAAGAAGGGCTAGCCGATTTCACTAGAGAGAACCAAGTATCCATATTCTCTAAAGTCTTCCAAGGTGTTTTGGTGATTTGTGATTCCATTTGAGGCTTCCACACTATTGGGGCTAAGCTCTTAAAGCTTGAAGACATCAAGCTACATCAAAAGGTATGTTATCTAACTAGAACTTTGTAGTATAAGAACTTCATAATATGCTAGTTAGGATTAAAGCCTTGGAAAGTTCTTATTTGCATGTATAATATAGAAAACATAGATCCAAGGTTTATAGGGTTGCATGTACACCATAGGAGTGTTAGAATGCTCAAAACCCAACAGTGGTATCAGAGCCACGAGTTGTTTTCTGTTATATTGATGCAAGTATTTTATTTTCAAAGTTGAAAAAAAAGGAAAAAAAAAACATGAAGTTTGTCAAATTTTAAGATAATTACTTGTTCTTGTGAAAAACTAATTATTTGTAAAATATGAATAATTTGCTTTATGAGTTGAATTAGGTCAAATTTAATAAAAGATAAAATGATATGATTATTTTATTAGTTTTAAAAGTTTGATCTAAAGAGTTTTATTTTTTGAAACGTCCATAAGTTATGGATATGAAAAGGTTTTTAAAAAAATTTGATTCAAAGTTTTTATGGAGTTACAAAATTTGGTGTTAATGTTTTAAAGGATTTCATAACTTAAGAATAAGTTATGGATCACCAAAAGTTTTTTGTTTTACCTTGTTTTATGAGTGAATTTAGATTAATGAATAAAATTATGTGATAGTTGGTTTTAATCCAAATTAATCTAAAAGAAGTTCATAAAATGTGTTTATGTAACTTATAAGTCACATTTATGAATCTTAAAACTCATAAAAGTTGCCATATGTTACAAAATGAAGAGTCTTTTTCCTCATTAAATTGTTTTATGACTCCATAACTTGTCCTCAAGTTATGGATGTTCAAGAGTCACTTCATTAAAGTTTTTAAAACTTTAATTAAACTCGTAAGTTATGAAAATCCAAGAGTTTTGAATAGTTTCAAAACTTGCCCTTATGTTTTGGAATTTGTAAATTTTTCCCCATGAATACTTTAATTCCAAGTTAGCCCTTAGAATTTAAAAGTTAAAATGCAACCCTTATACATTATAATATTATAAGTTAATAATATATATATATATATATATATATATATATATATGTATAAGAGTAAAGTCAGTCTTACCGCTAGTACGCCTCATTCACGAAGCCGGTCTATAAGGTGGGTATAAGGTTGTTGCCTATAAAATGACAACTTAATGGGTGTCCACTCTCACCCACCGCTTGCTTGACTGGTGGAGGGTCATTAGCCGAACGGGTTTGACAAGACTATAATTCTCCCTTCATTAAAAGTATTAATGATAAATACTAAGTAACTAAACTCTTAATAATACCCAATCTTAGTTACTTAGGAAAATGTGAATAAAGTGCTAATCCATGAAATTACACTTTGCACTTTGTTTAAGTCGGTTAGTGGAGTGTGTGTGGTTAACCGGCACACTAACTCGTATTTAACAAGGTAGGCAAAGGGTAACTTAATGCTTATCATAGTATCGATGGAGAGTGTGTGGTTAACCGGCACATCGATTGAGGGGTAAACACTTAAGGGTACCAAGTAATTTGCATGGTTACTTCACACCTTGTTTTGTGATCCTCGGCATCCCAGTCACAAAACCTGAAGGGCACACTCGAGATTGAAACATGCTAAGGGGTCTAAGGCACCAAAGGCCGACCCATTGGATTTGATATCCTAGTAGTTATTGATATGTTGAGTTGAGTTAGTGATGAATGTCAGTTGATATACTAGTCGGATAGATTTGTAGGACTGCCTGTGATACTGTATGATTATTTGTATGTGCATTAGTCATGATACATGTCGACATGTTATGTGGGATGGGTTGAGGTTGTATTGCTCCGTGCGGTAGCCAACAAACCCTAGAGTATTCCAGATATGAGCTGAGGGCCCGGTAGGCATTCCAGACTCATACTAAGGACTCGAGAGCATTCCAGATACGAGTTAAGGGCCCGGTAGGCATTCCAGACTCGTACTGAGGGATCGATGGCATTCCAGATACGAGCTGAGGGCCCGGTAGGCATTCCAGACTCATAATGAGGGCCCAGGTGGTAGTCCAGCTTGAAAAGCTATGGACCCAGTGCATGATGTTCTGTTTTGATTGATATGATATGTTAATGTTGATATTGCTATGTGGAATGTATGTGTATCGGTATTTTAAGGGAAACTCACTAAGCTTTCAGGCTTTGAGGCTTACAGTTTCAGTTTATTATTTCAGGTACATTAGAGGATCAAGGTAAGGCCAAGGCGTGATCGTACAACGCCTCCTATTGTGTTTAAGTTTCTGGGAAAAACTATGATAATCAATATTTTGAAAACAAAGTTGAAATGTTTTGATGAACTTGACATGTTTTGAAAAGTTTAAATTGGTTTGAAATTTTGGATGTTACATGTCTTCATAAAAGGGATCTTTCAAGAATTTATTAAAGCTTCGATCGTCACGATGGATTACTTCTTGCTGATTATAATGGAAGAATTTTATTATCCTTTGCACAAGGATTGCCCTTTAATCAAGGTATTTCGACCAGCAGTCCTTGGATCAGTGTTTACGGACAAGTTATCTTCCATATCGCAGTCGTACATCATATTTTTCTTCGCGAGGATTGCACAATAGTTGCGTTTGATTAACGAAGTTACTTCGTAACTTCGCTCTACGAAGACTTTTTGTGACTTGTCGCTCGTGATATTTGGTTGACGAACCATGTATCTTGAGCAAGTGGAATTTATTTATTGAAGACAGATTCAAGAGTTCCGACACCACATTTTGGGTACATCAGCATATTTCAGCAGAGCATAGATTTTTCACGCGTAGTTCTTGTTGTTACTTTGGTACTTGTTCGAGCAGTTTTCAACAATAGAATCAACCGACTACATATGACCGGATAGTAGTTATTTTACTCTCATTCTCATGTTTTATCGAGACCCTTCATACATCTAGGGTGAACATGTGAAGTTCTTGGTATCCAACATTCTCTTGTTTGGTTTATTTATTTTTAATATCCTGGCATTGTTTATCAAAAATAGGGAGAAGATTATGTTAACATCCAGATCTGATTTATGATTGTTTGATCTTGGATTTCAAGACTTCTGAAGATGATGATTTATTTAGTGATGCGATGTGGCACTGGCTTTTGGTCATCATGATCAAATTTTTGGCCTCACTAGATACTTCCCAGATCCAAATTATTTATTATTCAGACTCTACTTCGGGATGTTTTCATGTTTTAGCAGGTTATTCTTTTTGAATTACTTTGGGTGTTTTATGGATCGAGAATAAGATTTGTTTCATAATCTTTGAAGACGAAGTGTGATTTGATTATGGGACATACAGTTCAGGAGTTATTGGTAAACTTTTGAAATTGATCAACGTGGTTCACTGATCACATCTATGGATTGGAATCTCACTCTTCAGCACCGAAGATGCTTAAGTCTTGGTATTTAGAAGAATTTGATTACACTACAGAGATTTCATCGCCCGGTCTCAGAGATCACAGACACTTCAGAGTTTCATAGACATTTCAACATTTGGTTCTCATTATGTATCATTTTATTACCGCACTTGCTAGTTGGATATTATGTATTTTAGTCTTTTATCATTGTATTTGCATCCTTCATCATTTGTGAGCATTTAGGGAGAACCTGTTGGGGGTAGAAATGCTCTACAAATTATGATTCATAGATAGGTTATTTTATTCCCTTTATTGTGTGTAAGTTATCTCTCTATAAATAGAGAGGGAGTGGTCATGTATTATGTGTGCACCTAAAATGTAGTCCCTTTGTCTAGTTAGAGTGAACGGGAGAGTTGTCTCTCCCAACCCATGTGTTCTTCATTATATTATTTTATCTCTCTTTCTAGTAAAATCATTGGATTACTCATCTCATCGTGTTCTTCATATTTTTATTATCGTTAAATCTCAATATATTCTTATTACGTACAAGCCACTCGTCAAAATGGGTTCCTAAATAAAGAACTATCATGTGTCTTAAACTTAGTCCGGTTTTGTTGTAATAGTTTTTGTCTATTTTTTGGTGATTATTTGAACTCTAAAAAACAATGTGTACAAGTAGACTAGAAAATCAGGTACACTTTGTTGTTTAAGACGCCATAATAAAGTGATCATACAAAGGCTATGTTAGTAAAATATTTTTAAAATGTTGATTTATAGTTAGAAATTTCATGATATTGTCTAACAACCTGAGTCACCCAAAAGTATGGCTCAGTTAGGGCATTATAAAATCGTGACTAAACTACAATTTCATCCTTAAAGTTTTCCATGATTTATATATTTAGTTTATAAGTTTCAATTGATGCCATCTAAATCTAAAATAATTAATTTATGAAGCTTTATCATTTACTTAACTCCCTTAAAATTAAAATATTAAGTAATGTCAAGGAGTAACCCTAAAAATTAATGGGTTTGGGCTGCTACAGCCACCATGTCGTGGCACTCTACTTGCCATGTCGTGGTGATCAATAAAACACGCATCCCTAGGATGTCAAGCCACATCGTGGTATTTCATGCACCATGTTATGACAGATGGTTTTCCTTAAAAACTACACTTTTGATTCCTCTAGATAACCAACTAATTCATTCTGGAAAACGAGTGTTACACCTTGTCTCAACTTATTCCACTTTTTTTACTGATTAAAAAGTTGTAATTTTAAAGAGATTGAAATCGATTTTAATGAGATTGACATCGATTATAACCTTAAGGCGTAAAGAACTACCATGTGTCTTAAACTTAGGTGCTGTTTGATTTTCTGAAGCAAAAATTCATGAAGTCTGCGGACCACCTCTGCAACCCTCTGCAGTAGAAGAGGTGGATCAAACGGCTGCAGACTATAATAAGAAGCGTGTTTGTTTTTTTTAACATCTGCATACTGCTGCAGATATTAAAAAATTAAAATAAATTAATTTTATAAACCGAAAATAACTTTTTAATACGTAAAATTTAATAATGTATAACATTTCGGTAAAAATTAATGATATTTCAGTAAAAAAGAATGATATTTCAACAAAAAATAAAGATATTTTAGTAAAAAAATAATGATATTTCATTAAGAAATTATCATTATTGAATATAAAAAAATAAAAAATAAATTCAATAAGAATAAACGAAAAAAAAACGAAAAAAAAATGTGAAATAAAATTTTAATAACATATAATCAAATTTTCAGCAATAAAAAAAGAAGAAGATGTTGGAAGAGGTTAGAAGAGGCAGTACAAGTGCTGCGCCAAACAGAGTCTGCGTAGAGGTTTTTGACTCAGAAGACTTCTAAAAAACAAACAACTGCAATATGAAAATTGTTGCGCGTGTGCTGCACCAGCAGTAAGAGATTTGAAGAGGTTTTTTTCAAAAAACAAACAAAACCTTAGTTTGGTTTTGTTGTATTAGTTTTTTTTGTCTATTTTTTGGTGATTATTTGAAATCTAAAAAACAATGTGTACAAGTAGACTACAAAATCGAGTACACTTTGCTATTCATGATACCATAATAAAAGTTATCATACAAAGGCTATGTTAATAAAATATTTTAAAATGTTGATTTATAGTTAGAAATTCTATGATAAAACCGTAATTAAACTACAATTTCATCCCTAATAAAATATTTTAAAATGTTGATTTATAGTTATCATACAAAGGCTATGTCTAACCTGATCCACACCCGATCCACCCGAAAGTATGGCTCAGTTAGGGCACTATAAAACCGTAATTAAACTACAATTTCATCCCTAATGTTTTCATGATTTACAGATTTACTTTATAAGTTTCAATTGATGCAATCTAAATCTAAAATAATTAATTTACGGAGATTTATCATTTGCTTAACTCCCTCAAAATTAAAACATTAAGTAATGTGAAATGAGATACTTACACTTGATCGTTTTTATCCCTTTTCGTTTATTTTTTCATGTTTTCAAATACAAAAACTTTTAATTAAAATCGAAGTCAGGTATTCGAATATATATATATATATATATATATATATATATATATATATATATATATATATATATATATATATATATATATATATATATATATATATATATATATATATATATATATATATATAAACAAAAAAATATGTCCACGAGAAATAAGTGATCTGCAACCCAAAGTTTTCTTCGATATTTGAATTTGGATAGAGAACACAACAAAGAGTTGGTCTTTTTTTTAACAATCAAATCGCTCATAACCTAAACTTGTTTGAAAATAATTTTCCCGTTAGTAATAATGATCTTAATTCATGGAAACATATTAAAGTGCAATATGTAATAACATCTAAAATTCAGGAAAACATATTTAAGTGCAATATGTAATAACATCTAACCTAATGGTCCGTAGGCCAAGACTACGAAAACATATACGTACACTAATATGCACCCTCAGATGGAGGATTCATGCAGGTATATTCTTAATGAAGATATCAACATGCATGTTGAGAACGGAAAGGGACATGAAAAACACGTACATCACCTAAAGTAACCTTGTCATGAGCAAATGATGTATCTCTATATATCTGGCTTGCTTATATTGAACGGGGTTTGTAGAAATGTATACTAAGATAATAATATCATAGTAGACAATGATGGCTTTGGTGGGTAAGGGATGTCATTCACATAACAAACTGTGTAACCAACATGTTTTGGTTGTTTTGTTGGTTATATTGCATCAACGCTTGATAGGGTGATAATACATTGACTTTTTGGATGGACAAAAGATCTAATTCACGTTGAAAAATACATAATAGTCTGAAGAGGAACGTCTATTGATCATAGAACATTCACCATAAGAAATGTCTAAGTAGGTATAATATCTTATTGATCATAGAACATTCACCATAAGAAATGTCTAAGTAGGTATAATATCTTGCTATCATAGATAACGATTTAATCAAAAACCATGATGAAGAATACCATAACTATAATATGTTTAAGTAGACTATGTAACGTATAATCAAAAATCATGATGAAGAATATCACAAATATAATTGCATAATTCACTTTAAGTTCAGAGACATTAAAATGTTGCTATCTTAGATAATGATTTAGTAAGTTTTGTTAGTGTGACATATATAGACTAAACATGATCTCATATGTCTTTATATACGTTGACTATGTCATCTCGCCATAACGACATGTATCTTACGTGGTATCATAGTCAGCGTCTAGCTCCTTCATGGCTTAACACCGCCTTATTTATCAATACAGAGAATTTGTCTTCGGGAAGAGTGTTGTTGTGTCCCATATCGAATAAACATGATCTTGAATGTCTCTATGTATGTTGGAGTCTACCATTTTATCCATATAGACTCTTTTGGATAGTAAACCATGGATTCTATGTATATCTTACAAGCTTTAAAACACGGTGATATACTGTTATTTCAATGCAATGTTTTTGAACTGTTCGATTTTGGTTCTCATGGGAAAAAAATTCAATGCAATGTTTTTGAACTGTTCGATTTTGGTTCTCATGGGAAAAAAAGATATCTTCTTTAAGTGTAGACGTAGACGATCACCTCGATAGTGTAACCATGTTAAAAAAACGTTTTGTCATGTGGTTAGTAATTTTACTTTTCGGGCTGATTATTTACAATGTATTCTTTAAAATACTGTTAGTTGACATCGGCTAACGATTATTTTGCTCCTAGTTGTTTTCTGCAATCATATTTGTGTTTTCACACCAAGATCTTGAACGTTTTTTCATCAAACCTATTAATCCTTGGTTGTGACTATTTAATACATGTTAGAATGTGTGAAATCATAAGAACTTAATTTTAGATGAAGACAAAGTTTCAATTTTTTTTTAAAAAAAGATCGCTTTCGATATTTTTGGAACGAAATGGATTTGATTTGATTGTAGTTTTTTAATTCCTCTTCTTCAATAAAATAAAATAAAAAAAACAGCGATCGTTAATTAAAACAAGACCGAGAAAGAAGCAAATTGTTACATCAATGCATCTCATCAAATAACTTAACATAATAACACATTAGTATATGGAATAAAAAATGGTGTTATTATGTGTATCTACATCATTCACATAAATCGTTACATCATGGGAGGTACATAAAGTCCTACTACACTCACATCGGGGTTACACAAGGCAAATGAAGGGGTACGAATAGAATTTCCCATAAAAAACAGCGACCAAATTTTCATTAATTGATTATTTTAAACTTCAATTGTAGTTATTAATAGTTTTAGACTGAACATGTAGATTGTGATATATTAAAGGACTGGAATTGTAATTAATCTAAAATTGTCCGGCCTAAGAACAACCTATGACTTCGTATTGGGTTGGGTCAAACTTTTTCGGTCATGTTTTTTTTTACTTCCGCCTCATTCTCAACCATTTATGTATTTCAACTTATAACCCAAAACGAATCAAAGGTAAAGTAGGTAATAATATTTTGCTCTTTCGTTTCTCAGTTATCCATAGTCCTTAACTTGAGTCTAAAAGTTCTCATGGTGTTCCTTAAACTGATTAATATGTGTTTGTATCAAATGAGAATGTCGTTGGTGGTGGCGATGGCGGCGATAATAGTGTTTTTAACGGCTAACACAGGGGGAGTGTTTGGGATAAGATTTGTGATAGATAGGAGAGATTGTTTTTCACAAAAATTTGAGTATGGTGTGACGGTTCGATTTTCGTTTGTGGTTATTAATGTTGAAGATCATGATGATATTCACTATACGGAATTTCCCACCGATCTTGTGGTATTTGTTTATCTTTTTCTATAATTTTACTCTTTGAAAAATTGCATTCATCGACTTCTTTTATTAAAAGCGAAAACCTAATTCATTAAATATAATAACTACAACTCTACAAGGATTTTCTTACTTGTTAGCTTCAACTTTATTTATTGAATACTTAATTGTTTGATGTAGTTACGTCATCTTCAACCCCAACATTTTACTAAGCTCATTTTATTTATCATTCTCTATAATTTTACTCTTTGCAAGATGCCAATATTGCATCCCTCGACCTTTTTTTTTAAAAGCGGAAACCTACTTTATTAAATTTAATAACTACAAACTCTACAAGGATTTTTCTAACTTATTAGCTTCAACTTTATTTATTGAAACATTATATATAAATAGTGTTTGGTACGGAATGTTTGGAAACTTCTAACAGTTAGCGTTTGACAAAATGTTATTCTTTAAACAAATTAAAAAGCTTCGTTTGACGCTACAAACTTTAGCGTTTAGTCTAAACAAAACGCTTCAAATTCAAAATTTACTCGCGTAGTGTTTAACAAAACGCTACCAGCTACTCACTACTAATTACACATTATCCACTACTCACTATCAACTAGTTATGTGAGAGCACACCCATAGTGTTGGTGAATACTATAACACTAAACATAATGGTATATTATTCATCGACATTATCTTTTACACTACTGGATAAAATGAAATATATCTAGAATATTATTTTTAGTGTTAAATAGTATAATGGGATAAGATAGTGTTAAAGATTGAATATGGTTTTACGGATGTTCTCTATGACTTCAGGACGTTGAATGATATCTTTCATCTTACTATCATAATCTTATGATTTGAAGTCACAAATAATTTGATAAACAATTTAAGATTGTTGCAACGAAAAGAAGTATCCAAAAGAAAAAAAAAAATTAGTATATTAGGTCAAAGTGTCCCTTACGGATTAAAATTTTGGATTGAAGAACATAGTTTAAAGACTTGCATTAAAAATAGATTGAACTTAATAGTCTTTTAAGATCTATAAAAGAAATTATTTACAGCTTATATATCATTTATCAAACGATATAACCTCGTGTATAGTTTTTTAATTTGTCATGTCATATTTACATTGCTTTTTAACTAGTAAAATGTTATCGACTTAAACAATATTCAATCACAAATCTGTTTCTAAAAAAAAAAAACTTACAAAAATAACTAATTTATACTTATGTTTATGAAATATTTTATAAAACCTCTAATCTAATTTGTTATTTTTTTTAAGTACGTGTGATATGGATAAAATTAAAAAGTACTTAACAAAAACATGAAATAAAAATGTCAGTGTGGGATTAGTTCGTTTGTTAGAGGTTTTGACTCTAAGATTTGAGGTTTTTGGTTCTAATCCGAATATTGATGATTATTAACTTCTAACCACCAACCAGTCATTAAAAAAAATATGAAATAAAATAAATATATTACAATAGACAAAATTAAATATTACTATTATATCTAGAGTCCATATTTCATATTTTTATCTTGTTAAACAACATTACATATATAATTAGATTAAGAGGAATGATGATACTCTTGGCACTTTATCACATAAGTATTTTTAATGTCACGTCATTTTTCTTTGTTTAACACTTACACTTAACATTTTGTAAGGAGTGGTAATACTCTTAGCACTCAATTTTTTGTATTTTCTTTTTTCTAATTTAATTTAATTACTATCTTTTAATAAATATATTTTTTCTATTTATTTTATGTAATTTAATTTAATTACTTTATTTTAATAAACAAATAATTTTTTATTTAATACACAAAAAAACACACTTCATTATTAAAACATGATTTAATACATAAAAAAACGCACTTCATTATTAAAACTCACTTCATAAAAAAAAACCCACACACTACAGCAACGGGTCTTCCTCCAAATACTGGCCTTCCAATTCGAATTCTGGTGGCATATTTAGATCAAGATTATCCATCGTCCAAAGATGATCGGTCAAATGGCGGCAAAGATCGGTATGGATTACTGCACTCTGAATTATCCTCAATCTTTGCATCCATTCTTGACCACCATATTCTAGTGGTTGTGTCTCCGGGATGACTTCATTCTCGTCGTACTCACATATCGTGTTTCCTTCATGTTCTAATATCATATTATGCAATATGATACATATATACATTACCTCTGTCATATTAGAAATATCACGAAACATGGATGGTTTTGCAACTATCTGCCAACGCTTTTTAAGTGCTCGAAACACTCGTTCAATATCTTTTCTTGCTTTTTCTTAAACTTTCTTAAATTTAGCTCTCTGAGGGTCATCCGGACATGACAAACTTTTAACAAAAACAGAAAGGTCAGGATAGATCTCATCCACAAGATAGTACCCACATTTGTATTATGTTCCTCGCAATACAAATGATGAATCTGGGGCAGTACCGTCATACACCTTGTTGAATATTTGTGAATTATTGATAATATTAACGTCATTAAGCGAACCGGCACTACCGAAAAAGGCATGTCATATCCACAAATCTTGTGACGTTACAACTTCAAGTACGACTGTGGGATAATGATAATTGCCCTTTGTGTATTGTCCTTGATATGCGTTAGGACACACATTCCATCTCCAGTGCATGAAATCTAAACTTCCTAACATCCCAAGCAAACCATGGACATTCCCATGATGATCATACAATTGTTGTATGTCACAAGCAGTAGGCCGATTGGCCTACGCAAATATCGTGGACCATACAAAGACATGACAACTATGCAAAATTCATGAAGACTATATCGGGCAGTATATGCAGACATTCTAAAACTCCCGTCTAGTGCATCAGGGGGGTTCCATATGCTAACATACGAAATACGACAGCACATTTTTGAATTGGATCAAAGCCTAATGTACCTCTTCCGTCTGCACGTTGTTGCATATACTCAGACACTGAAGTCACACCTTCTACAATACGTATAAACAAATCTTTATGCATCCGGAACCGTCTGCGGAAATAATATCCTTCAAAGAGAGCATTCTCGTCAAAATAATCATGCAAACTGAAAAGTAAAGCTAGAACATTGCATGCAACCAATCGAAACCAAGCAAGCTTTTTCTTTCACCTCATTAAGACTATGACGACTCAACAATGGCAGGCCCCCTAGCGAGAGCTAGGGGCGGTGTTTCAATGTAGTTGGCGAGCTTAACACTTGGCTTGGCACTTTCGACTCCGCATAACCTTATAAAATTAGATAATGATAAGAATATCATACGATCATTACGAATTTAATATTTAGTATTGGTGATCAAAATGAAACAAATAAAAATAATAAATAATAATAATAAAGTTTTAAAGGTTTAATAAGGAGGGTAAATATATCATTAGTAAACCAAAAAAATGATAATTATACAAAAAATTTAATAGATAAAAATGGTTAGTATTATCGACCCCAAGATAACTATTTTGTCCATAATAGATCATTCCAAAGAGTTCTTCGGAACACTGGAGTATGATTCCGGACACTCGTTTTGGAATGGTTTTTTTTTTATGCGTAAAATGTGTTTTGTGTTATTTTTTTCTTTTTCTTTTTGTATAAGTTTTGTTTTTATTAAATCTAAAATTGAATTATAATTTTAAAATCAACAAAAACTAATAAATACATATACTTAAGTGATATGTTTTAAGTAATATTGTAATGTTCAAATGGCCTTTATCCTTATACCCTAAAAAATTTCTCAGTTATCAACATCTGCAGGAACCAATACAAAAACACCCCACAATCTCTTATATTGGCAATCTATTATGGTATGTCTGGGGCCTTTTCGAGGGTCATGTTGAAACTCTCAACTGAGATTGCATCAATTGATTCGGTACCTTAGTAGTTGATACTCACTAACAGTCTGTGGTTGCGATCTCGCATACCTATAAACCATTCATCTTCTTCTGAAAAATATACGCTCTTCTAGTTACTATCCTATATAGTCATTTTAAATGTCTTCAAATCCAAAACACCCAAAAACAATTGAGCAAATGGTATATTGATTAGGATATAAAACCACATAAAAGTTTGGAATTAATTAATGATGAAATAACATTATATTACAAATTACTATTACTTAGGTAATGTAATCCAAACACAATTATATTGTATCACATTCCGCCTAAGCTGAGTAAACGGATCCGTTAGCCATGTCACTCCAGTTAAATACATCAATGTTGAAGGCTTTTGGCACAACCATCCACCGGGCATCATCTCGTCTACACTCTATCAATTATGAGATCCACAACATGATGTGCTGCCAAGCAAAAAATATGCAGTGAAGTAAGTATTATTATTAGAAGCGTAGTACGTAATGAGCACACAATTATATAACTTACATCACATTAAAACCATCCTATGTGACTTTCCACATATAACCATGTCCAAAACTCAATCATCGGAATACTAGTCAAATAACGATGAGCAAACAACAATGAACCATCTCGTTCTTTATATAGATTGTGTATGGTAGGTTTTAAAAGATTGTCTGATGGTGTTGGATGTTGTCATGCAACACCTTTCCTTTTCATTTTTATCCATGGGTACTTACCATATGTACATAAATTTTTGGCGCATAGAATGCCTAAGAGGTGTTGTTAGTGGCGTTTTGTATTCATTCCACATAATCTTTTTTACATCTGACGATTGAATAGATGCATACATTTGCTCATGGTCGTTATTCAATGGTTTTTCGGGTGTCCCTAACCCATAATCATGCTCCCATATCTTATGGTCGTTGTATTTTGTGGTACCAGCATCTTACACGATAAGTTTTAGAAGCATGGCTAAAGTAATGTCATGCTCTGCTAAACGTTTATCATGAGGCTTCAAATGTTAGCGAAATTAACTGACCTTTTTTTTTCAATTCACAGACCTTGTTTTGTAACTCAGTAATAAGTTGGTCCATATCAATTGAAAGTGCACTGGGCGGAGGTGGTGGTGGTGGTGGGGTGAGAATGTCACACTCTCGGCCGGTAGGGGAAGCGTCGAGTTGTGTGATGTGGTACACAGTTATTAACTACATTGAACAATACACAAAAGATATAACATAACCATTAATTTTATTTATTATACATAATAGGTTACATCATTGTTTGTGGTACAAGCACATGACCATAACTTAACAAAGATTAAACTATAAGAGAACAGATAAGACTTTTAGTAGCTTCTTTAATAACTCCTCCCTTCACACTGCCACTTCCACTGCTAATTTTTCTAAGAAAACATTTGGTTTGAAAATGTCAACATAATGTTGGTGAGTTCACAAGTTTTTATAGTTTTATACTTAGAATAGTTTTATCTTTGAAATTTAGATGAAATTCTATTCAACCTGACTTTTCATTTTAGGATATATCACTCCTTTCGTACTATCCGGTAACTTCTCTTTAAAGATTTTTCATCCTTTTTGCTTATTGTTGCATACTATTACTACTTTAAGGCGTTCCCCTGTAGGGAATTTATTTTTTTCAGGTTGGCCAAACATTTTTTACAATGAGTTCCAATAATCGAGCTTTCAACTTGATATTTGCCTCACACGATGCTTCATCGGACTTCGTAAATAGTTTAGAAAGTTATGTCTACTATGACTCGACCATCAAGGTTGTAGCTAGCAACTGCAAGTGGGGGTGTTAGCCACATACAGATCTATACATATCATTTATGTTCACTTAAGATTTAACAATAATAGGACAGGATTAGCTGAAAACTAATCAGCTAAATGATGAATAGTGTCATTCTCATGTAACAACTTTTTTGTTTAACCTTAAAGTATGATTATCGATCTTGTTATTCATATATTTGGTTTTCCTTTAATACGAACTCTCTTTCATAATTACATTGATACGTGTGTATATACATATATATATATATATATATATATATATATATATATATATATATATATATATATATATATATAATTATCGTAGTTTTTGATGTTTTGTTAGGATATTAGGGTTCAGTAACAACTAGGTATAATGTTTATCCTTAGGTTTGGTCAGCGTAAGAAATAGGTATTATGTTACCCTAGAGAATCTGCCAACATAACGACTAGGTATAATATTATCGTATAATTTTAGGCAAAGTTTCTACCATGTATAATATCTTCTTATGAAACGTGAGGATAGTATTATGCCTGGTAGTATGGGTGGAATTTGTACGTTACCGGTCATTTTTTTCCCTAAACCATGTATTGTACCAATTATAGTTGGTACAAAAAAAATTATACCACTATCGTACCAAGTATAATTGGTATCAATTTGTTTGGCTACCACTAAGTTCGGTTGATACATGTTGGTAATGGTATATACCAACATGTATGAAGGTTTTTCAAATGAGGATTTCTATATTCTTGAGTATTGTGAAACGTGAATGAAGGTTTTGTGAATAAGGGTTTTGCAATTGTTACGATCGAAAAGTTGATCCAAAAGGATTTTATTAATTTCTAACATGAGAGTGGATGAAAATGGGACATGCAAAGATGAATTTAAAATTTAAACTTTACTAATATAGTAAATGCTAATATCAAAGCTCTTAAAATGTTAACCACTAAACATACTTCTTGAGAGTCGACGCATGGACGACGTCGTGCATGTTATTGAGTTCTTGGGGCAACTTGAGTTGGTAGACTGTTGTATTGATCCTTACGAGTATCTTGAAAGGTCCTATGTATCTTGGATTAAGTTTACCCCGATTTTCTAACCTTATGATTTCTTTCCAAGGAGAGACCTTTAGCATTACCTTGTCTCCAAATTGGAATTCAAGAGGTTTGCGTCTAACATCGGCATATCTCTTTTGGTGACTACGAGCGGTCTCCAGACACTTTCTGATTTGTATGATCTTCTTAGTGGTCTCTTGGATAAATTGTGTATCACCAACCTCTGCCCAGCATATCGGTGATCGACACTTCCTACCATAGAGATACTCAAATGGCGTAGCCTTAATGCTTGTTTGATAGTTATTATTGTAAGAGAAATCAATCAAGGGTAGATGACTATACCCATGCTCTTCCAAAATCTATCACACAAGCTCTGAGCATATGCTCCAGCATATGGATTGTTCTATCGATTTAACCCTCGGTCTAGGGATGATAGGTTGTGCTCATGTCCAGGCGGGTACCAAGAGATTTATGTAGGCTTTTCCATAATCGAGAGGTGAATCTACTATCTCTATCTGAGATAAGGGATAATGACACGTCATGTAATCTGACTATATCTTAGAGCTACATCCCAGTTAGCTTCTCTATTTTATCTATTTCCTTTATTGGTAGGAATTGAGCGGACTTGGTTAATCTATCGACCATTACCCATATAGTGTCGTAGCCAGTAGATGTCTTGGCAGTTTGGTTATGAAATCCATCACAATATGGTCCCACTTCCACTCAGGAATCTATGGTTGTTGTGACAATCTTGACAGCTTCTGATGCTCTACTCTGACTTTAAATCAAGTTAGATACTTGCTTACAAATGTAGCAATTTCGGCCTTCATGTTCGACCACCAATAAAGATTCTTCAAATCCATGTACATCTTCTCTACTATGGGATGAATGAAGTATCTCATCTTATGAGACTCTTCCATGGCCAGGTTCCTGGTATCTTTCTCCATCATCCCTAAGTTTGAGTTGTGTCTCCATTCCTTGCAAGCACTTTGTATCGATGTTTTCTTCCATGAGAGCATCATATTTGGCACCTTGAATATGGGTGGTCATATTGGATTGGATTGTATTGTATTGTCATCATGAGTGCTCTAACTCTGCGAGGTTTGTCTCATTCTTTACGGCTCAAGGCATCAGCCACTATGTTGGCTTTGCTAGGATGATAGTGGATCTCACATTCATAATTATTCAACAGCTCTAACCATCTTCGTTACCTCATATTAAGCTCTTTCTGATCGAAGATGTGTTGAAGACTCTTGTGGTCCATGTAAATAGTGCCCTTTGTCCCGTAAAGATAGTGGCATCATATTTTCTAGGCGAAAACTACAACTCCCAACTCTAGGTCGTGGGTGATATAGTTATTCTCATACACCTTAAGTTGTCGTGAGGCGTAAGCTATAATATTCTCTCTTTGCATCAATACACACTCGAATCCATGATGTGAAGCATTGCAATCTACAACGAAGTCATCAGTTCCTTCTAGAAGGGATAGTAATGGTGCACTACACATCATTTCCTTTGGTTTTTGTAAGGCAACCTCTTGTTTGTCTTAGAAAACAAAGTTTATTTCCTTTAGTGTTAATGTTGTGAGAGGTTTAGCTATTGTATAGATGTTCTCTATGAATTTCCTATAATAGCCTGCGATGCCTAGGGATTGACACACTTCGGTTGGTGTCTTGGGTGCTTCCCGGTTCTTTAAAGCCTCAATTTTAGAGCGATCGACATGGATTCCTTTCCTACTAACCACGTTCTGTAGAAAATGTACTTCTCTAATCAATAGTTCACATTTAGAGAATTTGGCATACAAATTTTCTTTTCTTAGCAATTCCAAGATTATTCATAGAAGATGCTCTTGCTCTTCCTTAGTTCATGAGTATATTAGTATATCATCGATAAATACAATAATGAATTTGTACAAGTAGGTTTTGCAAACACGATTCATGAGATCCATGAAAACAGTTGGAGCATTGGTTAATATGAATGGCATAACTAAGAGCTTGTAATGTCCGTAGCGAGTTTTGAATGCGGTCTTTAGAATGTCTTCTTCCATGACTCAAAGTTGATGATATCCATGTTGGGTTTTGAGCAATCTAACACTTCCTAAGTGTGCATGCAACCCTAATAAACCTTGGATCTATGTTTATCTAAATACATGCAAAATAATAATTTTCCAAGGTTTATAACCTATCTAACATGGCATGGGGAACATTTCAACATAAAAGAGTTAGAAGAGATTACATACCTTTTGGTGATTTTGGTTCTAAGGAGTTTGAGGGCCAAGCACCAATAGTGTGAATGCCTCAAATGGAATCACAAACACCACAAACTCTTGGAAAACTTTGATGAGAATATACACCTTGTATAAATCGGCCACACACATGCACACACACACTAGTTCACTAGTTTTCTCTTAGGCTCCATTTCATGCTCCATAAGCATGCTTATATAGTGTGCATGGTTAGGGTGAAACCCTAATAACCCATGTCTTTTCCTTTTCCAAGGATCCATGGGTTAAAATCTCCATGGATCATCCATGGACTTCCACATAAGCCTAGCCCATTAACAAATGAGTATTAGCCCACACTATATAAAACAAATAGCCCATAATTTAATTAGTATTCCTTTTAATCTCTAAATTAACTCATAATTAATTTAAGACTAAAACTAATTAAATAACGTAACTTCATATTAATATATTATAACTCATAATATATTAATAAACATATGTGTATAACTCTCATAAAATTATCCATAATAGTTTGGATGAGATGCAACCCAAATGGACCATGCCGGTCGGGTCAAGTATATACCAAATAAGTTATGGACTTAGACACCTTATCCAACAGACTCCCACTTGGATAAGTCTAATAACTATATTTGCCTATAACTTCAGGAACCAACCAACAATCGTAGCTCTCGAAAACTCCCTCGAACAATGAAGACTCTGTCGAACTATGAAGCGCCATTTTAGATAAGTGATCACATAATCCTCTGTTCTCATGATATCAGCCGGACAAACACATGGAACTATGTCTTGCTTATTGTCTAGCAGTTGTTTCTCGATTTTCCGATTTGTTTGACGAAGAACTTCACTGAACACATCGGTTTAGTTCTGACCAGGCCTGGTACATGGGTCAACACAAAATCATCGAGGGGCCCAGATATTGCTTCTATTTCTAGAAGGAACAGATAAACTTCGACTGATATGCTTGTTTTACTACTTATTGAATTGTACACAAAGGCACGTTTTATAACATCAAGTTACTGATGCGTTTACGTGCAATCAATGCACAAACAACTCATAGGTAACAACTCATATCTCTAGGTTTAAAGATTTATATGATGTTATCGTCTCACGATCACTCGAGATAAATTCCATGAAGTGATACAAGTGAGCGTGGGTTTATACCAATACTCATAACTTATGAGTACTCATGAATGTTGCAGCAACCATTGCCATGTCTAAACACCTTTAAGGCATCTACAAACCCAATTCATGACAATCTTGATTCATACCTACTTCCGACGTATGATCGATTGTGGAGGTTTGAATAAATTAATTATTCTGGAAGTCAAAACATGCAAAACTGAAACAATAGTAAATATTTGACAATGATAGTAACACTTTACTCATAAATAAATCACAAATTTTATTCATCATCAAACGTCGATTACATTTTACAAGTTTCAGAAAAACTATCTAATCTGTAAAACTAATATCGTCCCTCAGCCCGATGCGTCTCGCATGCTGAAAATGCTTAACCCTCGTCAGTCCCTTCGTAAGGGGATCTGCAGGATTCTCATCTGACGATATCCTCCTTGTCACAAGGAGTCCTTCTTCAATCTTGTGTCTTATGAAGTGATATTTTTGTTGGGTTATGAGCATTCTAACACTCCTAAGTGTACATGCAACCCTAAATACCTTGGATCTATGTTTTCTCTATTATACATGCAAATATGAACATCCAAGGTATTATCCTAATCTAGCATACAAAATAATGGATATAACAAAATAGAATACATACCTCTTTGATAGTGCTTGTCTTCATGAAGCTTGAGTGCTTAGTGCCCCAAGTGTGACACCTCAAATGGTTCACACAACACCATAAGCACTTGGAATAACTTAGAGAGAAATTAGAACACTTCATGAAATCGTGTAGCCCTCATACATACACATAGTGTTAGTCATTGTCACGATTTCTTGAGCCATGGGTTTCTTTTATATGGTGGCTATTAGGGTTACACCATGTAACTCATGACTTTACCCATTCCTTATGCTCCATGGGTTTTAACCTCCATGGAGTATCCATGGGTCACCCCATGGACTTAGTCCAACATAAGGAATCTTGGATCACAAGCCCACATATATAAGAATGAATGATTTACACAATCAACCCATATATTTAATTAGTCTTCTTTTGATCACTTAATTAATTCTAGATTAATTCTTGATCAATACTAATTAAATAATCTCATTATTCTTATTATTAATATACTAGAACTTATAATATATTAATAACCGTAAGTGTCTTATTTCTCTCATTATAGTCTATCCAAGTGCATGATGCCATGCAACCCAAATGGACCATGCCGGGTCGGGTCAAGTCTTACCAATTATAGTTATGGACTTAGACATTAATCCAACAGTCTCCCACTTGGATAAGTCTAAAACTATTATTGCGTATGACTTCAGGAACCAACTAGCAATCGTAGCTCTCAAAAGCTTCTGTCGAACTCTGACCTTGTAGATGAACTCTGATCTTTGTCAACGACTTGTCCATTAGATAAGGGATCATATATTCCTCCATTCTAGATATCATATGGACTGAGACATGGATTATAATCATTCTCTCTGTCCATTAGTTGTTTCCCGATTTCCGATTTATGACGACTGACTAATTGAACAAATCAAATCAGTCTTGGCCCGGCCGAGCACTTCCATTTGTCATCATCAAATCATCGAGGGGCCCACAGATATCGCTTTTATCCCGAAGGTAAAAGGAATGGATAAACTTCGACTCATATGGCTTGTTCTACTACTTGTTGAATCATACACAAAGGCACGTTTTATAGCACCGAGTTACCAAATGCAGTTTCGTGCAATCAATGTACAACCAACTCATAGTAACAACTCATATCTCTAGGTTTGAAGAATATAAGATATTATCGTCTCATGATCACTCGTGATAAAATCCATGAAGTGATTCCAATGAGCGCGGGTTAAATCCAATACTCAGAACTTATGAGCACTCATGAGTGTTGTAGCCCTTTGTCCAACAACTTAGACCTCTACAAGCCAACCCATGACAGTCTTAATTCATATCTACTTCCAACATATGACCGACTGTGGATGGTTTGAATAACTTAGTCATTCCGGAAGAATAACCTAGTTTATTCGGGAAGTCAAAACATGCAAAGTGAAACACAATAATAATTGAATCCAATATGGTCTCAGAACTTATGAATATAAATAAAACACCTTTTATTTATCACCATATGATTACACATTATTCATTGTATATTGTTTCAGCTATCAACATTATTCTTGAATTTAAAACAATAGTTGTCCCATGCTCCAAGCATGCACACTATGTTTTCTAAACACTAGTCATGCCATACACCAAGTATGCATACTATGTTTGTCTATGATCTTTACTTTGTGAACTAGATCAATTGAACATAACTTCAATGATTCTCTTTTCACACTCTCAAATCCTTACTGTAAATACAAGAATTCCAAATTCATGTTATTTACTGAAATCTGTTAGATTCTAAACTTATATGCATTGATCCTCTTGTAATGATTATGCACAAAGTCAGAAAGACTTTGCAACAATCATTACAGAGTATTCCAAAGGAGATCAATTCCTTGGAAACATCCTTCTTGCATTAAGTTTCCTTAATCTTACACAGATTGAAAATTCTAACTTTGAAAACATTTCCAGATTCCATTTCGACTATCACTTCTGAACAAGAGTTGCCTCCTTACAGATTATGTCAATATGGTCCTTCCAGAATTATCACTATACTTCCAATTGTCCTTGAGAAACCGATCTTTGGTAAACCTTAGATTGTCATCGACAATTGTTTAATCCTTTTTAGTCATATCCAGTTCTAAACCTTTTCCATTCTTAACACCCCAGGCATTTGGAAAATTTTAGAAAGGATGAATATAGCACATGTAGTCGGTCCTATATCCGAAGCATATGGGACACGATTCATGATGTCTCACATAAAGACTAAACCAGTCTTTTGCTATAACATTTCCATTTCAATTTGCCAAGTTCTCATAATTCAGATTATGAAAAGGGATGCCGTAATCATAATCGAATTTAAGAACGCAAATAATGGACCCATATACAGAATTTCCTTATGTTGAGCCATTCCAACATGAAATTCATATATATCCTTGACTAAATGATTAAAACCTCACGATCTAAGCTTATAGATTTGAGATGAAGTATATATGTTGAGCCATTCCAACATGAAATTCATATATATCCTTGACTAAATGATTAAAACCTCACGATCTAAGCTTATAGATTTGAGATGAAGTATAATTTCCTCTCCCTTAATTATAGCAAAACAACTTTTTCCCAATTGAAACCTTTTGTTTTCTATAATTAACATTGCTAGCTTGCAATACTTATCGTAATTATCATGCTCCCACTAACATGATGATTATTAGCATAACACTTATGCTCCCACTAGCTTTGACATATAATCAGAAAGCTCGACTTCTAGAAATCAATACTTTATTGACTTTCTTACCAAAGTTCAGATTTCTGATACTAGATTGTTTTGATAAGACTTTATCAAAATCATACACCTTCTCTTAGATAGCTCATGGGTGTGTCAAAACAATTTTAAGAACTATGAAAAGGGATGTCGTAATCATAGTCTTGATCGTTTTGACCTTTGCCATTTCTCACAAGTCCAAGTTAGTGTGCCGGTAAACCACACACGCTCCACTAACGACTTTGAGAATGCAAATATCCCAATTGCTATCTAGCTAAAATCTACTTAGTGGAAGTGTTTCCTCACCATCATTTTCATGAATCGGAGAGAAACCTTATGACACTTAGATTTAATGGTGCATGAGTTCTTATCCATGTGAATTGTCAAAACCATAGTCACAAGACAAGGATAATGACAAATCCAAAACCATATGGATTGAACTCAATCTTAACTTCTTGCCACCTGGCAGCACAAGGGCCTACCATTGCTTCCAAGTTTTTGTGCAACACATTGAGAACTCTAAGAACTCATATGCGAAGCCAACTTTAACTAGAATGGGCACAGAATATGTCAACACGATAGGTTATAAACCTCAAGTCGTGTGCTAGTGAAGAACTTCAGGTTTCATTCTTGATTAGTTCTTGAGACTTTCAAGACCTTTAAGACTCCCACTGTCCTCTTGACCTATAAGACTCTCTTGTCAGATATTCAAGAGATAGTGTGGATTCTAATCAAGACAAACACTTCACACAATTGGCCTAAGTTGGTCTTTGTTTTATCCAAAACATCACAACTTACCAATTTCAAATGTACAAGAGTAGAAAACTTTTACTCTTACATTTGATAAGTGTTCTTAAACCTTCTTCAAGACATGTCACTCATATTACAATCTTGGAGTATGACTCTAAGACTTGTATTGGAACGAAGTATGACTCGTCTTCTTGATTTAACCATTTCAACAATTCAAGATCCCTTCTTCTTAGTCATAAGAATGCACTAAGACTTCCTTAGAGAACTAATTTTGATATGGTTTCTTAATCATTAAGATGATCACAAAACTGATACTAAAGTACTCTCCCATCTTTTCAGATTTGAGAAACTTTTATCCTTCTGCCTAATTTGATTCTTCTTATTCGCTCTGCCATGCATTGGAACCTTTTCCAATGTCTCAGAGTTACACTTAAGCTTGTAAGTATAATCATATTTACTAAGCTTTAGTAAACTATGACGAATAGCCTTACATCTTTTGTGGTGGACTTAATCAGTGCACATGACTATGTACTCGACCCCTTAGTCCATTACTTGACTCACACATTCATGTGAATAACTAATTAGTCTTAATTTTCCAATACTTGAAAGTTCTCATTCATCATGCTATAGAATTTGCATGATTCCAAGTCCCGGTCCAATTGAGACTTTGGATGATGAGAATCTTTCCTTGTTTGGTAAATTTAGACATTACCACAAATGAAAGAATCAATTTCATATTTCCACTCTTGCTATTAATGGAATCATATAAGCAACAATTTTTCCTCAAATGCCATTGTAAGGATATTTTAAAATAAATAAAATCAAAAATTTTCTTTTATTTTAAAACTATGCGGAAAAACTTATCCTTACAATCCATATGAAAACTTGTTGTTATCTATTCCTTAGCAATATCTCATAACTCCTAAGAAGTAGCTCAAGAATCCGATCTTCAAACTACGCGATAGAAATCCATCTATGCGATCAGATTCAGCATATTCTTTCTTTAAGTTCCTTTACTTTTCTTTGATTCTTAAAACATTACCATGTGACCCAGTCACATCATGTAATAAGAATCTCAGAATAGAAACTTAACAGAGTTAGAGTAGTGGATTTTACCTGAAGTAGAGTCAACCTTATTGACTTTAACATCCTTAGGTAAATTTGGCAGCTTCGCAAATAATGACCCTTTCTTTGGCAATATAAACATATGGACCCTTTGATAATGGTACACGGGACTATCACAAACTTAGCTTTTCTCTTTACCATTTGTTCAACCGAGTTGACTATGGCCGATCCCTTTCCATTGGGAAGAGAATGCTTTTCCTGTATTTCCAGTGTCACCATTGTCAATGTCCATAAAGTTTCAGGAAGTTGATCTTAGCAAATAGATAAGATCATTAAGGGTCTTGTCATAGTCTGTTTCATAGGTGTTCCAAAAGAACTCACTATGTGACTTAGAAAGTAGTTGAGCCACTAACTTTCTCAAGACTTTGACACCCAACTCTCCCGGCTTGTCAATATGTGACTACATCTCCAAGATGTGATCACACCTAGACCTTGCCTTGCCATTAGGGTTCGAGTGACCTTAAATTTTTCAAGAACTTGTGGGTTAGGGAGAATAATTGGAAGAGGAGAGAGAAGTATGATATCCATGGGACATCATCTTCATTTAGGAAAGCTTGTTTCAAGAGATTTGGGAAGATCATAAATGTTTAATCCAGACATGTTATGGGAGATATTCAAGATAGTTGATCTTAAGTCCTTAATATAACACCCAATATGAAATATTAAGGCTAGGACCCAACAAACTATTTTATAACTTAGAAAAGGTATGCCGTAATCCAAGCTATAAAACAATTTGAAGGTAGGTGAATGACGATTCACCAATTTCCACCAAGATAAACGAAATGTATTATTAGGTTTTAATTGGTTTTGAAACTCCTAGATCTTTTGAGATTCATTGAACTGTTCAATGGCATGTTTCAATCTCGAGTGTGCCCTTCAGGTTTTGTGACTGGGATGCCGAGGATCACAAAACAAGGTGTGAAGTAACCATGAAAATTACTGGGTACCCTTAAGTGTTTATCCCTCAATCGATGTGCCGGTTAACCACACACGCTCCATCGATACTATGATAAACATTAAGTTACCATTTGCCTACCTTGTTAAATACGAGTTAGTGTGCCGGTTAACCACACACGCTCCACTAACCGACTTAAACAAAGTGCAAAGTGTAATTTCATGGATTAGCACCTTATTCACATTTTTCTAAGTAACTAAGATTGGGTATTATTAAAAGTTTAGTTACTTAGTATTTATCATTAATACTTTTAATGAAGGGAGAATTATAGTCATGTCAAACCGTTCGGCTAACGACCCTCCACCAGTCAAGCGAGCGGTGGGTGAGAGTGAACACCCATTAAGTTGCCATTTTATAGGCAACAACCTTATACCCACCTTATAGACCGGCTTCGTGAATGAGGCGTACTAGCGGTAAGACCGACTTTACTCTTATACATATAAATATTATTAACTTATAATATTATAAAGTATAAGGGTTGAATTTTAACTTTTAAAATTCTAAGGGCTAACTTGGAATTAAAGTATTCATAAGAGAAAACTTTACAAATTCCAAAACTTGAGGGCAAGTTTTGAAACTATTCAAAACTAATTAATTCCATAACTTATGTATTTAAAGTAGTTTTAATCCAAAAACTCTTCAAGTTCCATAACTTGTGGACAAATTATGGAAGACTTTAAACTAATAAAGAATTAATCTTTTCTTTATTTTATAACTTATGGAATTAATTAAGGTTACATATTTTATTTATTTATTTATTAATGAAGTGACTCTTGAACCTCCATAACTTAAGGACAAGACTCTTCATCTTTTTGTAACCTTTGCCAACTTTATGAGTTTTATGAGTCTTTAATGTGACTCTTCATGTAACTTAAGGATAATTTACACAAACACATTTTATACTCAACTCTTAGATTAATTTGGATTGAAAACAACTTTTTCACTCAACTTTTCTATTAATCTAAGCAACTCATAAGAACAAGATAATTCAAATCAAACTTTTTCATGTAATTAGTCTAACCTTTAAACTAATACAAAACATGAATCTATTGACAATTATCTTGAAAATGGATTAGCATGAACATTACCACATTTAAAAACAAGTTTATAAGTTCAAAACAACTTAGGGTAATGTTCCTAGTCCATTTCTAGCCAAAAACCTCGAAGATATGCTGTCTGGGGTCCAACTCGTCGAGTGCATGAACACAACTCGGCGAGTTGGATGCATTTTGCCTTGGACTCGTCGAGTCCCTTTATGGACTCAGCGAGTCAGCTGGGCTGACAGCATCAAAACTCGATTTTTCAGCTTCTATTGCAGGTATAACAAGAAAACAAGCCTAGGCTTTGATACCACTGTTGGGTTATGAGCATTCTAACACTCCTAAGTGTACATGCAACCCTAAATACCTTGGATCTATGTTTTCTCTATTATACATGCAAATATGAACATCCAAGGTATTATCCTAATCTAGCATACAAAATAATGGATATAACAAAATAGAATACATACCTCTTTGATAGTGCTTGTCTTCATGAAGCTTGAGTGCTTAGTGCCCCAAGTGTGACACCTCAAATGGTTCACACAACACCATAAGCACTTGGAATAACTTAGAGAGAAATTAGAACACTTCATGAAATCGTGTAGCCCTCATACATACACATAGTGTTAGTCATTGTCACGATTTCTTGAGCCATGGGTTTCTTTTATATGGTGGCTATTAGGGTTACACCATGTAACTCATGACTTTACCCATTCCTTATGCTCCATGGGTTTTAACCTCCATGGAGTATCCATGGGTCACCCCATGGACTTAGTCCAACATAAGGAATCTTGGATCACAAGCCCACATATATAAGAATGAATGATTTACACAATCAACCCATATATTTAATTAGTCTTCTTTTGATCACTTAATTAATTCTAGATTAATTCTTGATCAATACTAATTAAATAATCTCATTATTCTTATTATTAATATACTAGAACTTATAATATATTAATAACCGTAAGTGTCTTATTTCTCTCATTATAGTCTATCCAAGTGCATGATGCCATGCAACCCAAATGGACCATGTCGGGTCGGGTCAAGTCTTACAAATTATAGTTATGGACTTAGACATTAATCCAACAATTTTCTGTCAATGTGTCGGGATCTGCCATGATCTCTCGGTTCCTTGGCTAAGATAACCGCAGCATTGTTGTCACAGAAAATCTCTATAGGTTCCTTAATAGCTGGTACAACTCCAAGGTCTCCGATGAAGTTCTTTAGCCATATCGCCTCCTTCGCTGCTTCACTCGCTGCTATATACTCTGATTCACAAGTCGAATCAGCCACCGTCTCCTGTTTGGAACTTTTCCAAGAAATTGCCCCTCCATTTAAGGTAAAGGTCCAGCCCGACTGAGAGCGGAAATTATCCCTATCAGTCTGAAAACCAGCATCACTATACCCTAATATTCTCAAGTCATCACTGCCACCAAGGGTAAGGATCCAATCCTTAGTCCTCCGCAGGTACTTGAGAATGTTCTTTACCGCGGTCCAATGAGCCTTGCCAGGGTTCCCCTGATACCTGCTGACCATGCTCAAAGCAAATGCCACATCAGGACGGGTACAAGTCATAGCATACATGATCGAGCCAACTGCGGAAGCATATGGTAATTGGCTCATCTCAGCTATCTCTGCCTCTGTACTCGGACTCTGAGTCTTACTCAGTTTGGTATTGCTTTGGATCGGTAAATCTCCTTTCTTGGAATTCTCCATGTTGAACCTTTTCAACACCTTATCCAAGTAGATACTCTGACTAAGTCCAATTAGTCTTCTACTCCTTTCTCTTAATATCCTTATCCCTAGGATATAGGTAGCCTCCCCTAGGTCCTTCATAGCAAAGCACTTCCCAAGCCAGGACTTAACCTCCTGCAAGGTTGGGATGTCATTTCCTATGAGTAGTATGTCATCCACATACAGTACCAAGAAGCTAACTATACTCCCACTAGCTCTGACATACACGCAAGACTCATCTTCGCTTCTCAAGAAGCCAAACTCTTTTACCTTCTCATCAAAACAAAGATTCCAGCTACGAGATGCTTGTTTTAATCCATAAATGGATTTCTCAAGCTTGCATACTCTATTAGGGTACTCTGCATTGACAAAACCCTCTGGCTGATTCATGTACACATCCTCAGCCAACTTTCCATTAAGGAAAGCGGTTTTGACATCCATTTGCCATATTTCATAATCATGAAATGCTGCAATGGCTAACATAACCCTAATAGACTTAATCTTGGCTACCGGCGAGAAGGTTTCATCATAATCAACACCTTGAGTTTGAGTAAAACCCTTCGCAACCAGTCGAGCCTTATAAGTATGCACTTTTCCTTCCATGTCTGTCTTCTTCTTGAAGATCCATTTGCACCCGACTGTTTTACGGCCCGGTACATTGTCAACCAAGTTCCAAACTTGATTGTCATACATGGACTGTATCTCGCTATCCATAGCCTCCTTCCATTTAGCAGACTCCGGGCCTGCCATGGCTTCCTTAACACTGCTAGGTTCATCCAAATTTACTAGTGTACTATCACTAATAAACGTATCACCTTCCGTAGTAATATGAAAACCATAATAAAACGAAGGTGTGTTCCTAACCCGTGTGGAACGTCTCGGAGGTACAGACTCGTCAGCTGGATCAACAGGAGTTTCTTCCTCAGGTTGATTGCTAGTGTCTGAGGTTCCTTCATCAATTGATTCTTGAATTTCTTCAAGATCAATCTGCCTCCCACTGTCTCCTTGGCTTATAAATTCTTTCTCGCGAAAGATCCCTCTTCGTGCTACAAAGACCACATTCTCACTGGGTCTGTAGAAAAGGTAACCGAAGGATTTCTGTGGGTAGCCGATGAAAATACACCTTTCACTTCGGGGTTCAAGCTTATCATGAGTTTCACGCCTCACGAAAGCTTCGCAACCCCAAATTTTGATGTGGTCCAAATTGGGAACCTTCCCAGTCCACATCTCATGAGGTGTTTTGGTAACCTTCTTTGTAGGGACTAGATTAAGGATATGGGCGGCAGTCTCTAAGGCATACCCCCAAAAAGAGATTGGTAACGAAACTTGACTCATCATAGAGCGAACCATGTCCAACAAGGTACGATTACGCCTCTCAGCTACACCATTCAGCTGTGGTGTCCTGGGAGGAGTCAATTGTGAGACAATCCCACACTCCTTAAGGTAGTCAAGGAACTCGGTACTAAGATACTCACCACCTCGATCGGATCGAAGCATCTTAATGTTCCTGCCCAATTGATTTTCTACTTCCTGTTTGAATTCCTTAAACCTTTCAAAGGTTTATGACTTATGTTTGATTAAGTAGACATACCCATATCTACTATAATCATCAATAAAAGTCACATAATACCGATTAGCATCCCTTATGGCGGTTTTGAATGGCCCACATACATCAGTATGTATTAGGTCCAACAAACCCTCACCCCTCTCACAAGTTCCAGTGAAGGGTGATTTTGTCATTTTTCCAAGTAGACAAGATTCACAACTATCATCTGATTTGAGGTCAAATGATTCCAAGACTCCACTCTTTTGGAGTTGGCCTATGCGTTTCTTGTTTACATGTCCAAGACGACAATGCCACAATGATGCTTTATCTAGGCTAGTAGAAGAATCAATATACAACACATTATTTCCTAAGTTGTCTACAATCGACACAGTTTCATACACGCCATCACAAGGTAATGCTTTAAAATAAAACACATTATTAAAGAAAGCATTAATACCACCACATTCATTATCAAACAAAAAGGTAAAACCTTGTTTGTACAAAGCATGAAAAGAAATAATATTCCTCGCCATTTCAGACGAGTACACACATTTATTCAAATCTAATTTTAACCCATTATTAAGCAACAAAGTATAAACTCCAATCTTGGAAACAGGTGAAGCCTTCCTATTCCCCATGATTAAGTTTATCTTCCCGTGCTCCACATCCTCACTTCTTCTTAGGCCCTGCAAATCAGAACATATGTGAATACCACATCCTGTATCAAGCACCCAAGAGTTAGAATATGTTGAGTAATTAGACAATATAGTGTAAATACCTGCATAGGTGGGTTTCACTTTCCCATCCTTTAGATCCTGCAAGTACTTAGGGCAGTTTCGCTTCCAGTGTGCCTTTTCATGGCAATAAAAGCATTCAGCATCCTTTGGAATGGCAGAAGGAGTGACAGAACCGTTCTTAGTCTTTGATGAGGAGCCTTCAAGAGACTTTCCCTTGGTACCCTTCGAAGGGTGCTTCCTCTTTTTCCCTTTGCCTTGCCCAATAGCTAAAACAGGGGTAGAAGTTGGAGTAGGAGTAGTAGAGGTAACAACCGCTTTACCCTTAAGACCGGTTTCAGCGGTCTTCAAGAGTCCTTGAAGCTTGCTGAGGGTAACTTCCTCCTTGTTCATATGATATGTCATTCGAAAATGATCATAACAAGAAGGTAAGGAGTGCAAAATGATGTCAATCGCCAACTCCTCGGGGATGTTAACATTCAGCTTCAGCAAACAGTCCACATACCTTTGCATCTTTTGCATGTGGCCCGTGACGGATTCACCGTCCTTCATGCGGGTAGTTATTATGGAGGAGATTATTTCATACCGCTCCTGACGAGCACTCTGATGGTACCTTTCCATCAGGTCTTGGTGCATCTCAAAAGGGTAGAAATCTTCATACGACTTTTGGAGCTCGGCTGTCATCGTGGCCATCATGATACATGCCACCTTAGTAGCATCTCTCTCATGAGTCCTGAATTCAGCGATCTCCTCAGGAGTAGCAGTAGACTCATCAAGTTCTTTTAACTCCTTATCGAGGACATATTCCTTGTCCTCGTAACGAGTAACCATCCTGATGTTCCTAATCCAATCCATGAAGTTGGAACCATCAAAGATGACCCTCCCACAAAGATTCATGAGAGAGAAAGAACCAGTTGGGTTAGAGCCTGAAGCATTAGTGTTGGAAGACATCTGAAAGAAGAAAATAAGTTTAGATTAGATATTTAGGATCCTTAATAAGACACCCAAATGTAATATTAAGGCTAGGATCCAATCACAATATATTACACTTAGAAGAGGGATGCCGTAATCTAAGTAATAATATATTTGAAAGGTAGGTGAATGACGATTCACCAATTTCCACCATGAAAACGAAATGATTTATTAGGTTTAATTGGATTTGAAATTCCTAGATTCTTTTGAGATTCATTGAACTTTTCAATGGCATGTTTCAATCTCGATTGTGCACTTCAAGTTTTGTGACTGGGATGCCGAGGATCACAAAACAAGGTGTGAATAACCATGCTAACTCACTCGGTACTCTTAATATTATCACCTAATCAATGTTCCGGTTAACCACACACGCTCCATTGATCTATGACAACATTAAGTCACCCTTCGTGATCCTTACTAGTCCTAGTTAGTGTGTCGGTTAACCACACACGCTCCACCAACGACTTGGTAAGGTACAAAGTGTGAATTCCATGGACTAGCACCATGTTCACATTTTCCTAAAATAACTAAGATTGGGAATTAAAAGAGTTTAGTTATTTTATAATATTCATTATACTTTTAATGAGGATTTAAAGTCATTGTTCTACCCGTTCGGCTAACGACCCTCCACCGATCAAGCAAGCGGTGGGTGAGAGTATACACCCATTAAGTCGCCATTTTATAGGCAACAACCTTATACCCACCTTATAGACCGGCTTCGTGAATGAGGCCTACTAACGGTAAAACGACTTATTCTTATACATATATATAATAATTAACCATTAATGTTATAAATAGTATAAGGGTTGAATTTTAACTATTAAAACTCTAAGGTTTGGAATTAAAGTTTATTAAAGTGTGTGAAACTTTACAAGTTCCAAAACTTGAGGGCAAGTTTTGTAACTTTGCAAAACTCTTCATTTCATAACTTATGAATTAAAGGTTCATAAAAATGAAGACTCTTCATTTTCATGTAACTTATGTGTTTTAAGTGTGTGTTAAATGAAAGTGACCTTTGGTAATCCATAACTTGAGGACAAATTATGGACTCCATTAAAACACATAAATGATAAAGAATTAATCCTAAACAATTCAGCAAATAATTCCTATCATTTTCTAAATTCATAAGAACATGAACATGATCATCAAAATTCAAGAATTATATGAACACATAAAATCATGGAATTTTGATATATGCTATTGTAAATGGATTAGAACAACCATTACACCAACTAAAATAAGTTTTATAACACCAAAACAGTTTAGGGTAATGTTTCTAGTCCATTTCCAGCAGCAAAAGTCGAGATTCTGCATTCTTTCGATCCTACTCGCCGAGTGCACGAACTGACTCGCCGAGTAGGTTGAAGTTTGCCTTGGACTCGTCGAGTCCCCCCAATGGACTCGGCGAGTCCACCATGCAGACAGCAACGATTTCGACTTTTTTCACTATTTTGCATCAAGTATCAAACAAGCAAGCCTAGGCTCTGATACCACTGTTGGGTTTTGAGCAATCTAACACTTCCTAAGTGTGCATGCAACCCTAATAAACCTTGGATCTATGTTTGTCTAAATACATGCAAAATAATAATTTTCCAAGGTTTATAACCTATCTAACATGGCATGGGGAACATTTCAACATAAAAGAGTTAGAAGAGATTACATACCTTTTGGTGAGTTTGGTTCTAAGGAGTTTGAGGGCCAAGCACCAATAGTGTGAATGCCTCAAATGGAATCACAAACACCACAAACTCTTGGAAAACTTTGATGAGAATATACACCTTGTATAAATCGGCCACACACATGCACACACACACTAGTTCACTAGTTTTCTCTTAGGCTCCATTTCATGCTCCATAAGCATGCTTATATAGTGTGCATGGTTAGGGTGAAACCCTAATAACCCATGTCTTTTCCTTTTCCAAGGATCCATGGGTTAAAAGCTCCATGGATCATCCATGGACTTCCACATAAGCCTAGCCCATTAACAAATGAGTATTAGCCCACACTATATAAAACAAATAGCCCATAATTTAATTAGTATTCCTTTTAATCTCTAAATTAACTCATAATTAATTTAAGACTAAAACTAATTAAATAACGTAACTTCATATTAATATATTATAACTCATAATATATTAATAAACATATGTGTATAACTCTCATAAAATTATCCATAATAGTTTGGATGAGATGCAACCCAAATGGACCATGCCGGTCGGGTCAAGTATATACCAAATAAGTTATGGACTTAGACACCTTATCCAACAATCCATACCTCAATTTGATCTTCAAATAATAACTGGATCCTTGCAGTTGATCAAAAGTATCATTGATTATTGGGATTGGGTATCTATTCTTGATGGTTAGTTTATTCAACTCGCGGTAGTCAATTCACATTCGAAAAGATCCATTTTTCTACTTGACAAATATCATTGGCGCTCCCCAAGGTAAGAAGCTTGGTCTAATGAAGCCTTTGTCAAGAAGTTCCTATAATTGGCTAGAGATTTCTTGCATCTCAAACGATGCCAATCCATAAGAAGACTTTGCTACTTGTGCCGCTCCTGGAACTAGGTCAATTCAAAATTCGACTTGACACACCAGTGGTAATCTGAGTAGATTCTCGGGAAATACATCAGGGTACTTACACACATGATGTACATCCTTGATCTCTTTCTATTTCTCCCTCTTATCAATGATATGGACTAGAAAGGCATAACACTTCTTCTGTAGGTACTTCATGGCCTTCATACAGGAAATAATCCTAAGGTTCTTACTAGGTTTGTCTCCATAGACAACTAATGATTCTCCGTTTGGTAAGGGAAAATGTACTGCTTTTTCGAAGCATAGGATCTCATCGTGATGTGGGGATAACCAATCCATGCCTATTATTATGCCAAAGCTTCCAAGGATTATAGGCATGAGGTTGACGTGAAAGGTGTGATTATTTAACGTTAATGTAAAATTCTATAATACTTCTTGGGTACTACTGATTCGGCCATTACCCATTTATACTATATAAGTTTCCCTAATTTTATTAGAGGGGTGGTTTAATAATTGTCTAAACTTAGGAGTGACGTAGCTTTTATCGGCACCCAAATCAAAAAGTATATTTGCATACAAGTTGTTAATTAGAACGTAACACTAACCACATTTGGATCTTGGATAACATCCCTGACTCCTATCACAGATGCCCTTCTTCTGGTATTTCCAACCTGATCTCTTAACTTTGGGCAAATCCTATTGAAATGTCTAGTTTCTCCACACTTGTAACAAGCTCTAATCCCAGTAATTGTTGCAGTTTCTTGGTTCACAACAGGTGCTGGTGTAGATGTTGGGGACTTGCATTTCTGAACAAGGTGGCCCTTCCTGCCACATTTACTACAAACCCAGCAAGCACCGGTATGATGATAGTTTCACTGATTGCATTTAGGGTTATTCCCCGTATATTGTCTTGGGGTGGTAGCCTCTGTTTTTGTTGTCGGAGTAATCGCATATGCTTTAACCGTTTCATGCTTCTTCTCATATGGTTTCCTTGACCTTCCCTTGGAATCTCTCCTAAAAGTTATGTTGTTACTCGCTGTCTTTAGGAGGTCATCCTTCTGAACCATAGTGTCACGATGTATTTGCTAACTTATTAGGTTGAATGTCATCCGTTTAGCACTATCGTATGATGATGTTTTAGAAGTGGTGACTAGTCCTTGGATAGGTTGGGGTAGCCCCTAGATGTATCTATCAATCTTTGTGTAGTCCGGGGTGAAAATTCTAGGGCACAACATGGCGAGATCATTAAAACGGTTGGTATATGCGGCTATATCAGCTTCCTTCATTGTCAAATTCCATAGTTCATGTTCCAGTTATTGCATCTCCTTACAGGGACATTATTCCTTAATTACGTTCTGCTTAAGTTTGCTCCAGGAGATGGCATTAGCACTGCTATTGCCTATAGTTTTCACGTGGCTATTCCTCCATGATAGGGTTGCATCCGCCAAAGTGCATGTAGTAAATTTCACCTTGCAGTCCTCCACGCAGAAACTGATTTCAAAAACAAACTCCATCTTCTCTATCCATTGAGTTAACCCAACTACACTTTCGTTTCCATAAAAAGATTTTTGCTTACAATTAATGAAATCTTTATATGTACACGCTCTTGGTAGACCTCAGCTTTCACCTTGAGAACTGTCACCTCTAGTTTCTTCACCTGATCCTATATTCCTAGTGGCTTAAAAATTATCCATCGCGTCAGTGACGCTTTGGGCTACCAATACTTGTATGACAGCTGGATACATAGCTATAGAAATCAGGTTTGTCTGTGATCCTAGGTTGCTTTGGGTGACTCTCTGTAACCCCTAATCCAAAAATACCACTCCTAATCCAAAAATACCACTCTTAGCAATTTATGTTGGAATCGTCTACCATAACCCAAAGTAAACCACCAAAAGCGCTGACAGCTACACCACCTACTGATAAAGAAAACTGATCACCATGTATGAGGCATATGCCCTCACCTCAGAAACTATCACACTCTCCTCCAATGTCTCCATACCAAGCTCATCTCCTTCATCAAAATTTGCTACATCAGGAGATGTGACTGAGCCTCCTCAATGTGGTCATAAGTGTGTAGGATCCTTGGCTCATCGATGTCTCTACCCCACTCTAACTCTCGGAATCTACCTGTCAGTAACCTCACCTCGCTCCTCAACCCTCTAAGCTCCTCCTCTTTAAGTTATATCCTCTGCGAATGTGAAGTCGGGAGGATCTGTGGGAGGGTGGGGGTAAAGATGGTATGAAATCTAATGGTGAATCGGGAATTTATAAAAGGTTTAGTTACTTTATATTTATCATTAATACTTTTAATGAAGGGAGAATTCTAGTCATTGTCCTACCCGTTCGGCTAACGACCCTCCACCAGTCAAGGAAGCGGTGGGTGAGAGTGGACACCCAATAAACTGTCATTTTATAGGCAGTAACCTTATACCCTCCCTTATAGACTGACTTCGTGAATGAGGCTTACTAACGGTAATATTGACTTTGTTCTTATATATATATATATATATATATATATATATAAACTTATAATACTATAAAGTATAATGGTTGAATTTTAACTTTTAAAATTCTAAGGCTTAATTTGGAATTAAAGTATTCATGAGGGGAAACTTTACAAATTCCAAAACTTAAGGGCAAGTTTTTAACAATTCAAAAACTTTTCAATTCCATAACTTATGTTTTTAAAGTAGTTTTAATGAAAAACTCTTCAAGTTCCATAACTTGAGGACAAGTTATGGAAGACTTTAAAACATTTAAAAATGAGACTCTCCATTTTTCATAACTTATGGAAATTTTATGAATTTTAATAATCACAAATGTGACTTTTCATATAACTTAAGGACAAGTTACAAAAACACATATTATGAACAACTTTTAGATTAATTTAAGTTGAAAACATGTTATCACATAACTTTTCTATTAATCTAAATCAACTCATAAGAACAAGATAATTCAAATCAAACACTTTTCATGTAATTAGACTAACCATTAAACTATAACAAAACATGAATCTATTGATATTTATCTATGAAATTGGATTAGCATGAACATTACCACATCAAAAATAGGTTTACAAGTTCAAAAACAGCTTAGGGTAATGTTCCTAGTCCAATTCCAACCAAAAAACACGAAAATCTGCAAACTGGAAGCTCAACTCGTCGATTTCCCCAAGGAACTCATCGGTTTCATTCCTTAACACATGAACTCGGCAAGTTTTTGGCCAGAACTCGTCGAGTTTTCCAGTCTGGGCAGTTTTTGATTTTGAAAAACAAGTTTGCTTCAAGTATAAATGAAAACAAGCCTAGTCTCTAATACCACTAAAGGGTTTTGAGCATTCTAACACTCCTATGGTGTACATGCAACCCTAAATACCTTGGATCTATGTTTTCTCTTTTATACATGCAAACTTGAACTTTCCAAGGTATTACCCTAACTAGCATACAATCATTGATACTTGGGTAATATAAACAAGTTAGAAGACATACCTTTTCATGTAGCTTGATTCCATGGAGCTTAAGATCCTAGTGCCTCAAGTGTGACACCTCAAATGGTTCACACAACATCACCAACAACTTGGAATAACTTGAGAGAAAAGGTTCCTATGCTCAAATCGGCTAGCCATCATGTGTACAGACACTAGTGCCAATTTCTTGAGCCATAGGGTCCTTATATATTGTGGCTATTAGGGTTACACCATGTAACTCATGTCTTTCCATATTCTTCATGCTCCATGGGTTAAAACCTCTATGGAGTATACATGGGTTGCTCCATGGGTTTAGCCCAAGATGAAGAACTGTGGATCATTAGCCCATATATAAGAATGAATGATTTACACAACCAATCCCCTTATACTTAATTAGTCTCCTTTATACCACAAAATTAATTCCAAATTAATTCTTGATAATAACTAATTAAATAATATGATTTCATATTAATATATTAGAACTTATAGTATATTAACAAATCATAAATATCCTTTTCTCACAAAAGTCTATCTAAATTGTTCTGATGTCATGCAACCCAAATGGACCATGCCAATCAGGTCAAGTACATACCAGTTATAGTTATGTATTTAGACACTAATCCAACAGAATCTGGATAAGGTGAACTATCAGTTGAATTCCCGCCATTTTCCTCCTCATGGGACTCCTCTTCCTTGAAGGTTTCATCCTCCCCCATCAGGCTCCTCCTCTACTGATATGGGTGTAAGTGGTAATGGCATCGTTGGATCATAATCGTCCTCTGCCTCTGGTGTATGAGGTACCACCTGGTCCTCTTCTGGTAAGGGAAGAGTCATCCAGATACCCATGTTGGCCATGATACTCCAACAATCCTACATAAGACATCAAACACGACATATGTTTATGATAGATAGTGTGAGAATCAAAAATACAAATAATATTCATTTATAGTTATGTAGTATATAGTATTAGTGTTTCCTACAACTCTTTACATGGGTATGTCGGATACATGACTCTAGACCATCAATCCAACCATCCTTAATAGTGTAACTCAAGCTAAGTCTTGAATCCTCAAGTAGTATATCTCAATTAAAGTCTCCAATCCAAGAATCTCAAGTAATCGAACTAAGTTACCGATCCGAGAATCCTCAAGTAGTCGAATTAAGTCACCAATCCAAAGATCCTCAATCGTTTAGTTTTTCATTTATTGTACTCGAGTTTATTTGTGCGTCATTTAGATCATAATAAAACTTAGTTGTGCATTCTAGGTCTACTTGTGGTACGACTAATGTATAGTACTGACTCTAGATAGTGTATTTGACCTAAAATATTGAGTTTATGATTGCATGGATTTTGGTTATGATAGGTAGGTATATTTATAAGAGTTTATGTATATATCTCTATATCTTAATATTGTTTTATTTGGTGTATTTAATTAAAAAAAATGTACTTCAAGACTATCAATTAAGGATCAGCCAAGTAGGAAAATTCAGAGAGTATGACCATCTTGGCGTATAGTCGTTCTAAAATCCAGTAACCCAAGCGACAATTTCCAGTCTTGACACCTCTCCCATAAGTAGTCTATCAGTAGGGTAATTAATAGTAATACTTTCATTTATTAGGCTTAAGGTTTAACCCTAATTAGAGTGTATACCCGAGGTTATATCCATAGTTCCTAAGGAATTAATAGTTCTTTATAACCAATAAATCTAATACCATTTCTGTCACACCTCCGGTCGGCGGCGGAAGCATCAGATGTGCGACATTAATGATGTGGTACACAGTTATTGACTACATTGAACAATACACAGAAGATATACCACAACCATTACTTTTATTTATTATATATAATAGGTTACATGATTATTTGTGGTACAAGCACACGCCCATAACTTAAGAAAGACTAAACAATAAGAGAACAAATAAGACTTCTAATAAATTCCTTGATAACTCATCCCTTCACACTGCCATTTCCACTGCTTATTTTCCTAAGAATAAATGTGGTTTGAAAACCTCATAAGTTTTTATATTTTAATACTTAGAATAGTTTTATCTCTGAAGTTTAGATAAAATTCTATTCTTCCTAACTTTTCTTTTTAGGATATATCACCCCTTTCTTATTATCCTATAACGTCTCTTTAAAGATTTTCCACCACTTTCGCTTATTGTTGGATACTATTACTATTTCAAGGAGTTCCCCTCAAGGTAGTTTATTTTATTAAGTTTGGTCGAACATTTGTTACAATGAGTTCCTATAATCGAGCTTTCGACTTGATATTTGTCCCACACAACGCTTCATCATACATCGTAAAATAGTTTAGAAATTTATGCATGTTGTGACTTGACAATCAAGATTTTAGCTAGAAACCGCATGTGAGGGTGTTATCCCCATATAGATCTATGCATATCATTCCCGCTCATTTATGATTTAACTATTATAGGTCGGGGTTAATTGAAAACTAATCAGCTAAAGGATGAATAATGTTGTTCTCATTTAACAATTGTTTTGTTTAACCTTATATTAGGATCATCAATGTTGTTATTCATATATTAGTTTTCTTTTAATACAAATTCCCTTTCATAACTATGATATATACATATATATATATATATATATATATATATATATATATATATATATATATATATATCATAGTTTTCGATGTATTGTTAGGATATTAGGATAGAGTAACAATTAGGCACAATGCTTATCCTTTGTTTGGCCAACATAACAACTAGGTACTATGTTGCCCTAGAGAATCTGTTAGCATAACGAATAGGTATAATATTATCGTAGAGTTTCTACAAGGTATAATTGTATCTTATGGTTTGTACAGCATAACAACTAGGCATAATATTATTCCTATGATTTTAGCTAGGTAACTACCATGGTACCATGCACAATACCAACCTAACGTTTCGTGCATTTTGTAAAGTACTGATATATTACAAATAATAATACTTTGTCAAATTGATAATGTAGTATTATAGCATGTATTCCCCCCGTAAAACTTTTAAAAGCTATGAAATTGGGATCGTGAACTCACCCTAGTAGCATGAATCATGAAAGTAGGGTAGCTTTGGGACTCGACAACTTGGAGACCTCTTGCGAGCTGAAGCAGATCGACCAGAGGGGGAGAGAGATGCTTTGAGAGGGGTGCAGGAAATGCTTTGCGATCATTGTTATTTAGAGTAAATTTTTGGACCAAGCGTAGCGTAATTTGATGTGTGTGTCACGTAACTGCATTGAGGATCCAACCGGGTGTCGCCAGGTGTCACTCTCTCGCTCGGCCACATCATCCTAAATTTTCGTGAATCCAATGTCAGTGCGCGCGTCGCACATGGCATGCATGGCGTGTGTACATAAATGTTTTTCAAAATTTCGTATCTCTTGCATACAAGCTCGGTTCTTTACCCTCTTTATACCCAAGCGATGCTCTCGACTAGCACTACAACTTTCCTTTAGGTTGATTTGGTTTCATCTTTTAGCCTAAAGGGGGTATCCATAAATGATTTTATAAAAATTATAACTTCCCCATACGGACTCCGATCTTGATGTTCTCCGTCTCAAAATTCTTATATTGAGGAGCACTATGACTTTCGTTTTTGTGAAATTATTCAAAATTTAACCACTCTCTTTGTACTCTTTTTACGTCGTAAAGTTATTTATGCGGTTGATTTTTATAACTGGTAAAAATCATAAGTTCTCCATACGAAGTCGGATTTTTACGAAGTTTATATTTTTGGAATAACGTTGTCGTGTACTTTTCGAATATGTTAACCGTCATAGGTGGCGGTACGACTTTTTGCACACTTATTTTTGAGCCTTTTTGCCAAAAATAGTTGTATTCTTATGATTGTGTAACCACGTAATTGCATATATTTATTAAGATGTTATTGTATTACACTTTTATTTTGTTACATGCGTTTGATTGTCCTTAGTCCTAACTATAACACCCCAAAAATTTCAAACTTTTTCAAAGCTATGGTTATAAAATCTTTTCGGGTTTTTACCCACATTTAACAAAAATTGCTCCCACAAAACATGTATGATTAAAACATTGGGTGTTACCATTAAGGATCATACAAACCATAGCAAGAAAATAAGAATTACATCAATAATACATAAGGAACTTAACAGGTTTCGCTCCATTCTCTATTGCATAACTTCTACTTCCATCTATCAATTTTCTCCTTGAATATAACTTGGAATACATGACATTAAAAGGGATATGTAAGAAAAAATGTCCCGTGAGTTACGTGGGTTTGTGACTCAAAACATTTCAAGCATTTGTATGAAAAATCATTTCATTCATAACATACCATAGTTATAGACCATAAACATTTGCAAGCATTTTCAAGGTAAACTCTTTTAATATACATCAAAAATATCATTTCATATCTTACCATTTCATGCCTTATCATATCATTTCATTTAATCCTTTTCCATTTTCCATTTCCAAGACCAAGGTGGAAAGAACGAATCAATCCATAAAGGCATCATGCTTTCAAAGGCCAAGGTGAAAAGAACAAATTCAATTAACCAGGGTATCATTCCCTTGGATTTCTATCCAAGTACAGTGCTGAGGTGAAAATAAAGAATCGATCCACCAATGTATCATGTTGATCATGTCATCTACTTCGCGAAGGGAAGGTGCCACCCCAGTAGATTCCTCTAGTGCCTCTTATGAGGTATCATGGCCCGAACAATTTTCATTATTGCTTTACTTTCTTTCCTTTTCATTACTTTCCATTTCTTGTCATTACTTTCTTTTCTTTACAGATTTTATACGTTAGTATTAAAATACTCATATCAATAATTAAAGCATCTATATTTCAAAACCTTTCAAATACATTGTCAAAAGATTTGTTCTTCCAAAACATTCTTTGCTTTCAAAAACATTTTTTCTTTCAAGACATTCTTTCAAAAAATTCTTTTCAAAAACATTTAACACTTTCTCTTCAAAACATTTCATATATCAAAGAATTTTCATTATAATTAAATCATTTTTCCATGTACCCCAAAAGTGGGAAAATGTCAACACGTACTCACTTCAACCATACGTAGGCTAGCTAGTCTTCTTTTAGTTCTTTTCCTTTGAGCAACACTCTCAAGCACAACCTATACGAAAAGTAAGTAAAGGTCAATGAAAATGACCAAAATACTCCTCAAAGGTTCCATTACTAAATTTTTTTGATTCGCTTGTCCCTTATGAAACAATATGAACCTAGGCAAATATCGTGCGTAAATCCGAGTTCGTATGAAAAAGTTATGAGAAAAGTAATTTGACCTTTAACAGGGTGGAACACAGGCTGTGTTGATTTAGGCTAAAATAACACGGGCCATATTCACATGATTGTACCATTTCTTAACTCATTTATTCTTAAAATAACACTCTACTTTACATAACTCTTGAAGACACTTATCCACATCACTTTGCACCACTTATATAGGTTCTCACACATGATTAGGTGGTGTTTTATCATCAAAATACACCCCACTTAATCCAATAAGTGCTCATTGAAACCTTTAATATCATGATGATCCTTAAACATTAAATGAAGGGTTAATTAGTCCATTTTGCACTTGAACATTCCAAAGTCCACAAAACTTGTTCTTAACTTGTTGAATAATCATATGAAAGTTGTCAAGTACATAAATTTATAACTAATCTTATTGTAAATACCTAATCCAACTATGTAATCCTCAATTCCATTCCATGTTTCCCAAATTGCCCTTTAGGCCAATTATTCCATGTATCCATCAAGGAATCAAGTAACACCTTATGTTTTGAATCCAATTCATTCCAGAGTATTCATTCATGATTATGAACTTCCTTTACGCATCAAATGCTCAACTACAAAGGATTCTATTGATTTCATCATATTGTCCCCAAATCCATTTCAATCCAAGCTTATACATGATTCTACCATCATGGATGAGTTTAAGCATTCCCATTAGGTTTATTGTTGCCAAAATTCATCTAGGTCATAGAATCCATTCCAGTAAAACATATAAACATGAAATCACCAATTTGAATTTCTAGGGTTCATGAGGGTTTTCACCCATATCATTAAATCCATCAATATGATTATTATATTGAGATTGCGATCATCAAAACAACTCAAGGGAGGTTAGAAAACAAAACCCTAATAAAGGAATCAAACTAATTTCGAAATTGGGGTTTTCCCAAAACCTTGAAGTCTAAATATAAAGTTAGAGGATGAGAAATTACACTTCCCAAGCTTGATGTTGCGTCATATTTTTAATTCCTAGTTTGATTCCTCAACAACCACTCTAAATATCCCTTTGCTTCCTAGAAATCGCCATTCCCCTCTTATTTTCTCTCAATTACATTCTTCCCAAGAAAATGGGACCCATTAACTAGGGGTGACAATTGTTGATACGACACGATAAAAATACACAAAATGAAATAAAATTGGGATGAAACTGAAATTCGAATTCGTGTTCGTGTCAAGTGTAAAACTACGATGTCGTGTCGTGTTCGTGTTCAAAATTCGACATGAAATTGACACGATTTAGTATTTATTTTTTGTGTTTTTCATGTTTGTCGTGTTATGTATTATTAAATATTAATTAAATAAACTAATTATTACATTATGTTATTTTTATCATGTCGTGTCATGTTTGTTGTTTTTTAATTAGTTTGTTTTCGTGTTAGTTAAAAAAACATGGCATCTAGTTGTGTCGTGTTCGTGTTACATAAAACATTGTCGTGTCGTGTCGTGTCAGAAAAAAACACGACACGATGATCCGATTTGCCACCCCTACCATTAACTAGTTTTGAACTTTCCCAACTTGCCATTTTTGGTCCCTCCTTGCAAAAGCTCTTTTAAAATAACTCCAAACTAACTTAGAAGCTTCAATATATTTCCAAAATGGTCATTTTCATCCTAATCTTCACAAACATATTCCAAGTTATTAAGTTGGTCAAATCTCTAGTCAAACCTAAGTTTCACCCTATTGCCAAAAATGGCCTTTTAACTTTTAACATGTTATTATTTTCACTTATAATTTTCTAAACTTCATATAAATTAATGATATAATTATTCATTGGTGATTTATTTATATAAATCATCTTTTATTTATTTAATTTGTTATTTTAAGAATGCGGTCTTAAATTTTTGGATGTTACACTAACGGCGGTCGGTAGTGTATTTTCGTTAGTTGTCACAAAGATGGAACATTTATTTGTACTTTCTTTTGTCAAGGCTCGTGGTTAGGGGAGTGTTTGGGTGATGGTGTTAGGGAAAGTGGTCTGTAAACTTTTGTGTCAGGAAAATCAAGGCGATCATTCCACGTCAAGCTAACTATCCACCATTCAGCACGATCCTCAGCTTCCATCGACTCCAACTTCTGTATAAGTCTATTATCCTGCTAACAAAATTTTAATATTATAAATAAACATAAAGTATACATATAAAAGATAATTATAATATATATGAGTAACCATACGTTGTTGACTTTTATAAATTGGTTGCACTAAGTCGCATGTAAAGGTCTCGGTTTTGACCATGCAACAACTCAAGGGACCACATTTGCTTGTCGGATACCAAAGAGACTCCTCACAGGAAAACTCTCAAGAATCTATATCTGAAAGAATCATATATTAGATTATTTAACAAACAAAAAATAACTAATAAATTGTTAATTATGTATGTTACTTTAAAAGCATGTAGAAAAAACCGTGTACGTCAATTTTTTAGGTTGTTTTGTCTTTGGTTCCACTGGATGTATAAGCTTATCAACCGTATTGAATATAGTCAATAATTGTGAGTATAATTTATCTCAAATTATCCTCTCCATGGATATATGCGACATAAAAAATTCCTAATTAATTTTGTAAAAAATAGTAGTAATGATAACTAATTATAATCCATAATAATAAATTAAGGACATGATAAATGCTAAATTCATTAAGGTCGGATATCAAAGCAAAATACTCCTCTAAAGTAGGATGTTACCGCCCATTAAACCCCTTCTCTAACAAATATAAAAGACATACACGGACTGCATTGTTGTCTGATAAGTCATTAAGCGAATGATTAAACACATTCTTCACATCGTCTAATTTCATGGTGACATTCCTCTCGGTCCCAGGAAACACACAGGAATGGAAGACGGCGCCAGAATTGGAGGCAAGAAAATAATCTCCAAAGCGGAAGCCAGTGACAAGACAAAATTATTTCTTCCAGAAAGACAACTTGTAACCTCCAATCTCTAAAACCATTTCATCTACTTCTCTTTGGGGGTTCGTGATAACTGTGTGGAAAAACACGTAATGTAGAAGTAAAGGACCTCCATCTACCTTAGGAATGTCTAACCACCTCCCAAAACATGAATTTTAGAACATAGTTTTGCATGTCGATCTGTCTTTGATTTCCGCAAGAACATCCGCACCAGGGTTTGGGTTTACAAGACATTGTAATGGATGCATCAAAAACCTTATCGTGTTGCAAATAAAAAATTGTTATTAACCAACTCGGAAACAAAAAGTGGCGGCCAAATTTTTGAACACTTCTCAATGTTCCGGATCAATTCCTCGTGTTCCGGACCAATTCCTCACATTCAAGATCGTTCCGGAATGAAATTTTATGTACCAAAACAATATATTTCGATGTATAATAACATTATATAAATAACTAGACTACTTTTGGGATGGTCCTAATGCACTGACATCATCTATTTGTATTCCAGAACGTGGTCAGTTCATTTCCAGAGGTGTTCTTCGAATTCCAAAATATATTTTCTTGTTCTGGAACATTACTTTTCAATGAATAAACGCATTATATAAACAACTAAAGTAGGTTTGGGTTGATCTTAATGCACTAGAATCTTTTATTGCAACTTGAAAACGTTGTTAATTAGTTCATCCCAAAGGATATAAATATAAATAAAAAACTTAAGTGGGAGTAAAGGACCTACCCGTAAAACAACCGGTTCATAATGATTTTCTTCCATATTTGTAGTCGGAGTTCGGAATGAGTGTCGGAATCGGAGAGTCGGAATGGCGTGTCAGAGATCAGAATCAGAGTCGAAGAGTCGGAGTGGCGTATCGGAGAGTTGAAATCAGTATCGAAAAGTCGAGATCCATAATGAATTCGGAATATATTCCGGAATTTGAAATTCAAAAATTTAGTTCGGAATAAGTACGGATACTCCGGAATGGTCATTCCAGAGGAAAATTGATAGGTCGGCCCACCAGAAAACAATTACGAATTTGTTTCCGGAACAGCCCATTCCGGAGAATATGGTCATTTTACAAATATATATATATATATATATATATATATATATATATATATATATATATATATATATATATATATATATATATATATATATTAAAAGAAGATACACGAAAAAAATGGTTAGCTTACTCAATTTCCCTTAAAAAAAACTTCTGATTTAGAGATGCTTTTATTACATCGCCGGTATTATTAGAAAAGTACACCTTAACTAATTTCGTCAAGTATGACTTATTATATCTTTCAATTTATAAATATGTATTAGAAAATTATTAAAGGGCATGGTTACCAACGTACCATATAAGTTTTCAGAAACGATAATCAACACTTGGAAGAAATAGTTGTATCATGTGATCACGTTTGCTTTTTAACACATACATTGGTCATTTGATATTTTAAAGGCTTGTGTAATTTCTAATTGTTTTACTAGCTTCTGGTACTATGATTTGTTATCGGTTACATACTTTGGTTCCTTAATGAATATTTATCACATAATATGATTTTCTGCATAGATATTACTCATATTAGTAACCATAAACCATGTTGTGATTATTAGGTGAAGGGACCTAAGGGTGAACAAATATACGATTTTCGTGAGAAAACAAGTGGCAAATCTGATTTCGTTGTGCATAATGAAGGCGTTTATGAGTTCTGTTTCTCTAACAAATCGCCCTACATGGAAACCGTAGACTTTGATGTCCATTCTAGCCACTTTTATAAAGATGTTAAACATGCACAAAATGGTGAGACCTTGACTTGTTTGTATTACATGGGAGATTTCTTGCACTATGTAACAATACCTAGCTAGCTGTCACTTAGTCATCGGGATTGTCCATAATATTTGCATGTCTTGTTCGCGTTATGTTAATTTTTTTACTATAATGGTTTGACCATTTGCAACATACACTGTGAAACAAGTTTTTGAACCATCTTACTGGGTTGTTACGTACAAACAAAACGATGTTATAAAACAATACTACACTTGATGACTTGAGTAAAAATCCCAGTATCGTGGTCCTTACATTTGCATTTCCACAGTTTTGTCAAAGCTATTATTCTGCAAAATATAGTGGTTATTGGCAATTTAATTACTATAGCAGTTGTATGGCAATTTAATTAGAACAATGGTTATTTTAAACTGAAAAGTCAATCTTTGTGCATATGTCTACATATATAGTTGCTATTGCAATTTTATAGGACACGATATATAGATAATTAAATAATGAATAACGTTTTGTTTTGCAGATCATTTCAATTCGATTATGGAACAAATATCTAAGTTGGGAGATGCTCTACATAAGATTCAATTTGAACAACATTGGCTTCAGGCTCAGGCTGATCGACATGCAATAAGTATGATCTTTTATTCTTTAAATAGAAGCAAAACTAATAAAGCATTCATTAAACTTTTGTTTTTGTTGGTGTGGTTTAGTGGTTTGGTTCACAAATATTATGGTGAGTAAAGTTTGAATGGGTTTCTTCTTATATGCACAAAATGCCCAAATAAAAAAAACCAAGATAGTCATTTCTTGTGAGTAAAAAGTCATTTTATTTTGTTGTTGGCAAGGGCTTGTCTTTTGCGGACACTATAGAAAGTTAGGACAATTTCTCACCTTATAACTAGAGACAATGCAATCTAATTTCATTCATATTGGGGTGTGCATAAATTATTTGGAACCGAACCAATTATAAATCAACAAATTGGATTGAATATCTAATTATAATTGGATTGGATCGGATGCGAAATTTCAAAATCCAACCGGATTTGATCGATTATTGGATTATCCTAAAAATCTAATGGACAACCAAACTGATCAAATCCAATTTGATATCCAATTTTAATCCAATAAATACCCATTATTCTTGTACATATCTTATTAATGTTATAAATTATTCAATAAAGAATAAGATGAAGACTTGAGGTTAATGTTACTTAGTTAGTCTTATTTTTACTGTAATTGTGTACATTTTTATTTTTAGTTATCATAGTTTATTTTTTTATTCGATAGAAATTCATTAAACTTAGTTGAATAATAGATAATCAGTGGATTAACCTATCAAAATATCCAATGAATAAAATCAATCCAATCTAACATCCAATCGGACTAGTTCAATTCGGTTTTATACTAAAATGGATCGATCAGTTGGCAAAATCCAATATCCAACGAATGATTGGATTGGATCGGATCCATCGAAATCCACTGGATTTGAACCAATGAACACCCTTATTCTTACAATTATCCAAACATAATAGATATAAATTCCAAGAAATAAATTTTCAAAAGACGATCCCTTTAATTTATTTGATATTAATATCCTAAAAGTATAGTCTATGCCACCAGAGTCTAGTGGTGGAAGCTGCAAATTCTCATAAGTAAAGTCTAGGGTTCAATGGCACGCCTAAAATACTTTTATTACTTTGGGATTTACTTCTCTTTTATCTCCTAACTTTCTCTCCAATTTGGAAGGATTAAAAAAATTGAACAAAATATTTAATTTTCCGTTTCTCTCTAACTTGGAAATATAAAATATAATTTTTTTTCTCCCTACTTTCTTTCCCAAAACTAGGGAACAAAGTATAAGGAATTAAGGATAAAGAATGTGACTTGCCCAAAAGTATGATGTTTTATATGTTAGGATTTTAAATGACAAAAACATAATAAATATAAGAATAATTAAAAAAAAATAAGAATTAGTTGGTTCAGACGATTAATAACTCTATTATGTCCATGAAATGATCCGTAATGGTTTTTATATCTTTCCAAAACATCAAAGGGTTTTTGTTTCGTTTGATTTCTAAGGAATTTAAAGGAATTATAAACTAAATTCCAATACAAAACATGTTTGGCTTACAAAAGGAATGAAATATAATTTCCATAATTAATTTTTAATTTCCTATATGAAAAATTTTCAATTCATTCCCCAAACATCAAAAATCCACTTTGTTTCTTATCTTTTTTTTTTTCTAATTTCATAATTATCCTTCTATGTATATGAGATTTTGGTAAAAAAAAATAATATCATCTACGTGTTTATATTATTATATAATAAATGACTTCTTGTTTTGTATTATTATATATAATTATTTTATTTCAATTTAAAAAAAAATATATATTTTACTATTTGATTGTGTTCTACGAAATGTTAGTTATTTTTTTAATTTATATTTTATAGAATAGTTCAATAAAAGAAGTTGTAATTAAATAAAACTTTGTCTTGTTTATTAAAAAATATAAAGGGTATTTTTGTCATATTATAAAATTTATTTTCCAATTTCTTTGTAAAATAGCAAACCAATCCAAAAACGTATTTTATTCCTTGTAATCCAAACACATTTCAGCTTCTAGTACCTTCGGATTCTAATTTTGTTGGATTTCAATTCTTTTGACAAGTTCTATTCTTTCAAAAAATATTCTGCAAAAAAACACCCCGGGTTTACAAAATAATTAAGAGCTATATAAATTGAGAAATTTTTTCTCATATCCCAATAGATATATGGAAACTCAACCAGTGGACCTTTAGAGACCAAATTCGTCTCGAGGCCTCTAGCCTCCACCAAAATCTTTGATCCAATATCTCTCAACTATTACTAGGTCTCACTTGTGACAATAATAATCAGGCTCCATAACTCAAGAATATATATGAAACATACAAATTAACTTAAAGCAATGACTTGCTTCTCAGTTTATAGAGCCAAATAATTCCATACAATGTTACCATTTATTTCATGCAAGATTGTAGCTTTTTAGAGGAGTAAACAAAATTCTAGTCCAAAATGACGAAGTGTCCTTTGTTTGGGCCACACAAGTAACCTATTTGCAACCTATATGTGTACAAACCGGTTTTAAAACCAATACAAAAACGATTTTCCCCAAACTAGTTTTTCCCCAAAAAAATATTCTAATCCAGTTTCTTATAATTTTTCAATCTATGACTAGACTAGTTCATAACCAGTTAAGTTGTCCATGTTACAATTGTAACCTTGTTTCCACATCGAGATTGTGAACTGGTTAAAGTCGACCGTCGATCTGGTTTTAATAAAATAAAGCTGGTTTGAGATCAGATCAAGTCATCAAGATCCAAATTAGATAACCGGTTTTATTGTGAACCTCTAATGCAATCTTAATTTCCTTTCCATGTCCTTTTGGAGTTGAGATGTCGAGGATGACCCTTTATTCCATCCAAACAACAGTTTTGCAAAATAATAAATGATATATCTTATTCTAATTGATTAAATGTGTTTGAGGTGCAGTAAATGAAAAAATGAGTAAGAGAGCTATGCACAAAGCTCTCGGGGAATCTGCTGCTTTGATCGGTGCTAGCATACTACAAGTGTACCTTCTCAAACGTCTCTTTGAACGAAAGATTGGGATGTAAGAGCTTAATGCATGATCGATCTTAGAATGTTTACACTCTTCAATGTGATAGACCCTTTTTTTTAATGTTATGAAACTATCTATATAGACATACAGACAACTAGACAAGTTTCCACTTGTAACTATGTATCATTAGACATGTGAAAATAAAAGAATTAGTTACTTTTCAACACTACATCCTGTCTTTCCTGATATGATCTTAAGTTTGAACTTTGAACCTGGGCTTGAAGACCTTTTAACAAATCCGTTGGGCCGGAGAAGCCTTTTAGACTAGAGCCCGAGTCTTGCAAACTTACGGCTCGTTGACACATAAAACCGTCAAACATAAGAACAACTTACGACTTCCTGTTGGAGTTGGGTGAAACTTGTTTCTACTTCGGTCGTGTGTTCCGACTTCTGCTCCATCCTCATCGTATCTGTATTCCAACGCATAATCCGAAACGATTCAAAGGTAAACCAGTTACTGATCTGTTGCTCTTACAGTTCTCAATTACAATCCTTAATTTGGAGCGAAATTTTCAGATATTGCTTCCTTGAACTGAATTGTTTGCGTTTCTTTCAGATGCGGATGTCTTCGATTGCGATTGCGGCGGTCTTTATGGTGATTCTGACGGCGAACATAGGGGAAGTGTTCGGGATCAGGTTTGTTATAGACAGGGACGAGTGTTTTTCGCATAAGTCCGAGTACGGTGCCACGGTTCGATTTTCGTTTGTCGTCATTAAGGTCGAAGGTGCGTGGCATTATAACGAAGATGGCGTCGATCTTGTGGTATTCATCTCTCCTTGTCTTCTTAATTTTTACTCATCGCATTCCTGGACCTTTAATAATAAATTTTGAAACCTAATTCGTTAAGTTCGATGATTACGGGGATGTTTTTATTCTAGTTTCTTAGGCTCAAATCTTTGTTTGTTAATTGTTCCAGATCTTTTCTTTTTCTCCATGACTACGCGAATCCCTTGGCAATTTTGACTGTTTGAAAGTCAAAATTGACGTTTTGGGGTTTGATTAAGTATTGAGTCAAAGAGGCTTTTTTTTATTTATTTATAATAGAATTAAAATTTCGGATCATGTAATGCAATTCAAGACTTTCGCTAAAAAACTGGTATGAAACGATCGGTTTCAATAGCATATTTCTTGATAACATACATGTTATTGCCTTATAGCTTGTGGAAAGGGTTAAATTGTACTCATAGTAACAACATACTTTCAATTTCTTTGCTATCATTTTGTTAATCGAAATAGGATTAAACTATAAGATATGATTTTTTTTTTAACAAGAAACGATACTGTCTGGCTTGTGAGGTGAAGCAGGATTATCTTCAGGTTTGATTTTGGTGTGGATCTTTACGTTTTCTCATAGCTACATTAAACTTGATGAAAAATAGTAAAGATTAGAAATTATATATACAGTTCATATCCGTAGTATTTTTACATTTGGAAAGTCATAATTTTAACCTAAAAAGTGAAACACTTGCATAAAGACTTGGCAATTGGTTGTTTCATTCTAAATTATTGCTGACATGTACATGTAAGGTGTTTGTTGTTATATAAACCCGTGTAGTACCTTTAGCAGTATATTGATTGCCTAGTGACCATAATAATATAATATAATATATTGTGATTAGGTGACTGGGCCAAAGGGTGAACAAATTCAAGATTTTCGTGATAAGACAAGTGACAAGTCTGATTTCGTGGCACATAATGAAGGCCTCTATAAATTCTGCTTCACCAACAAATCACCCTACCATGAAACCCTAGACTTTGATGTCCATTCCAGCCACTTCTATAACGATGTTGAGCATGCAAAAGATGGTGAGCGAATCTTTTACTATTTAACTAGTTAATTAATACTACAAAATGGGTGATTTTTTTTTATGGGTCGAATAATGTTTTTCTTTTGCAGATCATTTCAAACCGATTTTGGAACAGATATCAAAGTTAGAGGATGCTTTATATAACATTCAGTTTGAACAGCATTGGCTTGAGGCCGAGACCGATCGACAAGCGATAAGTATAATCTCTATCTAACATCTTCCAATAGAAAAAAAAAATATATATATATATATATATATATATATATATATATATATATATATATATATATATATATATAAATATATAAAATGATTACTCACTGCGACTGGTATTTTGATTTTTGTATGTGTTTGATATTTGCAGTAAACGAAGGAATGGGCAAAAGGGCAATGCACAAAGCGGTTGTGGAATCAGCAGCTCTGATTGGTGCGAGTGTGCTGCAGGTGTATCTTCTCACGCGGCTGTTTGAACGAAAGCTTGGGTTGTCTAGAGTTTAATGTGTCATCTCAGTATGGAATCCTTTAATTTAATTTGTTACACAACTTTTGTTATCAGCTCTTTCTCTCTCTCCCTCTTATATATACACCACCAAATTTGCACTTGAAAAACTGTAATTCAGAAGTGGGTGTACAAAGTCTTGATTATAATTATTTTCACCTCAGAAATCCTTGTTGCTTCTCTCCCTCTTTTGACTATTTAATTGTTTGTTTTTCTTAATTATATGAATGTTATTACAACAGATTTGGGATGTATTTTGATTTTCTATGTTTAACAAGAAAAAAGTTGAGAAATTGTTTGAGTAAATTATAAATTTGGATGCCCTTGGCTCATTTTACAATATTGGCCTATTTTTAGTGTTTCATAAAGCTTTTGATACTTTCATATATGCCTTGCACATAGAAGGATTAACTTACATAACATAGTTAAATAGACATTGTAGGTTACCCAAATTGGGTATACAACATAGCTGCTAAAATTTTAGAAATATACATTTTTGAACTAAAAAATACACTTAAACATGGGACCAAACTTGTAATTTACTTTTATTCTTGCATTTAAACATCATAACAGCTAGTAATGTATATCGAGTCAAAATCAGTTAGATATGAATAATGAACTGTATGCGAGATTCAAAGTGAAATAAGTGCAAAATAGCTGAATGATTGTTAATTTCTTAACGAAAGCTCAAAGATAATCAGATGAGAACAAACAACGGCATCTCATTCCCCAAGCCTCAGGACCGTTACAAAGGATCTTTCTGGAAAATAAGTTGTTCAAGGGTCTTTTTGGAAAATAAAATCATGTCTGATACTACATCTCCACACCACTAAATAAGAATATTCTACCAAACTTATTTCCACTGCTCTCCTATATGTGATTTGGTGTAACATCCTAAAATCCAGATAAAAACTTTCTGTTTTTAAATCATTCTCGAACATTCAATAATCATGTCAAACCAACCAAAATGTATCATAGTAAAAATATCACCAGAGTACATAATCCCAAAATCACATAATGCGGAAAACATGGACGGATGCGGTGCGATCATGCTGAGCCCTTCCCTTTCGAGTTGGAAGTACCTGAAACATAAACTGAAAACTGTAAGCACAAAGTTTAGTGAGCTTCCTCAAAATACATCATACCATACATACATACATACATAATAATCAATACATAACTAGGTCTATTTCACCCCCCCCCCCCCCCCCTTTTGGTATCTTTCAATAGTTATTGTGTCTATTTCACTCACTTCGGTCTCTTTCAACAGGTATCGGGCCTATTTCACCCCTATAGCTAAGCATACAATCATATCAGCAAGAGTCACAAAGACAACAAGCACATGCAGGTATAACAGCAAGTGTCACCTCAACAATCAGTGCAAACTCCGTTCGGAACCAGGTCATGGCCTCATTGGTTGGGGCTCCTAGTGTATAGCCAACCTCCTCCACCAATCCTGAGCTCGGTCCCCCAGACATCCTGCAGTGAACCTTACCTTCGACCCCTCAGGGAAAAAGCTAGTCATCTAGGCACACTCAATATCTGCAATCCAACGCCTGGTGGTAATGGGGTCCTTCACCCCAAAGAGCTCTAGCACTCCACATCCCCTGAAATTCTTGAAGGGGAGAGTGTGGGCTCAGTGTTGACTAGCATCCAGATCGGCCTTAAAGATTTGAATGCGATCCTCCATCAACTCGATGATACCCTCCTTGATCAACCCAAACATCACTAGGGTCGCCTCGAGGATTCGCTTAACCCTCATCAATTGGTTCGATGCCCGCTCCTTAACCTCCTTCCCCACCACGTTTCATCACTATGCTGAAACATAACACAAAAGAAACAATCAATACACATACGAAGAGGTTCCCAGGTAAGTACGCTAACCGTACCACCAGTACACACGGCGTACTCGATGGCTTCGCATGGATCGGGATCCCAAACACGTATACTCAGCGTACGCCCTAGTTGGCCAAAACCTTCCTTTAAGGTATTAATTCGTTAACACCTAACGTCCAACTCCAGGTCTAGCTCTGTAGGGACGTCATAAACAATAAATTTGGCAACTTTATCCTTTTGTGTAACACCCCGTTTGTTAAATAAATAAATAGATAAAATTGAATAGTAGCCCTAAGATCCATAATATTTAGTGGGGTGTTGGCTTTGGGGAGCCAAATGTTATAATTTGGATTATTCGGGGGTTAAAGTGTAATTTTGGGATTTATTTTGTAAAGATTTTCAGAAGTCAGGGGGTGTTTGGTATCATTTGGACTTAATATGAAAAGATTTATGGAAGCAGGGGCTAAAGAGTAAATTCTTGACCTAAGTTGAAAAGGTTTTGTAGAGGAGGGGCCATTTGGTAACATAAGGACTTCAGTTGAAAATAATTTGTAGAGGGAGGGGCTGCATGGTAATTATTGGGACTTAAGTTGAAGGCATTTTGGATGGCAGGGGTTAAAAGGGTAAATTATGGACTTAGTTTGAAAGAAAAAGGGAAAGGAGGGACTAATTCCATCGTTATGGAAATAAGCTTATGGGGGATCGGGGTATATAACCCGTCACCCCCGTCCAAACCCTAACCCTACCCTAAAATCACCCTCCATCAAACTTATGTCTCCCACTCCCTCCAGCCGCAGACACCATTCACCTAGTCATTCTCCGACCAATTAGCGACCACCCGACTTCCTTCCTTTCCGACATGTCGAAGCTCCATTCAACTATCGTCATCAGCCGACGACCATTCTGCCACACATCGTTGTTGCTGTTCCATTGCCAGTGACGACGAAGACCACCAACGGGTGTCCGTCTCGTTGTCGTTGTTGGTGTCGTTCGCGGTCACCACGTTCCTTCTCCATTCTTACACTGATGCATCGTCTCGATTGAAGAAGAAGTCGTTGTTACCTCCAACGACACCGGCCGTAGGCGTAACGTTGCTGCCATTCGTGCCTCGTCGCCCATGGTATGTTGTACGTGTGTGTGTTGACATGTTGTTGAGCAGAAGAACACTTGCATCTTCATGCCCTCTTTAAGTTCATATTGGTTATGAACTTAAAGGTTAAGGGTTTAAGAGTTTTGGACTAGCATCTACATCAAGTTGAGTCATTGTTGGTGTCTCAAAGGTTCCACATTCTTCATCAACTTCCAAGCCTCCTAAGAGGACCCAAAGAACTACAAAGGTTGTTATTTCTTCATCCTTCTATGGTTGGTGTTTTAATCTTTCTATAACTTGCAAGAAGATCATTGGTGAGTATAAAATGTTTATATTATTTCAAAAAATTAAAGTTTTCCATTGCCATATTTTTCTAGTTTATGAAACTATTTTTGAACTAAACCCAACATGAGAGTGACCAAGCTCTCAATTTTTTAACTTATCAATCCTAAAAACGTCTAGAAATGACATTCCAATGGTCAAGAGTAGCTCTTACTCATAAACACCATGGTTATGGGGACCAAAGCATGAAAACCTAAAACTAAGTTAGATCTATCCTAAAAACTCATCAAGATGGAGACTTTATACCTCTTCAAGATGGATGAGGGGAAGGAACTTCTGGATCCAAAGTTGATTCAAGCTTCTAAGAAACTCCAACACCTTCTTCTTTCTTTAAAAAGCACACAAACACACTCTTAAGCTCACAAATACACCAAAATGGGACTAGGGTTTCAAAAGGAATGTTTGGGGGATGGAGGTTGATAATGGAAGGGCCTCAAGAGAGTTAGAGCCCTTGAATAGGGCTCAAAACCCTAAAATTAAGGTTTAGGCTCTGGTCAAGTATGTGTTGCGTACTCAGATCTACACCCAGCGTAGATCATTAAAACCCCGTCTCCAATATACCCTTCTATGGAGCGCGTAGAAGGCTATCTACGCCCTACGTAGATCAAAATCCAACATTAAGACTTAAATATAAAGAAAGGAATTTACCTGTAAGGATCGGGTGTTACATTATGTGAGGGGTTGAGTTATTTTACCATAGGACTTGATAAACTTACAGTAATAACCAGTAATTACTATAAACCCGCAAACACTTTTTACATTGGGAGGAGTCGGTCGATAACTGAATGGATCTTGGATGGATTCATTGATACTCATCGCTACTTATTATGTATCCCATATATTCAACTATGTTGATTCCGAAAACAATGTTTCTTCATGTTGATGACAAGGGCATATCGTTGAAGTAATAAAAGAGCAGAGTTGAGTAAGTTCAAATGGTGAGCCCATTCAGGACTATAAATTAGAATTTCATCAAAAAAAGATAAGGATGCCCTTGCGAAGTAAAGGTCAGAATATATCGTTCATAAGGGCTTGGAAGGTAGTCGGAGCATTTGTTAAGCCAAACTGCATAACAAGAAACGCATAGTGGCCATCATGAGTGTGAAATGGTGTTTTCTCGACATCAGATTTGCGGACTCGAACCTGGTAAAAACCCAAATTCAATTCGATTTTAGAGAAGAACATGGACCCTTGAAATTCATCAAGTAGTTCTTCTACAATGGGGATGATGTATTTGTGACACCGTAGCTTTCTACAATGGGGATGGGGTATTTGTCTGGAGTTGAAACACAGACCCCGATAGCAATGATCCTCCCATTATGTTTTAGTGAGGTGGCGAGTGTTGCTGGGAACGATTTAGGTGTCGATGTTATGGGAGAAAGGTGATTACGGTGTGATGTGGACGAAAGGATAGATGAGCTAATTGGTTTTGAGTTTAGTAAATTGGGTTAAGATTAAGCCTTGTCATTAAGTAATGGGTTCCGCTAATTAGTTATAGAGTGGGAATATGTAGTGGATCCGGGTGGACATTTTCTCCGAGAGTTGGACTGATCGATTTGTGAGGCGGTGGCTAGGCACACATGACGAGCAAAATCCATCGCCTGGTCAAATGTATCCGGATTCAATGTTCATACCTAGTTTCGGATGTCATTATGTAGGCCAGGCAAGAACATTCTGATTGTCTGCTCCTCCGATTGCAGATAGTGAGTTGATTGCTTTATGGGATTGTGGAACCTAGTACCACTAAATCTAGTCAACAATTTGGATCAAAATTGTGACCAATCGGTGTGTGGGTGTTTGATCAATAAGATGGTGAACCAATTTAGGGCTACACCATCCATACACATCTGAGCCGATTTGAGTTTTTGTGCAGGAGTGAGGTTTGCTTGAAAGTAAAGGTCAGCCTTTGTGAGCCACCCATAGGGGTCGGTACCGTTAGGGGTAATTTCACCTTTGATATGGAGAAAATTGAAAGATTCAAGGAATTTGTGCAAAAGAATAGATGGAGGACGAAGGATGACGGGTGAATGAACGGGGGGAAGAATACTAGAAGCTGGTGTAAGAGAGACGGTATCGGTATCAATTTGGGGATGTTTCTTTGGATTTCGATTGTGAGAAAGCATCTTCTCCATGGTATTGGGCAGTTCGGTTACCATGTCTTTAATAGAATGAACCACGGTGGAGCTTGTAAGTTAGTTGTTGCAACCTCCATCATGGGTGTCAAGACGAGACCGGAGAGCTTGTAAACGGGTGGTTATGGTTGCACCATTGTATGCAAGTAGGGCAATGGAACCAAATGATATAAATAATGATTGTCAATTTCTTAATGAATGTTCAAAGATAGTAGATGAGAACCAACAATGGTGTCTCACTGCCCAAGCCTCAAGGCCATTCCAAGGATCTTTCTGAAAAATAAAAACATGTCATATACTATCACTACTCTCCACTAAATAAAAATATTCTAACAAACTTATTTCCACTATTTTCCTACACGTGGCTTGGGCCTCTTCTCATAAACTTTCCGAATGTGGGGCTTGTTGGGCTGACCCAAATGAGGGGTGGTATCTACAGTCTTACTTGAATCAGCATTGGAATATATAAAATCATTAAACCGAAAACTGCAACATTTTAAACCACTTTAATACCGAGAAAAAAAAAACAGATTTGGTATTGGACCTGACAGAAACTCTTTATATATATATATATATATATATATATATATATATATATATATATATATATATATATATATATATATATAGAGAGAGAGAGAGAGAGAGAGAGAGAGAGAAGCAAATGGGACCCCAGTCTATCTAACCAATATGGGAGACTAACAGATTTCTACTCCTAAGAAAAACCAAAAGCCAACCCAAGTATATGTATGTACAGTTGTAGAGTGTGAAGACAAAGAAGCATCTACATCTACTCCATATCTAGTTTTACAGTTTTATGCCTAATTAGGCCTTTGAGATGCTTGCGAGGTGTCCCGTTTTCATTCTTGCCTTGTATTCTTCTTTTCAAGGTGGGAGCATAACCATTAGCATTGGTGGTTAAGGAACCAGCTCCAGCAGTTTTCACCATCTTCTCATCATACCACCGGATGTTGGTGACGATGGCCCGAACTGTCATTTCAGTCTTTGGGCTTGGGCTTGGGCCCATCATCATCACACTTCTCTCTACAACCGAATTCTGCCCACAATACGATCCTTTTACAGCTTTACTTTTTAGCTTCCGGAACACATGATCTTTATCCCGCTTCATATCATCCGCTGACGCCTGCAGCACCAACACACAGAACACAAGGGTATTTTAGTCATTTTCATACAAAAGTTGAAAAGAAACTTCAAGATAACATACATGAAAATCAATAGGGATTTTTATCCGGGTATACGCGCATCCACAGCCCTCGCTCAAGTTAACTTTCAAGATAACATCAAATGGTTCCGCTGTCAGAACGGTTCTCCTGAATTACAAAATGTAAACAATAACATGAATGAATATGTTAATTGGTATTATTATTATTATAGTATGTTGCAATACACAAAAAACTTTAAACTTCTTTTACCTTTTTAAATTAAAAGGATGCTTATCTAGAACAGCCTCTTTCATGGTATGGTTGCCTAAAAACGAGACCTAAAATGCAATTCCAATTCCATGTCCATTATTTAATAAAATCGAAACCTATCAATATCTTTTCTAAAACTGACTCACCTCCACAGAGGTGATGAATGGGAGCACAGCCCTCTTATCATGTACACTTGCTAAGCGCAGTGTCCAGTTTACATATCGCTCATCTGTAGAACAAACTAATCATGAGTTTTACACATAAATAATGTAATTCTTTTCATGAAAATATATATATATATATATATATATATATATATATATATATATATATATATATATACATATGTGGAAATAACCTGAACTCAATGCCTGAGTAAAAATGGTCTGGAGAAGATCTACTCTGACAAAAGGGCGAATCCGTAAATTGAGAAGCTCCATGATTCCACCAATCACCTGTGTGGATTCATATTCATGACTCGTGAGTAAAAGTAAGGAAGTAATAAAAAAAAAATGTGTCACAAATGTATAGAGATGAAGCTTCTGTGATTTATTATTATATAAGAACCTTGTCTACAAATCCATGGATGACCAGACTTGCTTTCTTGTCTTTTGGAGTTTTCTGTACAGTTTGAGAAAATAAAGGAATATGGAAAATGAGAAAGGAATATGATAAAAAAAAAAGGAACATGAAAATGGGATGAAGGAATACCTGTAGATTGACTATAACAACCTTTCCGCCACCACGGAGACACTTGAGAGGCAAATTGCACGCAGGAGTGATCTGTAAACTGCATACAGTAGAAGGAGGAATTACCAATATACCCATGCTCCAACAACAAAAAGCAGGAAACAACACATCTGATTGATTACCTTGTTCCCAAACATAATACAACATCAGCCTTTTCACAGTGTGCCTCTGCTGGATTCATCTCTTCAAAGGGCAATGCATCCTGCAAGAACACACACATCACTCACAGGATGAGGTGTGAGGAGGTATTTGGTAGTCACTTCAAAAACACCAAATAATAATATTAACAGCACCTCCCAATCAAGAACTGTGTCCTTAAGTTTAACATCACAATCTGCATTGGAGCATCTTCTTGATGTCTCCTTCAGTCCCACAGATTCAACCTCAAAGTCTCGAAAGTACTCCATACCACAGCAACTGCATCTTTCCATGAAAGAATTCCCATGCAATTCTGACAGCTTTTCCCTTGGTATTCCAGATCGAAGATGGAGCCCATCAATGTTCTGTGATTAGGAATAATTAAACTTGGCTTGATAACACACTCTCTTTGTTCATCAAATCAAATGAGATTGTATCTAGACAAGAAGCATATACTTGACTAATGACAAATTTAAGGATGCCAGCTCTCTCCAATTCAACAAGAGCCATATGAGTCATGCTTGGCATTGCACGATGAAATGGTAGTGATGCTTCAGGCAATGCATTGCCTCCCCTCTGCATTTCAAAATTATGAATCCAGTTATGCAAGTGTAACATTACATTAAGGGAGAATGTATGACAATGTATACCTGAAGTGTCCAGATCCCTGTGGGGCCACGAAAATCGGGTATACCACAAGAAGTTGATATCCCAGCTCCAGTGAACACAACTAAATGCTTACTCTGAAAAAGAAGATGAAGATGGAGTAAAATTTTAGTTCAGAGAGACTGAAAGGAAGCTTATACACCATGAATGAGGCATATATCATGAGACCAAACCTTACGAATCATCATGGTAAGCCGCTCAATCTGCCAATACAATAAACCACAGATGTGAATGTCAATGTGATTTGGTAAGCCCTAACAAAATAGCTTTTTAGGGCCCTAATTTTCAAAATTGTTTAATACAGTTTATGTGAAATGATTAAGCGTATAGGAAGCATAAACAACTATGATCCCTAAACTATTCCGTTCCGATGAAACTAGATCATGGGAACATCAATGCATAACTCATTAGAGATAAATTTTAGTAACCCTAAGCCGGATCTCTACAAACAGTCAATTTGAATTCGAACTTCAGTGCACACCGATTTTTTTTCATCTTCTTCAACTATTAACATCACACAGAAGTACAAGCACAAAACGTAAGCAACTCTGAGCACATCAATCAATTAAGATCATCAGACTAGCAACTAAAACAAGCATTAAGCAACAACATGAATACGTTATAAGGGGTGTGTGTGTATGCCCAGTAGGCCATAACTAAGGGAAAATGATCAGACCTTCTCCTGTAGGATGCGAGGTGGATCAAAAATTTCGGTCATTCCGACATTGCCAACATCCTCTATGTAAGAAAGCTTCTCTGCATAGCCCAGAGACATGGCGTCTTTTTGCTCTGAGTTAGATCGAACTTCACAAGGGGCGGATCAATGGAGTAAAAAGGAAGACGAGCAGGCAGGCTGCTCCCTGTACTGCACTTTGTAATGGGCTCTATACAACAATACAGGAGAACCCCAATGGTAACGCACGGAACGTATAGTTTTCTATATGCTTCCGTTTTACATAGCTCAAAAAGTCGCTTATGCAAACAAAATAATGACTTTAAAGTATAAGTAATTTTAACTTTGTTAAACATATATTAATCATTGAATTTTTTTATTTTTTTTTTTTTATTTTTTTTTTTTGTAATGACCTAAAAACAATATTAAAATTTTTCATTTAAAAACTATTAATTTTATTCATTGATTGTACCAAAATCCATCGATCATTACAGTATTTCAAAACATCCTAATACAAATATATCAAGTGCGGAAATCATATGGAGAGGATATTGTGTCATCACGTCTTGTCATTCCTTTTGAACTGAAAGTACCTAAAACCATAAACATAAACTGTAAACATAAAGTTTAGTGGGTTTTCCAAAATATTACATATATATATATATATATAATATAACAGCACGTGGTTGTGTCAGGTCTGTATCAACCCTCGGGTCCGGATCAACCGAAAATAACAGCAAGTAGTTGTGTCGGGTCAGAATCAACCCCCGGATCTGTATCAAACTGTAACGCCCCAAAAATACGAGCCAAAAATTTCATTTTTTTAAAAACATATATTTAGCAAGCATTCGAATTAAAACGTTTACTGATCATAACATTTTATAAAAATATCACATGTCTGAAAAACATTTCGTAAAAACATAATAATGTCAGAGTACAATTTCCCAGGAAGATCTCGCGATGCGGAATACGAAGCATGTGTGTGATGGGTCGCTACCGCACCAGCTCTTTCCCCTTGGAAGAAGAGGTACCTGCAACCAAAATTAAAAACTGTAAGCACGAAGCTTAGTGAGTTCCCACATCATACCACATACTATACAATCACGTTTCATACATATTGTCAGGCATTTATGGGGTGCCCGACCTACCCGGTCGGCCATTCTGGGGTGCCAACCTACCCGTGTCAAGCCATTCTGGGGTGCTGACTACCCATGTTAAGCCATTCTAGGGTGTTGGCTACCCTTCAGTCCTAACGACCGAACCTCGGGGACTATTTCACCCCCTACTGCTACTATCATATATCATAACATAACATTTTATTAGACATATCTGGGATGCCTAAATTATCCTTCGGTCCTAGCAACCGAACTCGGGGATTGGTCCCCTCCAACTACCTTTATTGCATATAACATAACAAGCCAGCATGCAAACATATAATCACATACTGTCAGACGTATCTGGGGTGTCTGACTACCCTTCGGTCCTAATAATCGAACTCTACTACTATCACATACAACATATCATGCTAGCATATAACATATCAGGTAGTAACAAACCTAGATGATATCACAAAGACAATCATCTATCATACATCTCCTACTGGTGGGCTGGCATTGTGGCCTTAGACCCACCGCTACTGGAAGGTAACTCACCTCGGAAGTAGCTGCTGAAATCTGCTTGTTGGGCGTCTAACTGCTGGATCGCAAATCCTCCAGCTATAAACCATAAACATAGGTTAGACACCCATAAATACCATTAGGTCAAAAGACTGACCCTCCCTTGGCCCAAGGTCAACCCCTTGGTCAAAGTCAATGCCCGTTTGACTGGACTCGTCGAGTCATGGTTGGGACTCGCCGAGTCCTTTCCCTAGTAACCCGGTCCTACCAAACCAGACCTTCTTCCCACTCAATGAGTCACTCTTCATTCATGATTTGGGACGATTGGACTGACTCATGACCCGACTCGCCGAGTTTGAAGAACAACTCGCCGAGTTCCAGGCAATCTTCATAGGACTCGCCAAGTTGTTCATCCAACTCGCCGAGTCTAAGGCCATCTTCATGGAACTCGCCGAGTTCCTCCTTTGGACTCGCCGAGTCCCTATGACCCATTTCCCATATAGGCCAAATCTGAGACATGCAACGCTTCAAAACCATAGATCCATGTCCCTTGATCATGCTTATCATGTAAAGTTGCAAACTTTACTTGCATGCATGGCCCTATAAGCTAAAAAGGCCAAAACCAAGCTCTTCAAGAGGTCATAAACTCAATGGGGACCTTAATCACTTCAACCACAGGAACTTTATGCTACTAATTCATCCAATAAGTCCATATCAGAAGTCCTTTCGGATCATTAAGCACTACACATGGAGTTTGGTGATCTAGGGCTTGAAAACCACCAATTTAGGACAAAAATGGCAACTAATGATCTAAAGATCAAGGTAGAGACTTTTCTACCTGAATGGAAGCTTCTCCCTGCGTAGAGTTCGGATCTACTCCTTTCCTTGCACTCTTCAACCACCTCTTTCTTCTTCTAAGCTCCAATCTCCTTCACAAGGCCAAAAACTCTCTCTAGATCAATAAGGGGGCTAGGGTCTCACTCTAATGCTCTCTGGAAGTGTTAGGGACAAAGGAGGCCATGATAAAGTGTTTAAATAGGGTGTAAACACCCGAATTAGGGTTTTTGCCCAACCAGGGCCTACTTGCCGAGTCCGGGGACCGATTCGGCGAGTCTAGAGTCCAAATCCCGCTCCTTGACCCACTCCTACTCGGCGAGTTGGCCCATCAACTCGCTGAGTCCAAGGCTATATATATATATATATATACATATATATATATAAAGGAAATAAATATCAAGGAGTACGTACCGGGGACCAGGTGCTACAAATCTCCCCCACTTATCTTAGACTTCGTCCTCGAAGTCTGTTGCTCGATCCCAAAACAGCTCGGGGTAGTGCTCCATCATCTCTTCCACTGGATCCCAAGTCCACTTTGAACCCTTCCGGTGCTGCCACTGCACCTTCACGAGTTCCACCTTTTTGTTCCTCAGATCCTTCGACTTCCTGTCGAGGATTGCCACAGGCCGCTCGATGTAATTTAGACTGTCGTCGACCTGGATATCTTCCAAAGGCACCACTGCCGAGTCGTCCACCAAACACTTCCGCAACTGAGAGACGTGGAAAGTGATGTGGATCTGGCTGAGTTCGGCTGGTAGATCCAACCTATACGCCACCTTGCCCACCCGGGCTACAACCCTAAATGGCCCGATGTACCTTGGGCCTAACTTACCCCGCTTTATGAATCGGATGACGCCTTTCCATGGCGACACTTTCAGAAGAACCATATCCCCAACTTGAAATTCCAAGTCTGAACGGCGCTTGTCGGCGTAACGTTTCTGCCGACTCTGAGCAGTCTGAAGCCTGCTTTGGACCTGCTGAATCTTTTGTGTCATCTGGAGCACCACTTCAGTGCTTCTCATGACCCTCTGGCCAACCTCGCCCCAACATATCAGGGTCCTGCATCTCCGTCCGTATAACATCTCGAAGGGAGGACGGTCAATACTCGCGTGGTAGCTGTTGTTGTATGAGAACTCAGCTAAAGGAAGATAGGTATCCCAACTACCACCGAAATCCAGCACGCATGCCCGCAACATATCCTCAAGTGTCTGGATGGTCCGCTCACTCTGGCCATCCGTCTGCGGGTGAAAGGCAGTGCTAAAATGCAGATGAGTGCCCAACTTATCATGAAACTTCTTCCAAAACCTGGAAGTAAAACGCACATCTCTGTCTGAAATCACTGATACTGGCACCCCGTGTCGCGCCACTATCTCCTTAATATAGATATCGGCCAACTTCTCGGCCGAGATGCTCTCCTGAATCGGAATAAAATGGGCGCTCTTGGTCAATTGATCCACGATGACCCATATAGAATCCACTCCTCGCGCAGTCCTGGGAAGCTTTGTGATAAAATCCATCGTAATATCTTCCCATTTCCACAACGGAATATCCAACGGCTGCATCTTGTCGTGCGGTCTCTGATGCTGACCTCGTACACGCAGTGTACCCCTTATGTACGCGAGGCGTATTTCGCATTTAACTGAGGATCGAGAAGCTGACCTCGTACACGCAGTGTACCCCTTAGTATGTGTGACAACCCAAAATTTCCTTTATGTACAACATATCATGTCAATAGAAGTCAGAACATTTACTGTTAATTTTCAGACTTTTTGGAATAAGTTTGAGTATTCTATGATTAACACTTTAGGAGATACCAAGAGAGATGATGCCCTAGGGTTTATTGTGCAACAATAACTTTCCATAACTCCAAGAAATTGGAGTTTACGACCCAAACATGGAGTTTGTGGTCGTAAACCCCATGGGGTATATATATGGCCCTTAGCCATTTTTAGTCATTTGTTCCATTTTCAACCAGAGAAAAACCCGATTCTCTTCCAAGGATCTTCAGTCTTTCATCCCAAATTGTAAGTACTTATATCTCAGAGTATCATAGAGCTTATTATACGTTTGTACATCAACAAATCATGAGGAAACACCAAGATCAAAGAGTTTACGGCCCAAGAACACCTTGGACCGTAAACCCTTCTTTTAAGGGCCAAAAGTGTGCCCTAGTCCCTTCCTTTCCTTGTGAAACTAGTCTAGACTCATACATTAATGTGTATAGGACTTGAAAACACAAAAATACCATGGTACATAAGGGTTTACGGCCGTAAACCCAAAGGGAAATGGTCTTAGGGCCGTAAACCCCTCAAAGGAGGGAAATGGTGCCCTAACTTCTTCCTTAGGCTCATACATCAAGTGGAAACACTTCTAAGGAAATATAAGGCTTCAAACCAACAAATGATCAAAAGATTAAGAGCTTACGGCCATAAACTCAATGGGTTATGGTCTTTAGGAAGTAAACTCATGAAAGGGGTTCTATTGAACCCTAAACTCAATGGCCTTGTCCTACAATACTTAAATGCACTCCTTAGCACTTATAACACTTATATAAAGTGTTTATCATGTCCTAGGAGGTCTTAACTTTGTTAATTAGTTATTTAAAGACTAATTGGATACATATATGTACTATTATATGTTAACTAGGATCCTTGTGTGTGTACAAGTCTTCACTTGACACTTAGCAATCCTACATCAATCAATACATCCAAACCATCAACTACAGGTGAGTTCATACCCCTTAATCAATGTTTTAAATGATTTTAAATGCTTTAATGGAGGGGGAATACAAGTAGAAAACAGTATGTTATAGATTCAATCGCATGTGATTTATGACACACCCCCAAACCGGAATGGCGGAAACATTCGGGGGTGGATGACTTCACGTAGTATCACAACGATTGAATATTGTAAAGAAAGTAACACAACCATCATATATATATAATAATGAAAACGTGTATTGTTGCGTTATACATGTTATCAAAAGAATATTACAATATGATGAATAAATGTTTAATGATAAAATCATCCTTTGTGTTCCTTCTTCCAAAAGCTGGTAGTTTACCTGTATCACTGATTCCCTGAGAAATACAAGTGGTTTTGAAAAGTGTCAACATTTAAGTTGGTGAGTTCATGAGTGTTCCGAGTTGAAAAGTATATTCCTTTTTGGTGGTAATTTGGTAAGCGGAATCTTTAGAAAATCCAATATTTTCTTGTAACCTGTAAAAGGTTCCAAAGTTGGAATGTGTTAGTAACTTTTATAAACAATTGATAACAATAATTTAGTATGAAAATATAATGTAGAAATACTGCGATGCACATATGAACCTTGTAAATCAATCTTGTTTTATACTTTTTATGTGAGTTTTATAACCATACTATCGACACTGACGGCCTGTAACAACATTCTTCAAGTGTTGTAGTGTTATGACATTTGTCACCCCAGACCTGCCGGTCTAACTATAGCTAGTAGTTTAGGTGCAGGATTGTCAATCCCGTATAGATCTATACACAAGTATCACGCTCTCCCTCCAAGAGATTATGGTATATAATACAGGACTTGAAATGCGTACAAAAATGTACGTTGAAGTTTAAATGTCTCACATTTACCTAGTATAAATAGATTTACAATGAAATGACTTTACTCCTTTTTGAAAGTGTTTCGTTTTTCAAATTGTATAAAAATGTAGGATTGACTTGCTAACTATATCCATTATAGTTCTTCAGATAGTATGTTCCATTTCGTAGACATAACTTAGTGATATAATTGCCCTTGTATACATAAGATGTTTGTATCGATATTCGAAGTTTAGAAATTGCATTTATGTTTAGAAAACGATACTTTTAACGTGTAATGTACTTGTATTTCCCCCCCCCCTAAAACATGTAAAAGGATTTAAAAGTAGGGGTATGAACTCACTCGTTAAGTTTGAAGAGAGGGGCTAGAGTTGAGCAGAGTTTCGATCTCAGATAGTTGCGTCGTCGGGTTCTTCGGGAACTTCTGCTACGTAAATCTTCCGTCGGGGCTCGAGTGCGGAAACCGAGGTGAGAAAAGGGTCTCTGGAGCTGGGAGAATTTCTGAGAATTGGTGAAGGTGTGCCAAAACCCGAGCCTTATGCCCTCTATTTATAGGGCTGAAAACCCCCGTACGCGGCGCGTACTGCCGGAGTACGCGGGGCGTACTTCGGTTACGCGGGGCGTAATAAGGCGTCATGGCTTACGACTCCTGGCTAGCTAGGCGTAGTTTGGGCAGGCCGATGGGACTCGACCCTGGGTCTAGTACGCGGGGCGTACTCCCAGATTACGCGGGGCGTAATCCCTGCTTCCAACTTCTAAATTCCGTAACTTTCGCGTACGAGCTCCGTTTTTCGCGGTCTTTATATCCACGCGTAGGTGAGATTATGCTCTACAACTTTCATTTAGACTCCGTCGGCTAGTTTTGACTTTATTTTTAATGATATAATTTTAATAGGCCGGGCCTCCTAAAGTTCGTTACAATTTCATAGATTCTTTATTCGACGTCGGTTTTCGTTTGTCTTTTTATTGTTTTATTATCACCGAGGAGATCTTCAACTTCCGTTTAGGTGGCGATAGTTAAATAATACTCGATCTTCAATCCGAGTTTTTAGCCTTTTACTACTGTTGCGAAACTTTGAAAATTCGTAACTTCTTCATACGAGGTCCAAATTAGGCGATCTTTTTATGCACGCTCATCTTTCAACGAGATCTACGACTTTTGTTTAGATACTTTAAGGCTAAAATGTATTTTATTGAGATTTCACTTTTTACATCAAATTATGTTTTAACGTCGTGTCGTAATTATACGAGTGGTTATAATTTCTTCAATATAACTCGGTTTTGAGTGTTCTTTATGTTTTTGGAAACCCGGGCATGATATCTAATATTCGATGCATCCCAACTTAGATACCTGAACACTTTATTTTCGAGGTTAATTTCGTTGTTTTTAGCTTTCGAGTGTTTACAATGCTTTTGGGAAGAATAGGGTTGTCACAATTTATAACTGTGCTTTCAACCAACCGATTTCACATACTTCAAAATGTGATACATGAAAAGGTTTTATGTCTTAAAATACTTTGTTATCAAATGAATTACTTTTGAAATGTTTTATAAAATGACATCAAGTCATTGTTCTTTATTGTTCAAAACTCTTAAATGTTTACAAAACCTCTTTCATCTTCTTGATCAAAACTATATCTATACACTTATGTTCACATATATATGTATTGATATGATAGTTTTCATCCTTCATTCAGTTCCCACACTCTTGAGTATTGGATATCAAATACATTCTAGTAAACTATTATAGGGATAGTTTAGAGTATACAAAACATTAGTCCTATTACAAGGAATTACACCAGAGTCAGTTCATTCATGAGTCTATACTAAATGTTATATGAAGAGATACACTTACATGGATACTTGTACCTAGATACTATATGATGAGATACTATTACATATTATACGTGTAGATTATTTTTGTCTATCCTAGTACAAAAGGATACTAGATGGGACTAACCATTCTGGCACCCAACTGTTAGCAACAGGGGTAATGGACATCTACGGATGCCTACGGTTAATACTTATACTAGGGTACCTTTACGGGACTAACCATTCCTACGCCCTGCTGTTAGCTACAGAGGACAATGAACATCTACGGATGTTCAAGGTTAATACTATTCGGCAGTCGCGATGTCGGGTTTATCCTAATACAAAAGGATAATACTTACATGGCTATAATTGCCCTATTACTTCTATTTTGTGATACATTCACATAAACGATGAGGTAGAATATATTTATTGTTAATAGTAGACATACAAGGGAAAAACCATCTTTGTCACTTTCAAAACATTCAAGTCTTGGTAGAAGACTACTTTTATACTAGTATGAAATATGGGATTTTCTAGGGTTTTCACACTTATATCAAATGTTTCATTCAAAGATTTACATGGCATTCATAACAGCTTTTCCAAAAATAGAGTAATGACACTTAAATACTTATGAATTCACCAACTTTATGCTAATAAACTTTTTCCAAAATAACTTGTATTCTCAAGTCACTAGTAGACAGGTACGATGATTAGGTTTTGAGAAGACGGAGCATAGACAAGACTCGTCTTTTATTTTGATTACATATTTTGGTGTCTTATTACTATTAAAGAACACACTTGTATTAAAACTTTACTTATAATGCAATGGATGATGTTGTTGCTTGTTTACTACTTTGCACTGTTATGATACTTCACATGACGTCCTCTACCCCTGAACGTTTCCGCCGTTCTTGGTTTTGGGGTGTGACAGTACGCCTAGCATATGTAATAACCCGAAATTCCAGGGTGAAAATTTTCATTTTTCATTATAGTCAAACACATATGTTACTTAATACATCCATTCAAAAACATTGCTTAATTAAAACATTTATTAGAGCCACATCCCAAAGTCACATAGTGAGGAAAACATGGGTGCGTGCGTTGCGATCAAGTCAGACCTTTCCTTTCCAAACCGATGATACTTGAAACCATAAACAAAACTATAAGCATGAATCTTAGTGTGTTCCTCATAGCATACCCCATACAATCCACATAATTACATAAACCATATCAGTCATATAAGCTACATAAGTCACATCAACCACATAAGCCACGCATGCAAACATATAAGGATGCATTAGAAACCCTCAAGGGTCTTACTCCGGGTGCCATGAGAACCCCCACATAGTCTTAGCTCAATGCCCCGGGAACCCCCCGAGGTCTTAACTAAGGATGCAATGGAAACCCTCCAATGTCTTACACCCTAGTGCCTCAGGAACCCCCCGAGGTCTTTACTTAGGATGTTATGGAAACCCTCCAAGGTCTTACACCCAAATGCCTCGGGAGCCCCCGAAGTCTTCCATGTAAGTATCACAAAGACAACTAGCATACCACATACCACATAATCGACTTGTAACGATCCAAATTTCGAGTCCAAAAATTTCATTTTAATTAACTGATTATAAAAACATTCATAAGAAAACTACGTAAAAATATATCATTCTGTAAATCAATATATCATGTCTAAAAACCCGAAAATCATAAAATAGTAACATGTCAGAGTACAATCCCAGAATGTCTCAAGTGCGGAACCAATGTGTGTGTGTATGGTGTGATGCTACCACGCCAACTCCTTCTCCTTCGCTGAAGGGGTACCTGAAACCAAAACTGCAAATTGTAAGCACAAAGCTTAGTGAGTTCCCTCATCGTTCCACATACCATACAATCATATAGCATACATACTGTTGGGCAATTCTAGGGTGCCCGACCTACCCGGTACGACCACTCTAGGGTGCCGACCCACCTGGTACAACCATTATGGGGTGCCGACCTACCCATGTCAAACCATTTTGGGGTGCTGACCTACCCGTATCAAGCCATTCTGGGGTGCCGACCTACCTGTCGGTCCTAACAACCGAACTTGGGACTATTCCCCTCCTACTACCACTATCACATATAACATATCATGTCATCATATAAACATATCATCACATACTGTAAGACATATTTGGGGTGCCTTCGGTCCTAACAACCGAACTCTACTAATATCGCATATAACATATCATGCCAACATATAACATATCAGGTAGTAGCAAACGTAGATGATATCACAAAAATGAGCATCTAACATACAACTCCTATGGGTGTGTCGGCATTGTGGTCGTAGACCCACCGCTACTGGAAGGCAACTCAACTCGAATGAGTAGCTGCTGATAATCTGTGCGGGGAATCTATGTCTGCTGCTGCTCCGGAAATCCTCCGACTATAAATCCATAAAACACTAAATCAGACACTGATAACTACTCTTATGGTAAAATGACTATTTTACCCCTGACCAAGTCAAAGTCAAAGTCAAAATCAAGTTCCAGTTGACCGGACTCGCCGAGTTGGGCCGCCAACTCATAGAGTCCCTATCCTTTCATCTGGTTTTCTTCACTCCTCAACTCGTCGAGTTTGGCAACGACTCAACGAGTTCTCCTTCTAAATAACTCCGAATAAGCCTTCATCCGACTCGTCGAGTTGTATGAACAACTCGTCGAGTTCATTACCATCCTATGAACAAATCCTGCTCTTGAGTCGCCGAGTTGTATGAACAATTCGTCGAGTTCATCTTCAAACGTTGGGAGATTGCCTTGGACTCACCGAGTCTGTTCATACACTTGTCGAGTTCCATGGTTGTAATGTCCTTTTTCGCGTCTAAACATCTACGGGACTCCCTTCCCTAACACTGGTCCATTACATTCTTACTATTAATGTAATGGATGATGTTGTTGCTTGTTTACTACTTTGCATTGTTATGATACTGTACATGACGTCCTCCACCCCATAACGTTTCCGCGGTTCCGGTTTTGGGGTGTGACAAGTTTGTTTTCACACGAATTGTTTAATCAAAAAGTCACCACATTCGCCAAATTGTTTGATAACGATATTTAGATTTATGAAAATATATGTATATTTTTCATTCTATTCATAGGTTATAAAATAATTGACTTAAAAAAATTGGTTTGACCTATTCAGCCCTTCTTTTAATAAAAATGACATTTTTTGTCCCTTTTTATGAAAAATTACATTTTAGGTCCTTAAACTAAATTTTCTTGACATTTTGGCCCAAAGACTTATTTAAATAAGGTTTTCAGCCCAAGATTTAGTTTTTGGACAGATTCATCCCTTTAAATAAAAAGTTTTGCATTTGAAGTCTAACTTTTCGCAAATTTTACAATTTTAGCCTAAAAGCCAAAAACTTTACAATTTTAGTCCTATTTGATAAATAAGACATTTTTAATCCCTGAAACATGTTTATTTGCATTTTTAACCCCTAATTTGAGAAACATACAATTTCAGTCCCTTAAAACATATTTTTCACAATTTGTGGGCCTAAAGGCCGAAAAGCCCAAAGTTTAGCACATTAGGCTAAAATTTACACTTTTAGTCCTTTAAAAGTCAAGATTTTTATAATAACTCATACTTTAATGTGATTTAACCTTTTTGACCTTTATAAAACCGTAAATGACATATATTTCTTATATTTTGCTTATTTGTCAAAAATGGTTCATAATTTAGGTGTGTGTTTTGTTTTGCTTATTTTGAATTTGTATACTACTTTGGTCTTGATAATAACATGTATAAGATGTCTTAGATGTGACAACCCGAAATTCTATTCTATACAAACAATATCACCTCAATAGAAGTCAGAACAGTTGCAGTAAGTTTTCAGACTTTTAGTATAAGTTTGAGTAATTCAGGATTCACTTAAAGAGATATCAGGAGAGAGGATGCACTAGGGTTTGTGCAACTTTGTTATTTTAGAACTCTATGATATTAGAGTTTATTTCTTGAATAAAAATATTTTATGCCTAAAATCCCTGGACTATATATATGATTCTTAACCAAATTATTTCATTAGTTACATTTGCAACTAGAGAAAAGCCATTTTCTCTCTCATGGATCTTCGGGTTTTCATCCCAAATCGTGAGTACCTCTCTATAGTTGTATTATATAGCTTGTTAAGTGCTTAATAACATAGAAATCATAACAAAACTACAAGATTTGAGAGTTTACCGCCCAAGAACACCTTGGGGAGTAAACTCTTTTATAAGGGTAAAATGATGCCTAGTCCTTTCCCCGTGATATGTAACCATCTTAGGCTTGTATGTTAGTGCTTATAAGGCTAGAAATCACCCATGAACACCAAGAGTAAGGTGTTCACGGCCCAAGAAGTTCTTGGACCGTGAACTCCAAACTCAAGGGCCAAAGAGTGCCCTAATCACTCCTAAAGCCTTGGAACTACAACCTTGATTTACTCCTAGTTATTTAGGGACATTAAATCATCAAATGCCCATCCCAAAGAGAGATTACGGCCGTAATCTCTTATGGTTTTGGTCTTTGGGACGTGAACATTAAAAGGGGGTACCAAAGTGTGCCCAAGGCCTTCATTAGCCTTAGATAATTGTCTAAAACCTATCCTAGATGAGTATAAGACATGAAAACATAAAAACACCCCTCTTCATATGAGTTTATGGCAGTAAACTCAAAAGGAATTGGCCTTGGGGCCGTAAACTCATCAAAGGAGTGTATAAGTGCCCTAAACCCTTCCAAGAATTAATCCACTAAGTAGGAATGCTTCTAGGGATCATTTAGAACTTCAAAACACCAAATGACATTAAGATTAGGAGTTCAAGGTCGTAAAATCAAGGGTTTATGACCATAAACTCCATGTGTGAGGTTTATTGGAGAGTAAACTCATGTATGTGGTCCTTTAGAACCCTAAACTCACTAGTTGGGTCCTACAACAACTTAGATGTAATCCTTAGGGCTAATAACACTTATTATAAGTGTTTAACATGTTCTAGGTGGTCTAAACAATTTCAATTAGTAGTTAAATCTAATTGGGTATACATATGTGTGATTATATGTTAACTAGGATCATAGCGTGTGTTCAAGACTTCACTTGACACCTAGCAATCCTACATCTTCAGTACATCCGTACCACTCACTACAGGTGAGTTCATACCCCTTAAACAATGGTTTAAATGTTTTTAATTGCTTTTATTGGGGGGGGGGGGGGGGAATACAAGTCAAATGATTATAGTTATTACATCAATCACATGTGATTAATAACTACAAAACCAGTGATTTCCTTATTGTTCAAATTGCTTATCAAACTGTTTTGCTTCAAACTGTTTTACAAGTTCTTATACTTATTAAATACACTTGCTTAAACTACTGTTTTACTTATTTTCAATTGCATGTCTATGTATGTATAGTTATATAAGAAATGTTTAAAGGACTTAGGAAGGCTATCCACCCTATTTCCTTTTCGCGCTTGAGATGTGGTCTGGTGGGAAATCGGGTACCCGTCTGAAGGTTGTTTAAATGTTAGTTATATATCATGTGTACATATATAGTCATAAAAGGTCTTTCCAGTTCATTCGGTACCCTTGGGTAGCAAGGGTATACTTCTATGTTCATACGTACCAATACATCGCTAGTAAGTTACCATAGGGGTAGCACAGGAGGATACTATTATTACTAGAACAATGAAACATACAATGAGTCGGTTCATTCATGAGTCAATACTTGCTAAATAGAGAGAGAACACTCATTACAGCTAGTACACACAATACATTACTATACATGCTAGATAGAGAGAGAACACACATTACAGCTAGCACACACAGAACATTATAGTACATTACCATACTATTACATAGATATGTTTACATGATTACGCTTACATGAGTACGTTTACATAGATACGTTTACATGAGTGCGTTTACATATACAATAATAGGACATACATCATTAGGTGCTATAGCATAGAACGAGTTCGGGATCTAAATATACCGATGAATCACAACGCATTGTGATAGTTATATCGGGTATACATGATCATAGTAATGTGGATGTTCACGGCGTGCAAATATGCAAGAGTCGTGTAAAGGTCCCAAAATCCCTTTGACTGGGGGGGGGGGGTCTATCCTGGGATCTAGCCATCACATTAGGCCTTATCCCTCAAATAAGGCAATAGGAGTACATAGGTAGTCACTTATTACAAATACTACAGTACTTATAAGAATTACCCTAGACTTAAGGTAATTAGTACGGTTGTAGTACGACATTACACCATAGTACTATCTCATTTTTCCCATTAACATTCACTTCGTGAATATTCACACGATGCACGGTGATGTAGAATCTATATTTTTGGTTAATGATAGTCCGAATTGGGGAAAACACACACTCTACCAAGAGACATACACACATACACTAGATGCCTTGGTAGACTGCTACAGTTAGTAGGAAACATAGGGTTTTCTAGGAGAGTTCGAACATTATACAAAACATCTTACAGAAACATTTTACAAACATTTTCATACAAACTCAGACATTAATATACTTATGATCTCACCAGCATTAAGCTAATACTCGCTTTCAAAATAACTTGTATTCTCATGTCACCACTAGACAGGTACAGGTGCAAGGCTTTTGAGAAGATGAAGTTCGTTCAAGACTCATCTTTTATTTTGATATGTATATTTTTGGTATCTATAACCTTGACAGAACACACATGTATGAAAATATATTATTAATGCAATGGATGATGTTGTTGCTTGTTTACTATTATTCATTGTTTGTGATACTGTACATGACGTCCTCCACCCCAGAATGTTTTTGCCATTCATGGTTTTAGGGTGTGACATTAGAACACATATATCCTTATCATGGTTAAGGATCTCGAATAGATCATGATTTTTCACACATATTTATCAATAAGTTCCAGAAATCACACATATCATGCAAAAACACATAGATCTGCACATTTTACTTGTATTCTCCCCCATAAAACATGTGAAAACCGAAAATAGAGGGGTATGAACTCACCTTTGCTTGTTGTTTTCGGTTTTGAAGAAAGAATGGAAGAGTTTGATGTTATTTTCGGCCCTAGAAAGCTTCTTGAGAAAACTTTGGCTTAGATAGGTTCTAAGAAGCATGATCATGAACTTTCATGATTTAGAAGGAGATTTATAAAAGAATTAAGAAACTAAACCATGGATCTAAGTACAACTTACCAAGGATGATGATTTCTTATGGAAGAACCTCCTTGAAATCCCCTAGATCTCGAAATTTTGATGGAGGAATGAAGGTGTTTTTGAGAGAATTTGGAAAGAGTTGGAAATGAATTATGTATGTGTGTGTGTCTACCTTCGGCTGAGAGTAGGAGGGAAGAGGGGAGAGATAATTAGGTGAAGTGATAGGTGCACGCGGAGGAGAGGATGGTGCATGGATACCCAAAATGTAAAGATTAGGTGTCTAACCCTCAACAATTCACTTTTTTTTTTTATTATTAATATTATGGGTGTGGGCCGAGAATTGGGCTAGGAGAAAAGAGTTGAGTAGTTTGGGCCATTAGTTGCCCTAGTTCGAAATCATAGGCCCAATTTATTATTTTTCAGCCAATTGGGCTTTTAAGATATCTTACGGCCCAATAATTTTTAAAAGAGTGAGTTTTACGGCCCAATAAAGCTTATTAGTCTAGTTAAGGCCCATTAGGGTAATTTATTTCACTTTAGGCCCACTATGGCCCAAAATGTTAAATTTTATGAGAGTGGGTCCAATTAGAACCCATTTAAGGGTTCTAGGCCTAAAATAGTCAAATTGGAAGCTTATTGGTCCATTAGGCCCAATAAGGAAATCCTAGTCCATAATGGACTTAAACCGAGATTTATAGGGTTTCCAACCTTTTGTTGACTATTTGAATGTTTGTACAGAGTGTTTGATGGAAATTTTGTTGTCATTGAATAAACATCATACATGCTTTCAGGTTTTAATCACAATGTTATCCTTGTTAAGTGTTTACAAAGCATCAAAATTCTTAGTTGTGACAGATAATGAACTCCAGAGACCTTGATCTGCCTCTTTTCAATGTATAATGTGTTGTAGAGTCATAAAAATCCAGTCTTGGGCATTAGGAGTGAGCCATGCATGAGTTATGAGCTTATTAAGGGAAGGGAATGGGTGTTTTGAGTGTTTGTGACCTAATCACCATGCAAAGGCTTAAAATCATTGACTTTATGGGCGTAATCCCAGTACGCGCGGCGTAGGGGTCGAGCACCCCCGATGTCTGCATGGTAGCCGAGTACGCACAACGTAGAGATCAAGTACGCGCAACGTACTCCATATCGTTGACTTTTGTTGACTTTTAGGGTTTGGTCAAAATTATGGACTATTAAGCATAGGGAAGGGTAAAATGGTCTTTTCACCCTTCTGTGAGTATAGAAGGGTTAGTCTAGTTCTTGGAAGCCGATATTAATTAGGGATAATTATTATAAGTTAGGCGGAGGCTAGACTAATGGGTAGAGTTCGAGATTTCCGAGTTCGATGTTTCATTTGCTAGCTTACGAGGTGAGTCTTTTCACTATACTTACCTTGTATGGTAACTTTATGTGTGACCCGTGGGTCTTATGTGTATAAGCTGTGTTTTGAAATATCATGTTATCTGTTTTGTGATATGCTTACTGTGTATTATATTGAGCTGCTGAGTTGAGGGACCAGAGGGTCCATTTGAGTTATGGGACTGGAGGGTCCTACCGAGACACATTGATCGAAGAATCTTATTGAGTTATAGCCTCGAGCGACTAATGTGTTGTGTGTGGTATTTTGGGGAACTCACTAAGCTTTATGTTTACCGTGTTATGTGTTATGTGTTTCAGGTAGTTTCGAGAATCGCGACAAGACACCGACATGATTGTACACACTGGCGGGAGATTGTTTTTATGATTCTGAGATTGTTGTTTTATTTGTTGACAATTGAGACTTATGAGATTTTGAGAATTATGAAACAAGTTTTTAGTATGGTTGAAAATGAAAAAGTTGTTTGAAAATTTACGTATTGTAGCATGTAGATGTTAAAAAAACAAATACACTTTTTATTAAAGTCTGCAACCTTTTGGTTTATCTCTTTTGCTGCAGAGGAATACATAGGTAGTCCGTAGATTTAATGAATTTTTGTTTCAAAAAATTAGTTTTTTATATGAAGCAAGGACCAAAACTGCAAAATTCATAAAATATACGGATGAAACCTATCAATTTTTAGACCAACATTGCAAATCTTACCAAAGCACATGGACCATTTCTGTAATTTACTCGATATTGTATTTTGCACAAAAAAAAAAAAAAAAAAAAAAAAAATGGTTTTATGTCTCACGCACAAGACAATGTGATGCTGCCCAGTGCCCACCTTCCCCAAATCATCTTACCGCATGGTGTGGTGGGGTATAAACGGATCCATTGTGTTTTGTGTATATTTGATCGGCTGTTATCAGTGTCATTTTAAATATAATAAAAACAATGGAAAAAAAAAAAAGATCAGGCGCATGGTAAGGTTCTCGGCCATAGTAGTTACAAGTCAATGGCTACCAAACACATGAAAAATGACATATTAATCCATCGCACCTTATTGGCCTGTAGTCTGTAGATAAGCGGAAGTCTGAAGTCTCATAACCCTAATCCTCCATTTTTGCATCGATATTCAGTTATTCAGAAGGCTTCTGTTTTTTATTGTCTTACAGGTACTCATTGTATCTACTACTCTAGTATTATAAGTTGGTATTTGATGCACAATTTGACATTTGCTTGGATCGCATAGAGCTGTTGTGTTGATAGTCATTGGAACTGTGCAGTTTATAGTTAAGGTGGAAAGCGTATTCGAATATTATATATTGCGTCTTCACGACTAAATTTATGACCGGTTTGGATTTGTTGATGAGATTTAAGTTTTGACTAAATTTAGAGTCAAGATGAAGGAAGTTATTGAAGGTTTAATAAACATGACAGAGCTAAGGGGATATCCCCAAAACAAAAATGAAAGATCGATTTGTAGTTTTCCATGCTTATTAATGTAATTACTCGGCTTGTTATATGGCTAATCATTAGGTATATGTCATTTTTGGCTCTGTATATGGACGAGGAGAGTGATAAGTTTGAATTTGTATATTTATAAATTTCGTTTAGGTCATTTTAGTATATAATTTAAACTGCCAGTGGTGACAACAGAAACTCGGATGATCTTGTATTTCTCCCAGTTTAAGTAGAAAAGGAGCATGTTAAATACTAGAGTCATTAGTTGTTTGTGATTCAATTCAGAATCCCCCGTTGGGTTATTTATCTTTGTATCCTCTGTCTTAGCGAATTGTATGATTAACAACTGTTGTTTGTTGATTCTTAGATTATACAAGCAGTTTTACATCAACTGTGGTTTGATGGAGCAATTGACAGTTGAAAATGTCCAACTACTTCCTGCAAAAAATGATGACCATGGAGGTGTAGTGATAGAGCTTGAGGAGCATATGGACTCGGATGTCTTTCTAACACTGCTTAAAACCTCATTGTCACAGTGGACAACGCAGGTTCTATTCTGATGCTGAAATAGAAGTCTTCACAAATCATTACTTTATTTCTTTTTATATATGATACATGAAATTAACTTGTTTATTGAGTTGTGTTTGTGTAATGTAATAATTATGGGAAGGTTTTGACAGGGAAAGAAGGGCGTTTGGATTAAAATACCAATCCTTCTTGTTAATCTTGTGGAACCTGCAGTGAAGGTAGGTGTTGTTACTTGTAATAGAGTAATAGTAGTATAAATTGGATTATGATTTGAATGATAACATGAAAAATTCAAAATTGTGTGGGCACTGGCAGGAGGGTTTTTGTTATCACCATGCTGAATCTGATTACGTGATGCTTGTTAAGTGGATTCCTGAAACAACAAGCACTATCCCTGCAAATGCTTCTCATAGAGTAGGTGTTGGTGCTGTTGTCTTGAATCACAAACGAGAGGTAGGTATTTTGGGCTTATTATATCTATATTATTATTTATTATTTATTTTTTGTTTGTTGATTTACAACAGATGCTTGTTGTCCAAGAGAAGAATGGGCCATTACGTGGAAAGGGTATCTGGAAGGTCCCAACTGGAATTGTTGACGTGGTATATAATAATATTTTTTTTTTTAGATTATTTTGCCAAGAAAGACACATATATATATATATATATAATATAGCTTTCTCCAGTAAAAACTAACAGAGTCCCTTCCATTCCATTGCGCAGGGTGAAGATATCTGTACAGGGGCGATTAGAGAAGTCAAAGAAGAGACTGGAGTAAGTTAGTTGACTTTAATTAATTATATGATATGATATTCCAGCTTTCACTGATAAATGTTAACATGTTTCAGATAGATACAGAGTTTGTTGAAGTACTAGCATTCAGGTAAACGTTTGTGTCTCCTAAATAAAATTATCAATGTTTAAAATGTGGAAAGAATAGAATTAGAATTTGAATTGTGTATCTTTCCAGGCAATGGCACAAGTCATTCTTTGAGAAATCGGATTTATTCTTTGTGTGCATGATGCGGCCACTGTCTTTTGAAATCCAGATTCAAGAAGTAGAAATTGAGGCAGCCAAGGTTTTGTTAATTCAACTCTTTTAATTCTATGCACTGAAAAGTTTCGGTGAAAACACTATTTAACACTTTTTCTGCAGTGGATGCCAGTGGAGGAAGTTGCAGCTCAGCCTTTTGCTCAGAAAGAGAGTTTGTTGAGGTACATCACTGATTTATGCATAGCAAAGGTAGAGAGGGATTACTCTGGATTTTCTCCGCATCCTGTAACATCAGGTGTTATTTATCTCAACAAGCGAGATCTAAATTAAAAAAATAATCCTACAGACAATGGTTCACCATTTATAATCTATTGTAACGTTACATGATAAAAAGATTGAACCCAAATGTTATAGATGTCTGTTTTACAATAGAAGAGATGCAACAATGTATAGAGGTTAACCCTACTCTACATAAATCCTACGGGTGAATGGAAAATTGAGTCTAATATTTATTTATCATTACCCTCTTGTTAAAACTGTAATTAACAAATGGACCAAAACTGAAATGAAAACCTGGACATAAAATGTAAAAAGAAAAAAATAAAATAAAATCGAACCTAAACAAAATGAATCACCAGCCACAAGGATACCTTGCAGCGTATTCTAAAATTTAATATAGATAACTCCAGATATTTCTGAGACGTATCAGAAGCTTCTATGACAACAAATATTTTTATTTTGGGATTTATTTTAAATTCTATTAGATATATCTCATGGTAAACTGGGTGTCTGTTTATTGGATCAATGAATTGGCGTTGTTAAATGGCGAGTAACATGTGGTTTGGATCGATAGAAGTTGGTTACGGGTTTTGAATTTTTTTAGCCCACCATCCCAAAAGTTTAGCCACATCAATGTCACAAGATCACCATTTTACCATCACTTACCATAAGAAATACCCACAGCTGCACTGCTTACCTTAAAATCTGAGTTTTTTAAGGATATTTCAAATATGGAAGCTGAGAGAGTTTTTAAAATTTTCACTTTAATAAGAAAACATCGGCAATTATACCCCTATTTGAATTAGGAAATACTAAGAGAAAAAAAAATCTCATTTTTGTTTCCTAAAACTCAAGGAAAAAAAAAGAATCTTCTTCTACCGATACAATTATATTATTTTCTACTAGTTTATAACCCGTGAGAACCACAGTTATAAAATTAATTAAATTTTCTTAGTAAAAACTTAAAATTATTAATCAGTTATTTTAAATAAATTATTAATTAAAAGATATTTTTGTAGTTATATAAATTTATAATCGGTTACTTAAATAAATGCATTAAATTATATCACATTATAATATGTATTTATTTTATTATATTTTTTATTTTAATGTTATTAATTTAATTTAATTGGACTGTGAAACTTAGATTTTGAAATATATCTCCCTATTCTAATAAAAGAATAGTTTTAATCTCCTTTTTACATGTGTCATTCTATTAAGTCTCCTAATTAATGCATATTTTATTCTACTTTTGCCATGTGTCACCCTATTAGGCTTCTTCATTAATGAATGTCATTTATCAACCTATTAATTCTCAATTTTAAATTTTAAAATTTAAATTTCTCACTTTAATTACATTAGAATAAAAATTAATACAAATTATAAAGTAATATAATTTCACATATTTATTTAAATTAACGATTATAATTTTATATAACTAAAAAAATATCTCTTACTTAATAATTTATTTGAAATAATTGATTGATAATTTTAAGTTCTCACTATAATAGTTTAATTAATTTTATAACTGTGGTTCTTACGGGTTATAAACTAGTATATATTCTAATAAAAGAATATGTTTAATCTCCTATTGACAAGTGTCATACAATTAGAATTTCTCATTAATGTTATATATCATCTATTATGCCACTTGTCTACCTATTAATTATTCATTTTAAATTTTAAATTTTAAATTTCACTCTAATTACATTAAATTCATAATTGATTATCCATTTCAAATTCTAAATTTTCCATTCTAATTACATTAAATTAATAATTGATTCTTCATTTTAAATTTTATATTTTAAATTTTCTCACTCTAATTATATTTAATTAATAACATTACATTGAAAAAAATTAATATAGATTATAAGATGATACTTCACGTATTTATTTAAATCAACGATTATAATTTTATATAACTAAAAAAATATTTCTTAAGTAATAAATTATTTAAATAATTGTTTAATAATTTTAATTTTTAATATGAAATTTTAATTAATTTCATAATTGTGGTTATCATGGGTTATAAACTAGTTTGAAATGAAGAATCAATTATCAATTATCTCCCTATACTAATAAAAGAGTAGTTTTTTTTGTCATATGTCACCATATTAGGCCTTGTAATTAATATCATGCCACTTGTCAATCTATTGATTATCCATTTCAAATTTCAAATTTCAAAATTTAAATTTCTCATATTAATTACATTAAATTAATAACATTGAAATAAAAAATAAAATAAATTTTATACAAATTATAATAAAATAAAATTTATACAAATTATAAGATGATATAATTTTACGTATTTATTTGAAGGGTAAATTACACGAATGGTCCCTATGGTTTGGGGTAATCTGCGTATTTGGTCCCTAAGAGCTTTTTTTAACTCGGAAGATCCCTAAGATATATTTTTGTTACGCGTTTAGTCCTTTCCATACCTAAAAAGACTAAATTACCCTTCTTTATTTCTTTTTTCATTTATTTGTTATTTATTTATTAAAAATGTTTATTAATAAGATGGGACCACTTGTATAATTTACTAGTTAAATGTATTGCCTATAATTATCCTTCCACTCATCTGATTTATCTCTTGCCGGAGTAAACTACCACCCTTATGCCACCGGAAGTCACCACCACCTCTAGACTAGACTAATTACCACGATCTCTCCCACCGGAAAAAAATCAAAAAACTCAGATGAACCTCGATACCTCAATTTGTAGAATGAATCAGCATCACATTCCACCCATCAGATTCCGACACCACCCCTGTTTTCGGATGAGTTATCCGGTATAAGTCTTCGAGGGAAATTAGACCACTAATTGTGGATCTAAGGTTGGGTAATATGGAGTTGTGGAACGATTGGGAGAATATCATAATTAAGAGAGTGGTTTAGAGGTAAAATGAATTTTGGAATAGTCCGCCAAGGCTGAACCCACAGTGACTACAAATCTCACGATTTTTCCCAAAACCTGATGTTCAAAAACCGGTTCAAAAGACCATATTTGTGAAACTCTTCTTTGTGAGAAATCAATATTTAGAAACAACGCCTTTAATGATTTTTCAGAAACCCTTATATTTGAATCCCGATGAAACAACGCCATTCATGATTTTTAGAAACCCTTATCTGTGAGAAATCGATTCTCAAACCTGCAACAAATGAAAGGGATCGTGTAATCATTTGTGGGTGCATCTGGTTCATCGATGTTCTAGAACGTACGTCGATTCCCCACCGTGATGCTCTGACGAAACCATATACCAACACCAGTTGTAGATGGGATTCTCGTTGGCAATAAGATCGTTCAATAATTTATGGATTTCTCGAAGATGGAGATAAGGGTCGCCTACGAGGGTACGGTCGTCGACGAAGGAGGATTCCGGCGTCTCCTAGTCTGGTGCCAAGGTGTCAAGTAGGGTGAAAAAAAGTAGAGAGGTCGAGATTTGGGAGACTGAAGCGACGATCGGAGGGTGAAGGTAAGGGGTGGGAGTGGGCCCCATCTTATTTAATAAATAGTTTTTGATAAATAAATAACAAATAAAGAATAAACAAACTAAAAAGAAATAAAAAGGGCAATATAGTCTTTTTAGGTGTGGTAAGGACCAAACGCATAACAAAAATACATCTTAGGGACCTTCCGAGTTAAAAAAAGCTCTTAGGGACTAAACGCGCATATTACCCCAAACCATAGGGACCATTTGTGTAATTTACCCTTATTTGAATCAACGATTATAATTTTATATACAACTAAAAAAATACTTTTTAATCAAACTAAAAGATAATTCATAAAATGTTTTTACAAAAAGTCTTATACTCTTTTTCACCAATACACATTCTATCTAGATAGAAACCGTCTCGTCGCATTGCAACTTCACGTATTTGTCTTTACTTGAATTAGATAAATAAAGTTCTTCATTTTGTATCATAAAACTTTATTTATCTACCTCCAAATTTGAATCATAGACTATCTATTAGAGATTCACATAAAAACAAATATGTCATATTGCAATACGAACGGGTAGGTTTCTATCAAGATAAAATGTATATTGGAGATAAAGAGTATACCAAACTTTTTATAAGTACATTTTATGAAGAGTAAATTACACGAATGGTTCCTATGGTTTAGGTTAATTTGCACGTTTGGTCCCTAACTTATTTTTTTAACTCGGAAGGTCCCTACTGTTTTTTTTTTGTTACGCGCTTGGTCCCTGTCTTACTTAAAAAATCTATTTTTCCCTTTATTTTTTAATTTATTTAAATAAACACACCCCTAATTTCACCCTTCTCACCTTACCTTACGTACTGCATTATTTTTTCCTATTTAAATAATAATCTTTTTAGGTACGACAGGGACCAAGCGCGTAACAAAAACAAACAATAGGGACCAGACACGTAATAAAAACAATCAGTAGGGACCTTCCGAGTTAAAAAAATAAGTTAGGGACCAAACGCGCAAATTACTCAAACCATAGGGACCATTCATGTAATTTACTCTTTTATGAATTATCTTTTAGTTTATTAATCATGTGATGTTGTTTTATTATTGAAGGCGCTCGTGCAACATCTTTTATGACTTCTTTTAAAACTTATTGAAGAACTTATAACCTAAAAATAGAATTAATGATGTAAAAAATAACCAAAAAGAAAAAATATTAAATATTAAAAAGAATTATATAAATGTCAAAAGAAAGAAAGTTGGTCATGGTTTTGTTGTATTTTTGACGGTGGCAGTATCTTCTATGATTGTTTTGCAATATTTTCTATCATTTTTTTTTTAAATTTATTGAAGGTGTTTTTAACCTAAAAAAAATAATAAAATAAAAATGTGAGGAGTATGAAAAATGACCAAAAAAAAAATTAAAAGATGAAATAGTAAAAGAAGAGGTGTAGATGCTAAAGAACGCAAATTTGGGTGGCGTAAACAAAAGAAGAAAAATGATATAATTATAAAAGTAAATCAAGTGTGGAAGATGGTTCATGGTTGTTTATGGTCGTTAGTTTTTTGGAAACTTTTTTCTTTGCTATTTCCTAATTCAATATCTTTCAATTCGGTGGAACAATTGAAAGATTTCTTGGAAAAATCACCCCCTTCAAATATGTTTCCAAAACTTATGTTGTATGCACATAATTTAATTATTTGAAATTTAAAATGGTAGTTACTTTTGTACACGTCTATTGATATATTATGCTTTTAGTGTATAACTAGAGGTTTTAACCCCGCGCGTTGCGGCAGGAGTTTTAAACGATAATTTTTGTGATATACTATGTTCTTTTGAAGTTAGTTTTGGATACCAATATAGCATCATACTTCTATTCCTTTCTGTTACGACATTGTAATTTGAGGTTATTTCTTATTATGGCATTTAAAAGTATGATGTTGTAATAACCACTTATTTTCAATAAGCGGATAAAAAACAAAAATTCAATCATTTTTTTTACATCTAGGAAGCAGAATACATGTTCTTTTAACCTATATAAAGATGAACTTGGGTCAATTAGTAGGGTGGGAGGCAACTAGACAAGGCTCGGGTAGCCACTACTTTAACCAGCAATTGTCATAGCTTGCTTTGTAACATAAAAAATGCAAGTAAAGGTTATGATAAAAAAAAATACAAGTACATTGTTATTTCTTGGATCTAACTTTCTCAATAGAAAAATTTAGACATTCCCAACTTTTAGCATTAAGATTCTTGATTTTTAAAGTCCTATTACTATTTATAATGCAAGAAATAGCAACATGCATTCTTCATTTATTTATTATAGCATAATATTTTAATAATCAAGAAATAACAGCATGTTTTCTTAATAATATTAGTAAATATTAACCTACTAATAGATTATCATGTCTGCCATTCTAAAAAAGATTAATAAATTATCAATGAGGTATCTGGTATCATGCAAAAAGTAATTTGGAAATCTGACATCATGTGTTATAATTGGTTATCTGAATGAATTAAGTATAAAAAATAAGGGCAAATTAGCCCCCAAATAATCCTACACTTGAAATTATAGTTGGCATTATTCCATTTGTTTCTCACAATTTGACTATTATAATACAAAAAACAGTATAATCAACATTAACTTTTTAAACCGTGAGAATATTATTCTAACTGAATACAAAAACCATAGAAGTAGTAGATTTCAACACCTAAGGAGCATACTTATATGCGTTTTGGATATTATTTCAATTTATGATAGATAAGAAAAAAAAAGTAATACTTACATCATTTTAACGGTCCTAAGAACAGCATCCGGAGATTGCAAGTGGTTCCCCTGGACAATTCGTCAAACACTCAAATTGATTAACAATTTTTTTTAAGAAACCAACAAAACGAGATATATAAATAAAATGGTGTGCAACTAATAATGACATTTTCTTTATAATATTTTTGTATCCTCCTTACACAACCACTACCAATTTTTATTTTTATTTTAAAAGGAAAATTTCATATATATCCCTTTTAAACTTCAAAATATCATATTTATCCAGTTTAATTTCTCAATATCATATTTACCATTTATAAACATTCAAAATATCATATTTTTAACATCCCAAATATCACGACTAAAATTTTCTTTTTAAAACATTACTAAAACCATATTCATAAAAACCGTATCATAATCATAACATAATTTCGTAGCATTAATTCGAAATACAAACTTATTATCAGAGTAAAACATCCCAAGCTAGCTGACTATGGTGTGTGCACTGCAATCTTTTCGAGCTTTTCTTTTGAAAACTGAGTACCTGAAACCAAAAACTGAAACTGTAAGCACGAAGCTTAGTGAGCTCCCTCAAACTACCACATACCATACAATAACATATAAAGCACATACTAGGCCTTGCCCACTGCATCGGACCGAGATCCGGACTAACTGGGGCCTTGCCCCCTGCATCGGACTGAAGTCCGGAAACTGACTGGGACCTTGTCCCCTGCATCGGACCGAAGTCCGGACTAACTGGGGCCTTGCCCCATGCATCGGACCGAAGTCCGGAAACTGACTGGGACCTTGTCCCCTGCATCGGACCGAAGTCCGGAAACTGACTGGGACCTTGTCCCCTGCATCGGACCAAAGTCCGGACTAACTGGGGCCTTGCCCCCTGCATCGGACCAAAGTCCGGAAACTAACTGAACATAGCATAGCATAACATATCAACTAGCATGAACACATATACTGCATACTGCATCGGGCCGTAGCCCGGAACACATAACACATAAATCCTGTCTGAGCCACGAAGGCATCAAACATACTAAAATCTGCATCGGACCGAAGTCCGGAAACTACTACTAGTTAAACGGGCCGGCATTGTGGCCTTAGACCCGTTCCTACTAGAAGGAAACTCACCTGAACTGCTGAATTCTGCTGGTAACCCTCGGACTGCTAACCAACCACCGTCTGAAACGCTGCTCCTCTAACTCTCCGAGCTACCAATAACAAAGTGACACTTAGCCTGACAGTCCTCTAAAATTCAACTAACTCAACTCCGATCAAAGTCAAAGTCTTGGCCAAAGTCAACCTTCCATGTTGACCCTACTCGCTGAGTCAGTCTACTGACTCGCTGAGTTCGCTGATTTCCGAGTTCTGTCCTGTCCAACTCACTGAGTCCCCACTCAACTCTCTAATCTGAGCCTTGACTCGAAGGGTTTGGGGTTTCGCGACTTGACTCGCCGAGTCCAAGAACAGACTCGCCGAGTACAAGGCAATCTTCATCTGACTCGACGAGCTGTTCATCCCACTCGTCGAGTTGCTCCACTACTTTATGCTACTCGCCGAGTCCACTCAAAGGACTCGCCGAATCCATTCGAATCTCCCTACATGCAGAGGGCTATTGAGTCATGCATGGACTCCAAACTGTAGATCTACCCTTCCCAAGCCTATTCTTCACGTAAAGTTGCAAACTTTACGTGTAGAGAAGGAGATCTAAGCAAAATACACCATGAACTAGGGTTTAAGGAAAAGAGGCTTCATGATCCACTCAAGGGCTGATACTTTGTGCTTCTCAAGACCATCACATGCTTAGATCTGGAGTAGCAACTTCAGATCTGGCTTCTAACTTGAAAGAATAACATCATGGCTAAAAACTCCAACAACAACACATAGATCTAGGTGCAAAGAGGGGTCCAAGAACTAGTTTGTTACCTTCAAAATGCTCAGAATGAACTCACAATCCCAGATCTATAGTACTTTCTTGCTCCTCCAAGCTCCTTCTTCCTTCTTCAAGCTTCAATGCACCTTCCAAGTCAATAAATGGCTCAATCAATGGATGTGACGGCTAGGGTTTGATGTCCTGGGTGAAAGAGGCACTAAAGGAACCTTAGGGAAGAGAATGAGGCGTATAGGCTCCAAGTCCCGATTTTAGGGTTTTCCTCGTTCAGACCAGACTCGCCGAGTCACCTTGGACGACTCGCCGAGTCAGTCGCTTACTCCTCGACCCGGACCCCGCTCGGACTCGCCGAGTCCCTCCTTGGACTCGCTGAGTCTCCCCTTAAAATTGGGGTTTTCTTTCTTTTCTTGGCTTTCCAACTTTGGGTGTTACAATATTTTCCCAAATCTTTTTTATAGTGATTTTAATATTCTATAATCATTTTTTATACATTAGAATTATTATAATAATTAAAATTTTTAACCATATTATCCTTACATCTATGATAATGGAATGTGAACTTCTAAATTGTTGGAATGTCAGCCTCTTGAAAGACAAAAAGATTCATCTTCATCCCTTTCTATGGAAAATATATTTTGATTGTTTAGTTTTTGTTGTTAATTATTATCATGTTGTAGATGGAGGATATTTTAGATATTATCATTGATATTTTGATGTTTAAAAAGTGCATATACGATATTTTGATATTTAAGAAGGACATATATGATATTTTGATGTTTAAAAATGACATATATGATATTTTGAAATTTTATGAAAAGTAAATATGATATTTAGAAATTTTATGAAGGGTATATGATATTTAGAGGTAAATATGGTATTTTGATGTTTAACAATGACATATATAAAATTCTCCCTATTTTAAAAATCCATATACTAATTAATCATTTTTTTTTAAATATGTACAATAAAGTAATATGTGTGACATATTTGGAGAACTACAACCATACTAAAGTAGTTAATAAATCCATGTTTTCTTATGACATTGGATGTTTGCCTTTATAGTATAAGTATCCTAAAAATTTGCAAACACTTCTCTACAATGCAATAGATGAAAATACTCTCCTCTCCTTTATCATTGGTGAATTGTAAAAAATAAATTAAATATCTGCAGTACTGTGTGTTAAAGATTGATTAAAGATGAGAGTTAGCCACTTGATTTTTCATATTTTCAAGAACATTAACCTGAGATTTCAATTTGAAGTACCCAAAAATGCCAGTCATCTCAGATAGGATGTAAAAACAAACATTAACATGTTTGTATATGTATGTGTGTACAATAATATAACTATTACTGATGCAAAAAATAATAGTTACCATTGAGCTGTTAGATTGTGCTTACCTTTTGTACCAGAAAATCCATATGCCCCTCGCTGTAAAAACAACTATTAATAAGTGCAAGCTTTAAAAAAACTTTTTTATCAGTTTATGCAACTGATGTTTTCTATACAACGATGCTGCAACTGCTTAAACATGTTATCAATAAAATATTGCATCTTTTGGTCCTAAATGAAAAGCCATTGCATATTTCGTGTAAAAATCCTCTTTGCTATGTAAATCGGGAAGAATGTAAATTGTCCTTACATAAATGCATATTTTAACCCTACAAAAAAATAGCAATTCTATTTAAGTACTCAAGATGATGTGTGATCACTTAAGTATCAACAATAACCTAAATGTGAATCATTTATACAATCAACCCTAATGCCTCTTGTGTATCTTCGTTTTCCTCACAATGATGAAACATGGAGATAAATATCAGATAACATTGTCATTAACAGATGTTAAAGAGCATAACTAAGAGAAACTATTAAACTTACAAAAACAACTATTCATTTTATATGTACACACATGTTTATCATAAAAAATTTACACAAATTTGTTACAAAAACTAAGGAGCAACCAAAATAAATATATCAAAACCAAACAATAGAGATAAGGAAAAAAAGCCATACTTTCTATTCTTTAAATATGAGATTGACTCCAATATTATTTTTTTCATAGATTTTAACTTTTTGAACTTTGAACTTCATGGATTCGAGATGAACATGAACTTCATATCTACATCATCTTCTAAGTGGGTGTGTGGCAAAACTTTTCAAAACAGCGTATTAGCTTTTTAGCTTTTCAAAAAGCTAATAAGCTAAAAAAGTATTTGTGTATTTAAAAAACACTTTTTAAAACAACTTTTTGGATAGGAAAAAATAAAGCTTTCAAAAAGATGGAAAATCCTAGTTTTTTTAGATTTTTAACCATTTTACTCCTGAAAAGCAGTTTTTCTTATCGAAACACTTTTTAAAAACAGTTTTCCTTAAAAGCTAAAAGTTTTGTTAAACAAAAGTGATGAACACCCATAAAATTCCAGCCAATTTAAAACTTTTTAAATCATATGAAACCATTCAATTATTACAATTTGTTTTCCAAATAGTTTATACATCGGAGTTCCCATAAATCATAATCATCAATTGAGGAAGTGTACAGTCACGCCTTCTCCTACCGACGACCATCCGTTGAACCTGAAACAATAAACTGAAACTGTAAGCCCGAAAGCATAGTGAGTTACCCCAAAATACCAACCTCATATAACCATAATCATAATCATACCATATCAACAAATACAGAAGTACATGCATAATGATCCTTCAGCCTGATTGGACCGCTCCCGAGCATTCGGCATGACTGGACCGCCTCGTAGGGCCTACAGCCTATCCGAAACCCAACCCCCAACCAAACAAACATGTGCACATAAGTATCATACTCTAGCCCCTATCATATAACAGTCAAACCGATCTAGCAGATCACTTATCATAACAACACCCCAATAACCGGGTTATAGACTTAACCGATCACTAACATAGCATCATCCTATATACCAGGATACCAACTTAAACCAGGTTACTAACATAATACCGTCATAATTTACCAGGATGTCGATCTAACAGATCAATAAGCATATCAAACAAATACAAGTAAAGAATCCGAGAAAATGGCCGACCTTGGTGCCTTAGAACCTGTTGATATAGTGAAGATAACTCACCTTACAATGTCGGACCGAACCACGAAATCACGCTCCCGAATCACTGCCCCAAACTCCAACACCTATAATCATCAACGATCCAACCAAAAATACCCGCTTACCAATTATCCTCAAAAGCCAAAACAGTCAACCCTTGGTCAAAGTTAAAGTTAACAACCGAGGTCAACAGTCCATGTTGACCTGACTCGCCGAGTGCACTATACTGACTCGTCGAGTTCATTCAAAACTCACAGAGTCTTGAAACCATCGCTGACTCTCCGAGTTTCTAGACAACTCATCAAGTTCAAACGTATCTGAAAGTCGGGAAACCCTAAAAGACTCGCTGAGTCATCTCCCAGACTCGCTGAGTTGAATTGCAATGCAAGACTTGTAACCCTAATGTGACTCGCCAAGTCGGGCGGCCCGACTCACCGAGTTTCTTCGCCCTATTCCATAATCCAACGATTATGAGCTAACCAATTGTTCCAAATTGTAGATCCAACCTCCTAGGGCATGCTTCTTATGTAAAGGTGCAAACTTTACGTGTATGCAAGGTGATTTGGCTCAATACAAGCTAGGGAGAAGGTTCATGACAAGAATGCTCACAAACAAGCTAAAGGGGCTGATACTTTATGATTTCATGGACCAAGACAAGTCTAGATCTGAAGTTGTAACCTCAGATCTAGACCCAAAACCCGAAATGGATTCTAAACATGCTAAATGGCCCCAAATCTCATCGATGAATAGATCTAGATGTAACAAGGTCAAGGTAACGACTTGTTACCTTCAAACTGATGCCACTGAGCAGAGAAATCGAATCCACCAGCTCCTCTATGATCTTCTTAAACTCCAAGCCTTCTTCTTGCAATTGCTTCAAAACACACTTTCCCTCCTTCACACACTCAAAATGGGGGGTTTGGATCGGCTAGGGCTGCTTTTGGACGTCAATGGGTGATAAGGGGGCTGAGGTAAGGACTTAGGGTCCTTTAAATAGGGTGCAAACCCTAAAGTTAGGGTTTTCTCTTCCCAGCACCAACTTGTCGAGTCTAGTCGCCGACTCGACGAGTTGGTCACTTAACACATGCCAAAACCCGCTCCGACTCTACGAGTAGGTGATGTGTATAAAACCAACTAGTTTTAATCCTACTAACTTAAACACAAAGACAAACACACAAAAGGCAGTGTACCTATCGATTATCAGTTTACTTCATGTAAGTAGAGTATCGAACACAGGTAACAATAAACAATTAAAATAAATGCTAATATTATCTAAATAAAACAAGTAATAGAAAATGGGTTTTCTCTAGTTTTGCAAGACTAGAAACTTCAACAATTAAGTAAAACTTAAACTAAGAAAACTAAGAGCTAAACAAATAAAAACCAACTAAATTCAATAATAAAGAGGGCTTTTGTTTAGGTTCGACTCATTTGTTCCCATGGATGATTTCAATGTATCGGATTAATTCTTCATTGGCTACCGACTAAGATGATTTGTTTCACGTTCGCTATTACTAATTCTTAGGAAACAAATTAACTCAAGCAGTGGCCAGTTGTGTAAATTAACGGATTTCATAGTTATTGATTCGGGTTAAATAAGACTTGTAATGGTTAGTTAAATTGGCACTTTAGTTAACCTCTTGCTGATGTTCATCAAACAAACTCACACATTAACTTACCTATCTTCTAGTTAATTCTAGTTTCACATTCGATATTCCTAGACATACAACTATGTGGTCACAATAAATCATATGAAATTAATAACTAAGAGATGTTCATACAACTTAATTACTGATTTATTAACAGAAGAATAGTTAAAGTTAACACATAAGGTTCTTTAACAAGCTTAATAAAACATAATCACCAATTAAAATTAATCCCAATCAAATAATCAATCCATGTTCACAAATTCATCTACCTAAACAGAAGTTATGAGTTTTAGCTCATGATTACAATAGAAACAAGCTCAAAAACGAAACCAATTGGTAAAAACATAGTTCAAACAAGAGATTAGGTAAGAGTAAACTTGATTTTGACTTGATTCTCCTTAAAATTGAATGTAGGGTTGATTCCTTAGCTTCCCACGCTCCAGCAGCACCATTAGTCGACAAGTGGCCTCCAAGGGTTCATCTATCTCCTGACTCTAATTCACAACTTGCTTCTCCCCAAGGGTTCCAAAAAATTTTGTGTCGATCTGAGCAGTCGTTTTTATAGATTCGCACCGACTCGCTGAGTCCATAAATGACTCGTCGAGTCTATCACTTAATTCCTGTGCATGGTAAGTCAGAGAGTCCTTATCTTCTCAATTCTTCGATGCGACTCGCTGAGTAGTTGACCCTACTCTCCGAGTACCTTGTATTTTTAACAATTTTCTTCTTTGTTCAACTCCTGAGCTCCCAACCGCTTCTCTTGCTTCCTTTTGCTTCCGAGCTTTGCTTTTGGACTGAAAACACAATTCAAACACTTTTAAGTATCTTTTGTCCATGATATGCAATAAATTAGCTAATAAATGATAAAAATCTATACTTAATATAAGGCTAAATATGCAAATATCAAAATACCCCACACTTGACTTTTGCTTGCCCCCAAGCAAAACTAAATTTTAACACATTAGAATCACATAAGACAACTCCAATCGAACCCAACCATTATGCCAAGACCGCAACGCATGCATTTGTGTCTAAAATTTTTCCTAAGGAACCCCCATACTCTAAATACTCACAATCCTCATAAACATTCGCCCACTTTTTCCGAAAAATGCTCATTTTATGCATCCCTCCGAATCCATCCGCAGAAAACCTCCTAACCTCAAGGTATTTTTGGTTGAGTAACCCAAGCGTACATAATCTAGACCATTACAATTTATGATACCACTATGGAGCTCTTTTGGAATTCTTCACTTCTTTGATATTTGATCTTTAATTTCTTTGAATTCACCACCTTGTTTGATTTGATTTTTGGTATCTTCAACTTTTGAATTTCTTCAGAATTTTCGATCTTTGAACTTCATACTTTAACTTTGATGCTCCAAAAATTCTTCAAACTTTTTCTTGTAATTCTCTCTCTTTTTTTTAACATGTAACTCACTTTTTTCACTCAAAACCCTACATGCTTAACTAGGGGCGCTCAACTTCAACCTTTATTGGTTAACGATAACAATTTTCCTGGATACATTTCTGGTACACGATGCTAAACATATTGCATCCTTCAAACTAAGCGAGGCCGTGTTTTTGTCCCATGATTTCACTGGAATAAGGAAGTCACAAATGCACTAGAACGTACATAGGTTCAACTAAACATTTGGGTCTTCGTGCAATAATCAAATATAATACTAGCATGATCCCTAATTGCTTTACCAAAATTTTCTAAATTAGCCCTAGAAATTTTAATGCAAAAATTTCAAAATTAACTAAAATTTCAAGATTTTCGAAATTTACCTAAAATTTTAACTAATTTAACCAACCCCCTACCCCACACTTAATTTATGCAATGTCCCCATTGCATATTATGCATGATAAAGAACAATAAAATAAAGAGGGAATTGGAACAAGCTCCCCTGGGATAGTAGTTGCAAGGTTGAACTTCTTCATTTAAAGCTCCGTCTTCAGCTGACTTTAGACATAGGAACAACTCATCCATGCCTTGGGTGTCATTCGTCTCGTGTGGTTGACAGCTCCAAATATGTGGGAAAAAGCATCTTGGAATCGCCTAGAAATGGTCTTCAAAAATATAGCCAATTGTCGCCTTGAATTGAATCAAATCGTCGACTCAAAGATAAAAGAATGAGCAACTCGTCAAGTTTTATGTGGAGACTCGTCGATTTGAATCGTCATATGGGCAGAAATCGTGAATTTTCGCTGGAACTCGTCGAGTTATAAGGGTGCACTCAACGAGTTTTCGGCTCTGATCGTGCAAATTCTTCTTTCTGCTTCAGGTTTGTTTTTGAGGTCAAAGAGGGTATTAAGGTAATACACCTCCTTATATTCTTCAAATACAAAACTCCTTTTTAACCGCTAAAACCATCAAACTTATAAAATCACTCAAATCTTCTAATCTTCTCGTCTACGACTCGACCCCTCACTTTATTTCCTCACGTTTTATTCGTTCATTCTATCCCTCACCCTATATTCTGAAAAGATCAAAAACAAATACCAAGTAATAATAAAAAAAAATCCTAAATTATCCCTAAATACTAGAAGTTTAGAAAGAAAAAGAAAAGCAAACTCTAATGACGGGTTGCCTCCTGCAATCACTTCTTTTTGTGCGAGTCTTTAGCTGAACTCCAAACTTAATAAACTTTTAATAAATTCGATGACCTTCCATCCATTGCATTAAATATTTTCTTTGGACCAATTTGTAAAATTCGACTATTTGCTTAAAAAATTGGCCAAACGAGCTTGAATTGATAAAACCCAAGAATATTGACCGGGGTTGGAACCGGTTGGATACTAATCATAAATGGATCGTGATTTAGAACTTTCTCCAAAGTTAGAATCGTCACCCCATGCATCGAAACACAAACCGAAAATACAGGGGGCCATATCGTGGTAATGGTCAAACCACGGGTTGGTTCCTGCAATTCAGCTTGTTCTTGTTCTTCATCTGACCCTTCTGCCAACAACCTTTCCAGCTCCTCCAAATCTCTTTCTGGATTAAATTCTTCATCTAGTAAATTTAGCTCTTGTGACTCATATTGCTCTTGTTCGTTAGTTAAGAAGTTATCTAACCATCTTCCAAATTTCTTCAAATCATCATCTGAGTCATACTCTTCATCTTCTTGCTCAATTTCCTGCACTACTTCCTCAAGAAAAGCATCAAAAGCATCGAGATTTGGAAAATACATAATAAAATAAAAAAAATAAAAATAAATATTAAACTATATAAAAAATTAATCAACAAATAAAAATAAAAATTACAATTAACAAATAAAATTAACTATTTAGAACTGTTCCCCAGCAACGACGCCAAAAACTTGATGTGTGTAAAACCAACTGGTTTTAATCCTACTAACTTAAACACAAAGACAAACACACGAAAGGCAGTGTACCTATCGATTAACAATTTTGTTCAGGTAAGTAGAGTATCGAACATAGGGAACGGTAAACAATTAAAATAAATGCTAATATTATCTAAATAAAACAAGTAATAGAAAATGGGTTTTCTCTAGTTTTGCAAGACTAGAAACTTAAACAATTAAGTAAAACTTAAACTAAGAAAACTAAGAGCTAAGCAAATAGAAATCAACTAAATTCAATAATAAAGAGGACTTCTGTTTAGGTTCGACTCATTTGTTCCCATGGATGATTTCAATGTATCGAATTAATTCTTCATTGGCTACCGACTAAGATGATTAGTTTCACGTTCGCTATTACTAATCCTTAGGAAACAAATTAACTCAAGCAGTGGCCAATTGTCTAAATTAACGGATTTCCTAGTTATTGATTCGGGTTAAATAAGACTTGTAATGGTTAATTAAATTAGCCTTTTAGTTAACCTCTTGTTGATGTTCATCAAACAAGCTCACACATTAACTTACCTATCTTCTAGTTAATTATAGTTTCACATTCGATATTCCTAGACATACAACTATGTGGTCACAATAAATCATATGAAATTAATAACTAAGAGATGTTCATACAACTTAATTACTGATTTATTAACAGAAGAATAGCTATTGTTAACACATAAGGTTCTTTAACAAGCTTAATAAAACATAATCACCAATTAAAATTAATCCCAATCAAATAATCAATCCATGTTCACAAATTCATCTACCTAAACAGAAGTTATGAGTTTTAGCTCATGATTACAATAGAAACAAGCTCAAAAACGAAATCAATTGGTAAAAACATAGTTCAAACAAGAGATTAGGTAAGAGTAAACTTGATTTTGACTTGATTCTCCTTAAAATTGAATGTAGGGTTGATTCCTTAGCTTCCCACACTCCAACAGCACCATTAGTCGACAGTTGGCCTCCAAGGGTTCATCTATCTCCTAAATCTAATTCACAACTTGCTTCTCCCCAAGTGTTCCAAAAATTTTTGTGTCGATCTAAGCAGTCGTTTCTATAGATTCGCACCGACTCGCTGAGTCCATAAATGACTCGTCGAGTCTATCACTTAATTCCTGTGCACGGTAAGTCAGAGAGTCCTTATCTTCTCGATTCTTCGATGCGACTCGCTGAGTAGTCGACCCTACTCTCCGAGTACCTTGTATTTTTAACATTTTTCTTCTTTGTTCAACTCCCGAGCTCCCAACCGCTTCTCCTACTTCCTTTTGCTTCCGAGCTTTGCTTTTGTACTGAAAACACAATTCAAACACTTTTAAGTATCTTTTGTCCATGATATGCAATAAATTAGCTAATAAATGATAAAAATCTATACTTAATATAAGACTAAATATGCAAATATCAGTAGGCATACCTACTCGCCGGATAGACTCCTTAATTTACACATAAGCCCCTAATATATACTCCTGAAGTTTGGGATGTTACAATAAAATTCATTGCAAAATAATAACATAAAAATAATGTTTTTACGTTCTCACACTATTTACTGTTTTTATTTGAACTACCTTATATATATATATAAGAAAATGAAAATATAAAAATTAAGTTAAAGGAATGAATAAAATAAAGTGTTATATATAATAATAACTAGTGAAGGTTACCCCATTTTACCGGGGGGGGGGGGGGGGGGGGTGGAAGCCTTTGGTTGATTCCAAACAAATGACATTTTGTGTATTTATCCACAGGCTCAAGTCTAAGCTTCACATTTTTGGATGTCGGCTAATGAACGTACAAAAATATCTCTACAGTTGTAACGACCATAAATTTTCAACAAATTTTTACTTTTCAAAAACATCCCAATTACTTTAAGTTTTTACAAAAAGGTTTTCAATACATTTATTATCAGAGTATTCCCAGAACCATAACATAAAAGATAAACACGAGGAGCGGTACGATCACGCCTTTGCCTTGCCACGGTCTCCTGAAGAACCTGAAAAACATTAAACCACAACTCTAAGCCCAAAAGCGTTGTGAGATACCCCCAAAATACCAACCACGTATACCATACACACATAACATGCTATATCAAAACAATCACAGAACAGCCATGCATATCGGGTCTACTGTGTGACTGGTCCTCCGTATCGGGCCTTCAGTCCACCTGCTCCACCCTCCGAGTCTAGTCATGTCCCTTGAGTCTGCAGTGTGGTTGGTCCGCCCGCACCGGGCCTTCAACCCAACTGGTCTACTCTTTGAGTCTACAGTATGACTGGTCCGCCCGCATCGGGACTTCAGTCGGCCTGGTCCACTCTCCGAGCCTCGACACGTCTGGTCCGCCCTCGTGGGGCCTACAGCCTATCCGGACCGCTCGTTGGGCCTTCGGAATAACCGGTCCACCCTGGGTATGTTGGCCTACAACACAAAGCAGATCCCGCCTCAACCCATCCCCAGTCAAACAACCATGTGCACATAAACATACAATCATATAACAATTCGCATTCAATCAAACCGATCTAGCAGATCACATATCATAACATACTCTAAACAGGATACCGAACTAACATGTCACTAGCATATACCATCCTAATACCCGGATGCAAACATAACAAGGCAACAACATAACAACGATACCAGGATTACAATCCGATAAAGGTTCGGCCTTGGTGCCTTAGACCCTATTGATATAGTGAAGATAACTCACCTTGCGATTGCCGAAACTCTGAACTGAAGAAGCAGATTCCCGAATCACCGACTCACCGAAAATCCCGAACTAGCTATCATAACAAAATAATCATTAGGCCAAACATACATCCACTTATTGGGCCAAGGCCAAAGTCCAAATCTCCTACAAAGCCCAATATTGGCCCAATTTACTAAATTAGGCCCTCCTCACCAAATGGGCCTAGATCCAAGGTCCATAATAATAATTGGGCCCAAAATACTCTATCCATACTATTCAATCAAGGTCCAATCTTATTAGCCCAATGACAACCCAAACCAACAAGGCCCAAACTTAAAATGCCACAGAGGGGGTACGTTGGGCGTACCCTTCTTGGTACGTTGGGCGTACAACAATGCTCACAAAATGGGATTGGGGCACTGGCCCGCTACGCTGGGCGTACTCCCTTGTTATGCGGGGCGTAACCTCGTGGTTCAACAAATCCATGCAACTGCTTAATGGCTTAAGCTATTAAGCCCAAACTTTAGATCCTTAGGCCAAATATGCTTAGGATTCATAAAGTCTCAAAATTTATCACCTGGGACGTCCATAAAGCTCTTAATCCAAGGTCTTAATCCGTTAAGACCTACTTATCTCACACATAAAACAACCTCAGCCCTTGGGACCTCATTTTTCTCACTCAAGACCTCTCCTAAGGTCTGAAAGGACAGATTATCTTGACCAACTCGAAACATGCAACAAGATGAGGACTTTTGGGACAAGAATGGTGTCAAAGCTTCACAACACATAGATCTACACAATATGAATGTCAAGCAAGAAGCTTTATACCTCAAATAGGCTCCAAAGGATGATGTCTTTCCAAATCTATAAGCTCCATCTGTTCCTCTCCTTCTTTGACAACTTCTCCTTTCTTCCTTTAGCTTCTCTTTTGCCAAAATAAGCTTTCCAAGACCAAACACACCCAACCAAGGAGGTAATACGGATATCTAGGGTTTATGGGGGTAAGAGAGTGCTTATGGAGGCTAAGGAGGAAGCTTTTATGTTCTTTATATAGTGGTTGCCTCAAAATTAGGGTTTTGGGGATTCTGAGAGTACGTTGGGCGTACCTCTAGTACGCTGGGAGTACTCAACCATGCACCCATGTTTTTTCCCCCCACTACGTTGGGCGTACGTCCAGCTTACGCTGGGCGTACCCAGCATGATCCCTTTTTCATGCATGGTCTTCCCTTTCCACTTTTCCCTTAAGAGCTACAATCAATATTATCTTCGAAATGCCGAAACTCCTCTACTCTAAACCCGCTCTCGATAAACTTTACATTCACATGAGGGTGGCGAGAAGCCCTATGCTTCTATCAATATACACCAGTCCGAAACCTTCTCGGACAAAACCCATTTCCCGTAAAAGGACCAAAATTACCCTTCCTCTTAAATCTCAGGGACTCATAATTAAATACTTTGAGAACGGGGCGTTACAATTCTCTCCCACTTAAATTAGGCTTTGTCCTCGAAGCTTGCGGCTACTCAACTCCCGAACTGCCCCCGCAATGCACCACCTAGCATTCATCGGACCGGGTTCCTCAAGACACTACCATCAAAACCCGAAACCCAACTTTCCCTTTCTTGCTGACAAGATGACACATCCCTCAGGATGAATTTCTACAAAATACACAATCCCTTGATCAAAATCAAACTGGGAGTCCGAGACTCCATCTCTGCATCCCTTTCGAGCCTCTTGGCTCTACACCCTCGGAATTCCTTCCGTGACCTCAGCAGACATCCCAACCGAATGTGACTCCATACCACTGCCACAATCCGCTACTTAATGACCATAATTGAAACACCCCAATCATAATTTCACACTACTGCCCTCACTTTCTTGAACTTACACTCCCTCTCGGAGCTACATTCTTCTCCCTTTCCTTACTAAGGAAAACTACTTGGCTGCCTTGATACTACCACAAGTTCCACGATGCTCACTCAATACTACACCGCTCTCTTATAGAATAATTGCTATCCTATGCACCGCACATACTCTGGATCCGTTCGCGAGGGTTCTCAAGTCCATGCTCGACCTTCCACCATGATCAATACCCGGGGCCAAACCTTCTAATGCTAACATACCGCGATATACTCAATCCATTTCCTCGCACCGATCTAACGACACATGCAAAGTCTTCAGGATGACTGGACCGCCTTACCATGCCTTCAGCCAATCTGGACCACTTTCGGAACCTTCAGTAGATCTGGACCTCCCTCCAGGGCCTTCAGTCTAGCTGGACCGTTCTCCGAGCCTTCGGCCTGACTGGTACGCCTTTCGGCCTTCAGTCTATCCGGACCGCTCAACTAGCAATCAACATTCTGAGTTACTCCTTTGGGAAACTCCTCCCATGCATACTGTTCTAGCCCTCTAGGGGTTCCGAACTCTACCTCCATCCCACATACTAAGTCCTGGCCCGATCCCAGGCCTTCCACAATCAATCACCCTTGGTCTGTATTCCGCCCCGCACGCTTGCCACTTACTTATACCAGCCTACGCTTTTGGCTGACCGAAACACTGTTGAGTCCCACGCAGCTAAACAAACTCTCATGCTCACCGATCTTCCGCAGAATTTTCCAATTCTCCCCCACTTAGAGCATTGACTATCAACTACCGGTCGTCGTTACCGACCTCCCTCAATAAACCCTCACGACACAAACACTTATACGCGATCCGATTCCCACTAACACGAGCAACCTTCACAATCACATATTAACACTGATCATCACGGGCTCGAAAGAAACTCGATCTTCAGCTAACAACTCCTCAGACTGTAGATGCTACCCGATATTCAGACCAAACACCTGATTCCCACTATTAACCCTCATGAATGATAATGAACGAAATTCCCAACACTAAACCCATAACCATGCCATAACCCTCAAAAATCAATGAATACAATACCTAAAACCACACAACGAGACTAGAATATAAACAATACTCCACAATAATCATAAAATAATAAGACATCAAGAAGAAACATAGCCGCAGTTGCATCCGGCACTGCCCTGACCTCCTCCAATGTAAGTTGGAAAGCACGATTCTGAGCCCTTGGGGGCTCCACTCCACCCTAACCTCCACCCGTGATCCTCAATATGGTTGGTGCTGGAGCCTGCACCGGTCCCGCAGCAAGCTGTGGACAATTGACCCTCAAGTGTCCAACCTGATGACAATGGTAACAGATCCTCAAATCCCGACCCGGGGCTGCCTGCCAACAATCCCTCGCATAGTGCCCCTCCTTTCCGCAGTTGCGGCATGCACCACCAGACCTACAAACTCTGGTGTGACCCTTCCCACACTTCCCACAAGTGTGGCTGCTCTGATCTCCCAATCTAGAATCGACGGTCTTAGACTGCTTCGGCGCTGGCTGCGACTGCACCGGAGCCTGCCTCTGCTCTCGCAACTGCAACTTAATCTCCAACTCACGCCGCCTGGCGGCCTCCTGCAACTCTAACAAGGTCTCGTACCTCTGCGTAGACACGAACTATCTAATATCCCTCTTGAGCATACTCAGATATCGGGACATTTGAGCCTGATCCGAAGCAAACTCAAGGCAAAACATCACCCTCTCAGTGAACATCCAGCTGATCTCCGTCACCGACTCCGAATCCTGCTTCAGCTCAAGGAACTCCTGAGCCAATCTCTCCCTCTCAACCCACGAAACATAACGAGTGCTAAACATCTCTCGGAACTGATCCCATTAAACCGCAACCCTCTGTGCATCCGAATATGACCATGTGGTCAATCTCCACCAATCCTTCGCCTCAAGCCTTAACAGGTTCAGAGCACACCTCACCCTCTGATCAGCAGGGCATGAACACGTGAAGAAACACCCTTCCACGTCTGACAACCATCTCATAGCAACAATCAGGTATTGAACTCCATCAAAGGTAGGGGCTTCGTATTATCGAAGTCCCGATACTGGAAACCTCTACCAGCTCCTCCCCCTGCCGCTGCTACAGCCGCCTCTGTGAGAGCCGCATAATGCTCATCAAAATACTCCACCATGGCGGTCTTGATTGACGCAAACAGTTCCGGCATCTCGGCCCGGAACAACGCATCTGTTGGATTAGTGTCTAAGTCCATAACTATTTTGGTATGTACTTGACCCGATGGTGCATGGTCCTTTTGGGTTGCCTTCACCAAAGCAACTTGATAGGATGAATTATGAAGAGAAAGGATTAAATATGATTTATTAATATATTATGAGAATAATATATTAAAGGAGAAATCATATTGTTTAATTAATATTACTTAAGAATTAATAAGAATTAAGTTTGAGGCTAAAAGAGATTAATTAAACTTAAGGGACTAGAATTGTAATTATAAGATAATTGCAATTGGGCTATGGATTACCTTATAATATAAGGTTGGACGAATTCTATGGGGAAACCCATTAGAAATCGTCTAAGGCTTATTAAAGAAGGGTCCATGGGTTGCTTAGGGCCTAATTAGGGTTTCCTAGTTGAAAACCCTGATAGCCTACATGTATATATAGTACCCTTAAGCCCCAAAAACGTGGTGAACTTGTTCTCTAGGGTTTCCACACATTTTGGGCAGCCTCCTCTCTCCTTATTCTTCATCCTCTTGCTCTTGGTGTTTGTTAACCATTAGAGGAGTGACATTTGTGACTCTAAACTTTTTAAAGTCATTACAAGGAGGAATTGTGATTGTTATTGCTACATAACAATCAAGGTAATATCTTAAACCCATTCTTATGTTAATATTGATTATCATATGCTATATTTAGGGTTTAAAGTCTTGGATGAATAGCATGTACAATAGAGAAACCTAGATCCAAGCATTAGGGTTTGTATGAGCACATAGGATGTTCTTATGGCCAAAAACCCATCAGTGGTATCAGAGCCTTGATTGGTTTCTATTGTATTGATGTCTAGTGTGTTTGTTCAAGTTGCAAAAACGTTTTTTGAGCTCCCTTCCTGATGAACTCGGCGAGTACCACAGTGTACTCGGCGAGTAGGCTCCTACTCGGTGAGTTTGAGCGTCAGAATGAGGGGATTTCGGGATTTCTTGTTGTTTTACTCATGGATAATTGCCTTATTTATTCTAAGTCATTAAAATCCGATTTTATTCATATTTGTGAGTATACGCTTGATTAAACAAAAGATAATTACCAATTGATTAGATAATAACTTCCTTATTTGATAAAGTTTGATTATTTGTATTAATTGGGTAACTTATTTTGCAAGAAATTGAAATCAAGGTCAAATATAGATAATTTTAAAATTAATTGTTTAATTTATATTATTTGTTGTTTGATCCTTGTGTTATGAAAAGTTTCAATTTTCCCACTTTAGGTTTTATAGTTTAAATTTGAATTTAATAGTTTTGGTTTTGAAATTTAAATAGTTAAAACCCTAATGTTTTGAAATGTTTCAAAACTTGCCCTCAAGTTTTTGGAATTTAAAAGTTGATTAAAAGTTTAATTTAGAAATGTTAAATTCTAAAACCCTAGTATTGTTTTGAAAAGTTCAAATCACACACTTATAGTTTTATTAATAAATTAAGGTGTATAATTAAAAGAGATTTAATAAAACCATAAGTTTTGGTTTACAATTTAATTAAATTAAGAGTATAAATATTAAATTAGACCACCTAGTATTTTAAAAGTGTAAAATACACCCTATACTATATATAACATTATAAGTCTAACATTATATATATAAGTAAAAGTCAGTCTTACCGTTAGTAGGCCTCATTCACGAAGGTGGTCTATAAGGGGTGTTTAAGGAAATTGCCTATAAAATGGCGATTGAATGAGTATCCACTCTTACACACCGCACTCTTGACTAGTGGAGGATCGTTAGCCGAACGGGTAAGATAAGACAGAAACCTTCCATTATAAGTATAATGAAGTATAAAAGTAACTAAATGCTTTCATAAAATTCCCAATCTTAGTTACTTTAGGCAAAAGTGAATTGATGCAATTCCATGAAATTACATTTTGTGCCCTTGCGAAGACGTTAGTGGAGCGTGTGTGGTTTACCGACACACTAATTGGTTCTAAGAAAATGTAGCAAAGGGTGACTCAATGTTTGTCATAGTTCAGTGGAGCGTGTGTGGTTTACCGGCATATTGAATAGGTGACCGTAACATGTGAGGGCACCATGTAAGTTTGCATGGTTATTCACACCCGCTTTGTGATCCTCGACATCCCAGTCACAAACTAGAGGGGCATATCGAGATTCAAACTTGCCATTGAAAAGTTCAATGAATTCAAAGGATCTAGGAGTTTTCATAGATTTAAAACTTATTTTTTTTCGTTTTTCATGGTGGAAAATTAGTGAATTGTCATTCAATTACCTTCAAATATTCTGCAACTAGATTACGACATCCCTTTTTCTAGGTTGTAGCGTATTGTGTTGGGTCCTAGCCTTAATATCTCATTGGGGTGATTTATTAAGGACTCAATCTATCAACTAACTTAAATTTATTTTTCTCCCATTTTGTAGATGTCAAAGTACGACAACTATGGTCTTCCCAAATCCTGTGGAACAAGCTTTCTACATGAAGATGATACTCCACGATTCGATCGAGGAACAAGAGATCATGCTTGACTTCCTCCTCCTCCTCCTCCTCCTGTTGTTCTCCCTAACCCACAAGATCGAAGAATTGAAAGGTTCAATGTCACTAAAGCCCTATTGGAAACGAAACATGAAGATGGTAAAACTGTGTGTGCCCACGTTCTAGGAATGAAATCACACATTGATAGGTTGAAAATGTTGGGTGTGTCATTCCCGGATAAGTTGGCTGTGAACTGGGTTCTGCAGTCACTTCCCGAATGATATAATGAGTTGAAAAGAAAGTATTATATGATGGATCATGACGAAAACCTCATTGACCTAACTTACATGCTCATTGCTGCTAAATCAGAAATGATTTGGCAAAGCAATGGAGCATATTTGTTGGGAGAGTCAACCAACCATGCTTCCGAGGATGTTCTAGGAGAACCGACCTGCGTTTGCTGCCAAGAGAAAGGGCGTTCGATACAAGTCTGCCCTAAGAGCCTGAAGAGTCCAGAAGATGGGAGAGTCAAAGAGTATGACTGTGCTTCAGGTAAAATCCACTATATAACTCAATTAAGTTCCTATTCGTTGATTCTTAACGTGATAAGATTGCATTTGAATGTTTTGCAGGATCAATGAAAAGAGAGGAAGCTTGATGAAAGAGCAAGATGAATCTAATCACGAAGAAATGGATCTTGATCGCATGGGTTCGATGATTAGATTTTGAGCTTAGTAAGTTATGATAGAGTAGTTAGGAATATTTGATTACATAATTTTTCAGTTGATTTTGCATTGTAAGGACAAATGTTTTCCGCTGCTTTTATGAATAAAATAAATTTTGGTTTGACTCATTTATTTATTTCCTTGCAATGAAATCGTTATGAAAAATCAATGTTTGCATATTTCTACAATGAATGAATGTGATTCTGAATTATGTTATTTGTGGAAATGTCAAGAATTTACCAAATAGGGAAATTTTCTCATTGCCTAAGTTTCAATTGGATAGAGACTTGGAATCATACAACAAGTATTGCATGATGAATGAGAAATTTCATATTTGGAAATTAGAGTAATTCGTTGACAAAGTGTCAAGTGAAGGACTAGGAGATCGAGTACATAGAGTTGTGTGTTGATCAAGTCCACCACAAGAGTAACAAAGATATTCGTCATGATTTACCAAAGTTTAGTAAATATGATTATACTTATAAGATTAAGTGTAATTCTGAATTGATTGAAAGATTTTAAATCAATAGCAAAACAAATAAGAAGAATCAAGTAGGCAGAAAGATAAAAGTTTCTCTATTCTAAGAAGAAGGGAGAGTACCTTTTATTATGTTTTATGATAGGTATTAATGATTAAGAACCATATATCAATTGATCCTCTAAGTAAATATTAGTACATTTGTATGTCTAATAAGAGGAATTAAGAATTGAAGAAATGGTTAAATCAATAAGTCAATCATACTTCGTTCCAAAACAAGTCTTAGAGTTAAGACTGTGACATTGAGTGACAAGTCTTAAGAAGGTTTACAACATTCATCGAGTGTAGAATTTGGAAAAAGGATTTTATTATTTTCGTACATTTGAAATTGGAAAGTTTTGATGTCTTGGATAAGACAAAGACCAACTAGGACAAATTTAATATGGTGTTTTGTCTTGATAAAAGCTACACTAACTCTTGAATATTTGTTTGTCAAGAAATGTTTATTGACAAGAAAATCTTATATGTCAAGGAGTCAGTGGGAGTCTTAATGGTCTTGAAAGGATTCAAGAACTAATCAACAATAAACCTTATCGATCATCACTAGCACACGAGTAGAGGTCTACAACCTATCGTGTTGACATTATCTTGTTTCTGTGCCGTTCCAATCGAGTTAATTATGCATATGAGTTCTATGAGTTCTCATTTGAGTGCACAAAAGGCAAGGACCTTAATCAATGAAAAGTACATTGATGGGAAAGGGTGAGCTGCTTGACTACTTGGAAGACATGGTGGGCAGTCGTGTTACGATAAGGCAAGAAATCAAGATTGAGAAAGTTCGGTCCATAAGAGTTTGAATTTGTCATAAACTTTGGTTTAGACAAACTCACATAGGAACACATACACCATTAAAATCTAAGTGTCATAAGATTCCCTACTTCATGAAAATGACTGTCAGGAAATACTTTCACTAAAAGAGATTTTAAGAAGATAGTGATTGTGATAATTGGATTCTCGAATTCGATTATGGTTACGGTATCCTTTTCCATGATTCGAATTGTGAGATTTGGCAATTAGTCTTAATTGTTTAGACACACATATGAGCTATCTAAAGGAAAGGTGTATAACCTTGATAAAAGATTATCAAAGCATTAGGTATTAGAAACATGAACTTAAGAAATTCAATAGGTATTGTTTTTCTGAAAGTTAAGCTGTTTATGAATATATGTCAAAGCTAGTGGGAGCATAAGTGTTATGTTTATAATAATCATCATGATAGTGGGAGCATAAATGTTATGATTGTATGATTATTAAGGCAAGTATTGCAAGTTAGCAATATTTATTATAGAAACAAGAGTCATACTTTGCAAAGTTGTAAGGGTTGAATAGTTGTTTTGCTATAATTAAGGGAGAGAATATTATGCTTCATTTCAAATCTAAAGGCTTAGGTTATGGAATGTTAATACTTTTTGGTCAAAGATACATAGTGTATTCTTAAATTTCGATTATGATTACGGCATTCCTCTTCATAGTTCGAATTATGAGAACGTAACACATAAAATATTATGGCAGAAGATTGATAAAGTATTAAATCTTCATGTAAGACATTATGCATCATGTCCCATATGCTTCAGGTATAGGATCGATTGCAAATGCTATAATATTTGACCATTCTAAGATTTTTCAAATGTCTAGCGCATTAAGAGGGAAAAGGACAAGAATCAATTTTGACTAAGATAATTAAACAACTATCAAAGGACGATCTAAAGTTCGCTGAGGATTGGTCACTTGTAAGTAGTTGGATGTAACACCCCAAAATTACCAGTTAAAAATTTCATTTTTAATTTAGGTGAAAACATAAAACATCATTACAAACATTCATAATAAAAATCCATGTCTGAAAAACCGGTGACATCATAATCATAATTCAGAGTACATCCCAGAAAATCTACAATGCGGAAAACAAAAGGCGTATGTGTGATGTGCTGCTACCGCGCTGGCTCCTTTCCCTTAGCTGAAGAGGTACCTGAAATCAAACTGCAAACCGTAAGCACAAAGCTTAGTGAGTTCCCCCATAATACCCCATACCATGCAAGCATATAACCACAACATTCAACTATGAGATACGGGCCCTTTCCCACACTCGTGAAGATACGAGCCCTGCCCACACTTCGCTTTCTGGGAGATACGGGCCATGCCCACACTCGTGAAGATACGGGCCTTGCCCACACTTCGCTATCTGGGAGATACGGGCCTAGACCACACTCCACTCTCGGAGAGATAAGGGCCTAGCCCACACTCAACCGCCAACTCATATCATACAAGTATCACACAGACAACAAGTATAAACAGCTCTATCCTACTAGCATATATCACAATCACTCAATTAAGAGATACGGGCTCGGCCCACACTCTAATACTAACGTCTCGTCTATACGGGCCGACCTTGGTGCCTTAGACCCGTTACTACTGAAAGGAAACTCACCTCGAAATAGCTGCTGGTGCGTGTGGGAACCGACTGTCTGCTGCTGTTGCTACTCCGGAAATCCTTCGACTGTAATTCCCACAACATACTCAACCAATCAATATTTACTGCCTTTTGGGTGAAATGACCCTTTTACCCCTGACCATGCCCTAAGTCAAAGTCAGAGTCAACTTCCAGTTGACCCGACTCACCGAGTTGGCTATCCAACTCGTCAAGTCTATATCCGAACGACTGACCAGGATTCTGTTTCTACTCGTCGAGTTAGGCGTTGACTCAACGAGTTCTCCATCCAAACTGATGTTCACGTCCTTCATCCTACTCGCCGAGTTGTATGAACAACTCGGCGATTTCATCTTCATCCGATGAACACTTATGCTGCGACTCGTCGAGTTGTATGAACAACTCGCCGAGTCTGATCTTGATCCAAGGAGATTGCCTTGAACTCGTCGAGTCAGGGCATCGACTCGCCGAGTTCCATTATGGGTGAGTTTTGGCTTCCAACTCACCGAGTCCCTCCTGGACTCACCTCACGACTCGACATAACAAAAAGGGGGCAAACCCGGAGACTTGCAACTGGACTCGCCGAGTCAGATGAGCGACTCGCCGAGTCCGTTCCATGCAAGAGCTCAAAATGCGATTTTTCTTGAATCCAATCTATGACATTTGTAGATCTGGGCTCCTAGAGCATGAATAACACGTAAAGTTTCCAACTTTACGTGTAAATATCCATCTATGGGGCTTTTAGGGTTTGAAATGCACCAAAAGAGTAGATCTAAGGTTTATGTGCAATATGGGCTCATAAAGGTAGTGGATCCGAGCTCCTGGATGTAACGCCCGTGTTTCTAGGCTTGCCATTTTTAGCAATGTAATAGTCTAGGTTAACCTTGTAACTCAACTTGAAATAATAAGAATGTATTATTTGTGAATTATTTGAATTATGTGATTTATGTGTGTATTTTCTTAATTTTTATAATTTAATAAATTAAGAATAAAATAAGCATCAAAATTAAAGTGTGAGATAAGCCCGACATCTTTGCATAAAGTTGTAGTGGTCGAAACAAGGATTCCGGGGATATAAGGAATGCCAAAATCCGAGTTATAACGAAGAAGTTATGACCTGTCGAAGTTTCACGACAGAACCGACACGACGCCGAGTGACGTAAAATATGAATTTAAGATAGAGCGATATTTAGCCTTAGCAATCTAAACAAAAGTCGTAGATTTCGTTAAACCGAGAGCGTGCATAAAAGGAACGCCCAAATATGACTTCGTATGAGGAAGTTATGATTTTATGAAGTTTCGACTTAGCAGTATACAGCCCGAATACTCGATTTGAGATCGAGCGGTTTTTAGCCGAAACAATCTAAATGAGAATCGAAGATCTTGTTGTTAGTAGCGAAACGATGAAAAGTTAGGCGAGAACAGACGTCAGACGAAGAAGTTATGAATTTATAACGAAGTTTTTCTGTCCCGGCCTTCTAAAAATAAATAATAAAAATAAAAGTCAAAATTAGCCGACGGAGTCTAAATGAAAGTTGTAGAGTATGGTCTGACCTTCGCGTGGATATAAAGAACGTCGAAAACGGAGCTCGTATGCGAAAGTTACGCAATTTAGAAGTTTGACAAGTCAATTACGCCCCGCGTAATTTGAGTACGCCCCGCGTACTCAGTCGGATGCAACTTGTCTGACCAATACTCGAGTGCCACCAGTCGACGCACGCAGTGACGTCAAAGTACTCCCCGCGTAACCCGAGTACGCCCCGCGTAATCCCAGACCCAGCAGCCTATAAATAGAACTCGAATTCAGCCATTTTCTCTTGTTCAAACTCTTCCCTCTCTCTAAGTTTTGCCTCGTTTTGCATGCCGTTTATACCCCAAAGCCCCAGTAATATTCCCGAGCCCTGAAGTAAGATCCGAAGCCCCGAGAATCCCGAAGAGCGTTATTCCCGAGCCGAAACGCTGCCTGCGAGGAGCCCGGTTTTGTGAAGATCTTCCAGATCTACGGAGAAACACCTCTTCTGCAAGCCGTAGTGCTGCCCGATCATCTTCTGATCAAGTGAGTGTGTAGTTATTTTCATTCCAACGCAATATTATGAAGTATTTCATATAAAATACGTGTTAGGTGTATATATTTGGTTGTTATACGTGTGAGTGTATATTCACTCTCTTCTATCTTATAAATATGATGTATTCTCTATGAAATACGTGTTATGTGTGTATGCCTCATCTATTATGTGGAATATGTATTGCTTAAAACATGTTATACAGGTTTTTAAACTATGTATAAAAATGTATATTTTTATCTACTAATATGTTGGGTAGAACATGGGTAGATAATTGGTGTGTAATAAACAGATGAGAGGCCTCGGTGTTATTGGTGTTATTCTAGTCATTCAGCAGAGTATGGATGACGACCACGGACTATTCTAGACTGTCCTGTGGAACACTAGCAGGCTCATTACCTGTAGGTGTTGTGAACGACGTGTTCACCGGTGTACTCTATCCCCCGCATGGTTGCCTTTAGGACACTTATTGTTGAGGAAGCCCCTCTGCAGTGATGTCCGTCCCGATGAAAAATCCTGAAATAGGTTCCTTATAATAGACGTTATTTTTAGGAACGTAAGGTGAGGATAACGGGAATGGGTAATCGGGTTTATTGTTGATTGTTGAAATTAAATATAATTATTGTGGGTTGAAAACCCTATATGCTCACCAGGCTCCCAAGCCTGACCCACTCAGTTGATTTATTTTACAGGAAGTGGCGCAAGAGCTTAAGATGGGCGAACATCAAGTTGTTTTGTTTACAAGTCTGTATATGTATATATTTGTTGAATGACTTGTAATGCTATCGTTTATGCTTTATGATCTGTATCGGAACATGACATCCCGACTTTTGATTGTGAAATGAAATCATATTTCTTTATGAAATGTTTTGATAAATATCTATTTTATCATGTTTTGTTTTTGGGAACAAATTCCGCATCTCTTTTAAAATTAAAAGGATTTACTCTGAAAATTATTTTAAAAAGCATAAATGAAATCGGACTTTTCTGGCCGAGATTTTGGGGATGTCACAGTTGGTATCAGAGCATCAGTTTAAGCGAACTAGGAATTTGTAGGATTTCTAGACTTAAACTTAGGATGCTAAGTGGAGATTGTGAGATGTGTGTCTGATAAGTTTTAGACACAAGCACTAGTTTATTTTAGGGAAGTTGCCTAAAATGCTTTTATGTGCTAAATGTTATATGTTGCCATATATGATATTATTTGTTCGGATCTACGGTTTATTGCCAACCGGATCTGAAGGTTTATGTGTTTAGGATTCTAAGCGTATATGTACGATATTAGAACTAGCATGTAATCATTTGGAGTAATAAGGTGAAATTATTCGGTGTATAGATCAAAATGGTGAGAACAAGAAGCGGAGTTGGAAATGCTAATGAAAACAGGAATCAACCGCCTGTAATCGAGCAAGTACCTATCGTAGCTGCTGCACCTGAGCCGATAACAATGGTTGGTGTGCAAATGATGATTCAAATGATGTTGGATCGTCAGATGGAAGAAACAAGATGCCTGCTTAGGCAGAATCGTGAAGAACCGTCAATTCAAGCGGAAGAGCCCGAGGAGAATGGAGGGCAGTCTGAAGGAGAAAACTTTAGTGGGATCATTGGTCAAGACGAACAACCAGTGGTTAGACGCAATAACCAGTATGGAGGAAATGATGGTCGTGGGTGCAAGTATAAGGATTTCATGGCATCCAAACCACCATGCCTATCCGGAAGCCCGACGCCGGTACAAGTTATGGACTGGGTCTCTGAAATGGAGACTATGTTTGAAAGTTGCGAATGCAGCAACAGGCAGAAGACCGCTCTTGCGATCCCTCTGCTAAAATCTGGCGTGTTGAGTTGGTGGAAGCTGTTAGCTGATTCTATGCCCAAGGGAGAAGCAAGCAAAATGTCTTGGGAAGACTTTCTGGAACAACTAAAACTGCAATACTGCTCCGAGCAGGACCTTCTGGAAATCAGTAATGAGTTTCAGAATTTGAAGAAAGGGAAATTGAGCGTTACTGAATACGCTACAAGTTTCACGGAAAAGATGAAGTTTATCCCATATTTGGTGCCTACAGAACTCTCTAAGGTCAACAAGTTTGCCTTTAGACTACCAGCGGACTATGGTCCAATGGTTAAGCAAGCAACCACATTGAAAGCCGCCATCTGGGCTGCTAGAAATGTTGAGACACAGATCAGGGAAAAAGGTCTAGAAAGGTCAGAGGTTGGTGAGAAAAGGAAAATCGATGGATTTTCAGGGTCCAGCAAGAAAAGTAAATTCTCGAAGTCTAGTTCGAGAGGAAGTGGAGGAAAGGTAGAGGCGAAATGGTGCGACAAGTGCAAGAAGAAGCATCATGGGAAGTGTGGCGGGGAAACCACATGCTACAAATGTGGAAAGCCAGGGCATTATGCCAACGAATGCACCTTCACCAAGAATGTTTGTTATGGTTGCGGTGAGGAGGGGCACATCTCAAGGGATTGTCCGAAGAAGAAGGAGGCAGCAAGACCCAACATTCCGCCAAAACCAAAGGCGAGAGCATTCCAGATGACACTGGAAGCTGCTAAAGATGAAGCTGATGTCGCTTCAGCTACCTTTCTCGTTAACAAATTGCCTGCCCAAATTTTATTTGATTCTGGAGCCAACTACTCCTTTATATCACATGAATTTGGTAGAAAACTAGCTTTGCCTATTGTGAGACTAGATAATGCTTTGTTAGTCGAAATTGCTAGTGGCAAGATTGTACCTGTTAGCCATCGTATGAAAAACATTTTAATTGATTTGAATGGGAATAATTTCCACGAGGAATTATTACCTATAGAACTTAATGGTTTCGACATCGTTTTGGGAATGGATTGGCTTAGTGCCAATGATGCCGAAATTTTATGCAAGAAGAAAATAGTGAAAGTAAATCCGCCTGGAAAGGAATCGTTTATGGTGTATGGAGATAAACGCAGAGTAAATTCTGGAATCATTTCTCTAATGAAAGCCAGAAAATGTTTGACCAAGGGGTGTACATCATACTTAGCATTCGTGATCGATGCTAAGAAGGAAAAGAAGGTGATGCAAAATATTCCTGTTGTGTGTGATTATCCGGAAGTATTTCCCGAAGATCTTCCTGGATTACCGCCCGATCGACAAGTAGAATTTCGTATTGACTTGTTGCCCAGAACAACGCCAATTGCAAAAGCACCTTATCGATTAGCACCGACGGAGATGAAGGAGCTAATGATGCAACTTCAGGAGTTATTGGACAAAGGTTTCATTAGACCTAGTTCATCGCCCTGGGGAGCTCCGGTGTTATTCGTAAAGAAGAAAGATGGAAGCATGAGGATGTGCATTGATTACCGAGAGCTGAATAAGGCAACAATAAAGAATAGATATCCGTTGCCGAGGATTGATGACCTATTCGATCAGCTACAAGGTTCAAGTTATTTCTCAAAGATCGACTTGAGGTCAGGATATCATCAGCTAAAAGTAAGAGAGCAGGATATAGAGAAGACTGCATTCAGAACCCGATATGGACACTATGAGTTTTTGGTTATGTCGTTTGGACTAACCAATGCTCCCGCAGCATTCATGGATTTAATGAACAGAGTTTGTAACCCGCTCCTTGATAAATATGTGATAGTGTTCATAGATGACATTCTGATTTATTCAAAAAGCCAAGAGGAGCATGGCAGACACTTACGAGAAGTTTTGGAAGTCTTGAAGAAGGAGAAGCTGTATGCGAAGTTCTCCAAATGTGATTTTTGGATTCGAGAAGTCCAATTCTTGGGTCACGTGGTCAACCAAGAAGGTATAATGGTTGATCCAGCAAAGATTGAAGCTGTAATGAAGTGGGAACAACCAAAAAGTCCCACGGAGATTCGAAGCTTTTTAGGATTAGCCGGATATTACCGAAGGTTTATCCAAGGCTTTTCTTCGATTGCTAGTCCATTAACAGCTTTGACCCACAAAGGAGCTACTTATGCTTGGAGTGATAAGCATAAAGAAGCATTCGAGAAGCTAAAGAAGAAACTATGCGAGGCACCGATACTTTCTCTACCCGATGGAGTTGAAGACTTCGCTGTTTATAGCGATGCGTCTGGTGTTGGATTGGGTTGTGTCTTGACCCAAAGAGATAAGGTGATCGCGTATGCATCTCGACAGCTGAAAGAGCATGAAAAGAACTACCCGACTCATGATTTGGAGTTGGCAGCGGTAGTTTTCGCTTTGAAAATATGGAGGCATTACCTCTATGGCACGAAGTGCAAACTTTTCACTGATCATAAGAGTCTCCAATATCTCTTTAGTCAGAAAGAATTGAATATGAGACAACGACGCTGGCTGGAACTACTTAAAGACTACGACTGTGAGATACTTTACCACCCCGGTAAAGCCAATGTTGTCGCTGATGCTCTCAGTCGGAAAGTCAATCTTGAAAGGAGAAGGCCAAGAGCGTTGAGAATTGAAGTTGTCTCGACTATTTTGGAAAGTATAAAGAAATCTCAAGAGGAAGCTTTGGAGAAGAATGACCGAAAGGAGGAACGTTTGGGCAAAACGTTGGTGTTCGGTGTAAACAGTCACGGACTGAAGGTGTTCCAAGATCGGATTTGGATACCTAAGACAGGAGGAGTCAGAGATCTTCTGATGGAAGAAGCTCACAAGACCATGTACTCAATTCATCCCGGTAGCACTAAAATGTATAGGGACCTGAAACCCTATTATTGGTGGCCGACGATGAAGCTCGACATTGCGAAGTATGTGGCCGAGTGTGTGACTTGTGCAAGAGTCAAGGCACAACATCAGAAACCGTACGGGAGTTTAGAACCATTGTCTGTGCCTATGGGTAAGTGGGAAGACATTACTATGGATTTTGTCACTAAACTGCCCAGAACAAAGAATGGTCACGACATGATTTGGGTGGTCGTCGATCGATTCACTAAGAGTGCGCATTTCATAGCAGCCAATGAGAAATGGTCTATGGAAAAGCTTGCGAATTCTTATGTGAAGGAAATTGTGAGACTTCACGGTGTTCCGCTAACAATTGTGTCGGATCGTGATAGTCGTTTCACCTCAAGATTTTGGAAAAGTCTACAAGAGGAATTGGGTACCAAGTTGTGTTTAAGTACAGCCTACCATCCGCAGACTGATGGTCAGAGCGAACGGACGATACAAACACTTGAAGATATGCTGAGAGCGTGTACCTTGGAATTCCTAGGTAATTGGGATGAACATTTACCTTTGGTAGAATTTTCCTATAATAATAGTTTTCACTCGAGCATAAAGATGGCACCTTATCAAGCTTTGTATGGACAGAAGTGTCGTACGCCGTCTTGTTGGCTTGAGGCTGGGGAAAAGCAGTTTATGGGGCCGGAGATAGTCCATCAAACTGCTGAAAAGTTGAAAATAATTAGGGAGAGAATGTTAGCAGCTCAGGATCGTCAAAAGAGTTATGCTGACAAAAAGCGAAGACCGATGACTTTTGAAGTTGGAGATTCGGTTTTGCTTAAAGTCTCGCCGTGGAAGGGACTTATAAGATTTGTAAAAAGGGGAAAGTTAAGTCCAAGGTTTATTGGACCGTTTAAAGTTCTTCAGAGGATTGGGAACCAAGCTTACAAGCTCGAACTACCAGAAGAACTAAATGGAATTCATAACACTTTCCATGTGTGTTATTTGAGGAAGTTCACGGGAGAAGTTCCCGACATAATTCCACTTTCAGAGTTGAGGATCGATGAGAACAAAAGGTTGATTGAGGAACCGGAGGCAATTGTTGACCGAAAGACTAAGAAATTGCGACGTAAGATGGTGGAGTTAGTGCTTGTCTGATGGAAACACACGAATGGGCCAAATCTCACCTGGGAGACGGAGAGTGACATGATGAGTCGCTATCCGCATTTGTTTGCTGGTGTGTGATTCCGGGGACGGAATCATTCTAAGGTGGAGAGAATTGTAACGCCTGTGTTTCTAGGCTTGCCATTTTTAGCAATGTAATAGTCTAGGTTAACCTTGTAACTCAACTTGAAATAATAAGAATGTATTATTTGTGAATTATTTGAATTATGTGATTTATGTGTGTATTTTCTTAATTTTTATAATTTAATAAATTAAGAATAAAATAAGCATCAAAATTAAAGTGTGAGATAAGTCCGACATCTTTGCATAAAGTTGTAGTGGTCGAAACAAGGATTCCGGGGATATAAGGAATGCCAAAATCCGAGTTATAACGAAGAAGTTATGACCTGTCGAAGTTTCACGACAGAACCGACACGACGCCGAGTGACGTAAAATATGAATTTAAGATAGAGCGATATTTATCCTTAGCGATCTAAACAAAAGTCGTAGATTTCGTTAAACCGAGAGCGTGCATAAAAGGAACGCCCAAATCTGACTTCGTATGAGGAAGTTATGATTTTATGAAGTTTCGACTTAGCAGTATACAGCCCGAATACTCGATTTGAGATCGAGCGGTTTTTAGCCGAAACAATCTAAATGAGAATCTAAGATCTTGTTGTTAGTAGCGAAACGATGAAAAGTTAGGCGAGAACGGACGTCAGACGAAGAAGTTATGAATTTATAACGAAGTTTTTCTGTCCCGGCCTTCTAAAAATAAATAATAAAAATAAAAGTCAAAATTACCCGACGGAGTCTAAATGAAAGTTGTAGAGTATGGTCTGACCTTCGCGTGGATATAAAGAACGTCGAAAACGGAGCTCGTATGCGAAAGTTACACAATTTAGAAGTTTGACAAGTCAATTACGCCCCGCGTACTCAGTCGGATGCAACTTGTCTGACCAATACTCGAGTGCCACCAGTCGACGCACGCAGTGACGTCAAAGTACGCCCCGCGTACTGAGTACGCCCCGCGTAATTTGAGTACGCCCCGCGTAATCCCAGACCCAGCAGCCTATAAATAGAACTCGAATTCAGCCATTTTCTCTTGTTCAAACTCTTCCCTCTCTCTAAGTTTTGCCTCGTTTTGCGTGCCGTTTATACCCCAAAGCCCCGGTAATATTCCCGAGCCCCGAAGTAAGATCCGAAGCCCCGAGAATCCCGAAGAGCGTTATTCCCGAGCCGAAACGCTGCCCGCGAGGAGCCCGGTTTTGTGAAGATCTTCCAGATCTACGGAGAAACACCTCTTCTGCAAGCCGTAGTGCTGCCCGATCATCTTCTGATCAAGTGAGTGTGTAGTTATTTTCATTCCAACGCAATATTATGAAGTATTTCATATAAAATACGTGTTAGGTGTATATATTTGGTTGTTATACGTGTGAGTGTATATTCACTCTCTTCTATCTTATAAATATGATGTATTCTCTATGAAATACGTGTTATGTGTGTATGCCTCATCTGTTATGTGGAATATGTATTGCTTAAAACATGTTATACAGGTTTTTAAACTATGTATAAAAATGTATATTTTTATCTACTAATATGTTGGGTAGAACATGGGTAGATAATTGGTGTGTAATAAACAGATGAGAGGCCTCGGTGTTATTGGTGTTATTCTAGTCATTCAGCAGAGTATGGATGACGACCACGGACTATTCTAGACTGTCCTGTGGAACACTAGCAGGCTCATTACCTGTAGGTGTTGTGAACGACGTGTTCACCGGTGTACTCTATCCCCCGCATGGTTGCCTTTAGGACACTTATTGTTGAGGAAGCCCCTCTGCAGTGATGTCCGTCCCGATGAAAAATCCTGAAATAGGTTCCTTATAATAGACGTTATTTTTAGGAACGTAAGGTGAGGATAACGGGAATGGGTAATCGGGTTTATTGTTGATTGTTGAAATTAAATATAATTATTGTGGGTTGAAAACCCTATATGCTCACCAGGCTCCCAAGCCTGACCCACTCAGTTGATTTATTTTACAGGAAGTGGCGCAAGAGCTTAAGATGGGCGAACATCAAGTTGTTTTGTTTACAAGTCTGTATATGTATATATTTGTTGAATGACTTGTAATGCTATCGTTTATGCTTTATGATCTGTATCGGAACATGACATCCCGACTTTTGATTGTGAAATGAAATCATATTTCTTTATGAAATGTTTTGATAAATATCTATTTTATCATGTTTTGTTTTTGGGAACAAATTCCGCATCTCTTTTAAAATTAAAAGGATTTACTCTGAAAATTATTTTAAAAAGCATAAATGAAATCGGACTTTTCTGGCCGAGATTTTGGGGATGTCACACTGGAGCTCAACTATGCTTGGATCAAGAGACCAATCGGCTTATTTCGGAACATTATGCACATATAAGCTTGGGGAATGGCTCAAGAATGTCTTAAATGAAGCAATAAGCATGGAAACAAGTTAAAAACGAGATATACCTCAATGGAACTGCTGAGAGAACACAATGGTGCTTGGATGGCTTCCCCTTCTTCTGGATCTACTTCCCTTCTTCTTCAAAACCTTCAAAAACACCAACAATTGCTTCAACTCTTCAAAGAACAAGCTTAAACAAGGGTTAGGAGCTCTGGGGGCTGAATGGGGGCTGGCTTGGGGCGGATATGTTGCTTAAATAGGGTGAAAACCCCTGAAACTTAGGGTTTCATCCAACAGCGGTGACTCGCCGAGTCCAGGATATGGACTCGCCGAGTCGCCAACTTAAACGTGTTCCGTGTCTCGTCCCTACTCGGTGAGTCAGACCTATGACTCGCCGAGTCCAAGGCTTAAAAAGGAAAAATACTCAATGAAGATTTACATACCAGGAACTAGGCGCTACATTGGAAGTATGATATTGGATGGAGCATATCGACATTAGTATGAATAGATAAGATTCTATTAAGAATGAGTTATGGTATGGTAAGTATGGAAAGGTTTCCATATTGGGAGTTAGATATTGAGAATCTATGTCTAGATTAGAAACTTTATGAAAAAGGATGTTCAAAGGAATGTACTTTGAGTGAGAGACATCACATCTATGGAATTGTCTTGTAACAATTTCCGATAGAGAGCTTTGTAATTCATTGGTAATAGTCATTGTGACCTTAGTGCAGTGACATTACAAAAGGATCATTGCATAAAATGTTAGAATCTAGCATATTCTACAAGTGGCAAGAATTTGATATTCTTACACTTGTGATAAGGATTGGGAGTTGTGAAATGAGTATGATTGGAAATGTGTTCATTTGATCTATTTCACAAAGTAAGGACCATAGGTAAACATTGTGTGCATGCTAAGAGCATGGGACAAGTATAGTTATAGTTCAAGTAAGAAGTTGATTACCCGAAACGACAAATAATGAGTAATCGATATGGTGATAAATAAAAGGTGTTTTATTTACTCAAAGGTTTGAGGCCATATGGGATTAGTATTATTCTAGTGTTTCACCTTGCATGTTTTTGACTTCCTGAATAATTTAATTGGTTAAGAACAGTCAAATTATTTGAACGGACCACAATCGTTCATATGTTGGAAGTAAGTATGAATGAAGAATGTCGTGAATTGGTGTGTGGATTGTCTAAAGAGCATTAGACATAAGCAAATGTTCGCTGCAACGTTCATGAGTGCTTATGAATATGATTTAAGCATTGGATTAAACCCACACTCACTTGGATCACTTCATGGATTTTATCACGAGTGATTGGTGAGACGATAATATCTTATATTCTTGAAACCGAGATGTGTGAGTTGTATCTTGCGAGTTGGTTGCACATTGATAATATGTAAACGCACCGGTAACTTGGTGTTATAAAAATATTGTTGAGTGTGATTTGGTGAGTGAGTGCAAGCGAGCATTGAGTCAAAGTTTATCCATTCCTTTTATCCAAAGTAGGATAAAAGTGATATCTGTGGGCCCCTCGATGATTTAGTGATGGCACCTAAGCGCTTGGCCAAGCCGGGACTAAATTGATGTGTTCAATTGTAGTCTATTGTCAGTCGTCATAAATATGAATTCGGGAAACTGTTGGATAAGGTGTCTAAGTCCATAACTTATTTGGTATATACTTGACCCGACCCGACATGGTCCATTTGGGTTGCATTTCATCCAAACTATTTATGGATAATTTTATGAGAGTTATACACATATGATTATTAATATATTATAAGTTATAATATATTAATATGAAGTCATGTTATTTAATTAGTCTTAGTCTTAAATTAATTATGAATTAATTTAGATATTAAAAGGAAGACTAATTAAATTGTGGGCTATTATATTTTATATAGTGTGGGCTAATACTCATTAGTTAATAGGCTAGGGTTATATAGAAGTCCATGGATGATCCATGGAGCTTTTAACCCATGGATCCTTGGAAAAGGAAAGGTCATGGGTTATTAGGGTTTCACCCTAATCATGTACACTATATAAGCATGCTTATGTTGCATGAAATAGCCACTAGTGGAACTAGTATGTGTGTTTGTGTGTGACCGATTTTATAAGTGTGTATACACTCTCTCAAAGTTTTCCAAGAGTTTGTGGTGATTTGTGATTCCATTTGAGGCATTCACACTATTGGTGCTTGGCCCTCAAACTTCTTAGGAATCAAACTCATCATCAAAAGGTATGTAATCTCATCTAATTCTTTTATGTTTAAAAGTACCCCATGCCATGTTAGATAGGTTATGAACCTTGGAAAATTATTATTTTGCATGTATTTAGACAAACATAGATCCAAAGTTTATTAGGGTTGCATGCACACTTAGGAAGTGTTAGATTGCTCAAAACCCAACAGTGGTATCAGAGCCTAGGCTTGTTTTCTTGAATACTTGATGCAAATTGCTGAAAATCGAAGTTTATGTGCTGTGTGCACAGCAGAATCGTCGAGTCCATGAAGGGACTCGACGAGTCCAAGACAAAATTCATCCAACTCGGCGAGTTGGTTCATGCACTCGACGAGTTGGACCCCAGACAGCATATCTTCAAGTTTTGGTGCTGGAATTGGTCTAGAATCATTACCTTAAACTGTTTTGATCTTATAAAACCTGTTTTTGATGTGGTAATGATGATGGTGGACCAATTTCAAAGTTATAATCAAAATTTCAAGTTTATATGTGTTCATATGATTCTTGAAACTGTTGATGTGGATGTTCATGTTCATATGAGTTTTGTTAGATCATAGGAATTATTTGCAAATTGTTTGTTAGTTAATTCGTGATCTTAATGTGTTTTAATGGAATTCATAATTTGTCCTCAAGTTATGGAATTCCAAAAGTTTTTCTTTTAAATGTTTTTTTAAGAAGTCATAAGTTACACTTTTGAAGAGTTTTTCTATTAAATACTTTTATGGACTCCATAACTTGTCCTCAAGTTATGGATTTCCAAGAGACTCTTTATTAAAAGCTTTAAAACACTTAATTAAAACTCATAAGTTATGAATATCCAAAAGTTTATGAATTGTTCAAAACTTACCCTCAAGTTTTGGAATTTGTAAAGTCTCACACAAACTTTAATTCCATACCCTAGAAGTTTTAAAAGTTAAAATTCTACCCTTATACTATTATAAGATTAATGGTTAATTATTATATATATGTATAAGAACAAGTCGTTTTACCGTTAGTAGGCCTCATTCACGAAGCCGGTCTATAAGGTGGGTATAAGGTTGTTGCCTATAAAATGGCGACTTAATGGGTATATACTCTCACCCACCGCTTGCTTGATCGGTGGAGGGTCGTTAGCCGAACGGGTAGGACAATGACTTTAAATTCTCATTAAAAGTATAATGAATATTATAAAGTAACTAAATATTTTTTATTTAATTCCCAATCTTAGTTACTTTAGGAAAAATGTGAATTTGGTGCTAGCCCATGGAATTCACACTTTGTACCTTACCAAGTTGTTGGTGGAGCATGTGTGGTTAACCGGCACACCAACTTGGACTAGTAAGGATCACGAAGGGTGACTTAATGTTTTTCATAGATCAATGGAGCGTGTGTGGTTAACCGGCACATTGATTAGGTGATAATGTTAAGGGTACCAAGTGAATTGGTATGGTTATTCACACCTTGTTTTGTGATCCTCGGCATCCCAGCCACAAAATTTGAGAGGGCACACTCGAGATTGAAACATGCCATTGAAAAGTTCAATGAATCTCAAAAGATCTAGGAATTTCAAATCCAATTAAAACCTAATAAATTATTTCGTTTTTCATGGTGGAAATTGGTGAATCGTCATTCGCCTACCTTCAAATATTCTATAGCTTGGATTACGGCATCCCTCTTCCAAGTTACAAAATATTGTGTTGGGTCCTAGCCTTAATATTTCATATTGGGTGTTATATTAAGGATTTTGAATCAACTAACTTGATTTTCTCCCATTATAGATGTCTGGTTCAGACAACTATGATCTTCCCAAATCTCTTGAAGATGGTGTCCCTCAACATCATGCTTCACTTCCTCCGCCTCCTCCAATTATTCTCCCTCACCCACAAGTTCTTGAAAAGTTTAAAGTCACTCAATCCATATTGGCAAGCATAGTCTATGTGTGCTCACATCTTGGAGATAAAGTCACATATTGACAAGCCGGGAGAGTTGGGTGTCAATGTCTCATGAAAGTTGGATGTTCAATCACTTTCTTAGTAACATAGTGAGTCTCTTTGGGACTACTATGAGACAGACTATGACATGACCCTTAATGATGTTATCTATTTGCTTGGTGTTGTGGAATCAGCAACGATTTGGAACACCAGTAAAGCAAATCTTATTAGAAGATCAACTTCCCAAACCTTAAATGGACATTGGCAATGATAGCATTGGATATCTAGAAAAGCATTTCTCTTCCCAATGGAAAGGGATCGGCCATAGTCAACTCGGTTGACCAAATGGTAAAGAGAAAGGTTGAGTCTGAGATAGTCTCATGTGCCATTACCAAAGGGTCTATATGTTTTATTGCCAAAGGCAGGGGCATTGGTTGTGAAGCTGCCATATTTACCTGAAAGGTCATAAGATTGATCAAGTTAAAAAATTTGACTCTACTTCAGTTAAAGTCCACTGAATAACTCTATTAAGTTCCTATTTGGAGATTCTTATTACATAATGTGAATGGGTCACATGCTTATGTTTTAAGAATCAAAGAAAAGATAGGAAGCTTAAAGTAAGTATATGTTGATTCTGATTGCGAAGGTGGGTTTCGATCGCATGGTTCGGTAATCAGAATTTTGAGCTATTGCTTAAGAGTTATAATATATTGCTTAGGAATAGATAACAACCAAGTTTTCATGTGGATTGTAAGGATAAGTTTTTCCGCAAAGTTTAAAAAAAAAGAAAAAAAAGGGGTTTTAATTTTATTTATTTTAAAAAAAATATCCTTACAATGGCATCTGTGGAAAATTGTTGCTTATATGTTTCCAGTAATAGCAATATTGGAAAGTGGATTTGACTCTTTCATTTGTGGTAGAGTCTGAATTTACCAAATGAAGAAAGTTTTTCATCACCCAAGTTTCAATTGGACAGAAACTTGGAATCATACAAGTTGTATTGTATTTTGAATGAGAATTTTCATCTTTGAAAATTAAGACTAATTCTTTGATCACATGTATATGTGAGTCAATTGAAGGACAAAGGAATTAGGTACACTGTGTGTGCGCTGGTCAAGGTCCACCACAAAGATTGATTTGTCATGATTTACTAAAGTTTAGTAAATATGATTATACTTATGAGGTTAAGTATAATTCTGTAACATTGGAAAGGTTACAATGTATGACAAAACAAATGAGAAGAATCAACTTAGGCAGAAAGATAAGAGTTTCTCAAATCCGAAAGGATGGGAGAGTACTTTAGTATCATACTTCATGATCATCTTAATGATTATGAAACCATATCACAAATTCATACTCTAAGGACGTCTTAGTACATTGTTATGGCTAAGAAGAGAGGTCATGAATTGTTGGACTGGTTAAAATCGAGAAGATGAGTCATACTTCGTTCCAAAACAATTCTTAGAGTCATACTCCAAGATTGTAACATTGAGTGACATAAAGTAAGGTTTAAAACACCTATCAAATGTAGTGTAAAATGTTTCTACTCTTGTACATTTGAGATTGGTAAGTTGTGATGTCTTGGATGAGACAAAGACCAACTAAGACCAATTGTGTGAAGTGTTAGTCTTGATAAGAATCCGCACTATCCCTTGAATATTTGTTTTGTCAAGGAATGGTTCTTGACTGGGGAAACTTATATGTCAAGGGGACAGTGGGAGCCTTAAAGATCCTGAAAGAGTTTCAAGATTTAATCAAGAGTAAAACCTATAATTTATCACTAGCACATGACTTAAGGTTTGCAACCTATCGTGTTGACATAATTCTTATTTCTATACCTACTTCAAATAAGTTGAATTTGCATGTGAGTTATCAGAGTTCAAATTGGAAGCATTGGTGGGCCTTGTGCTACCAAGGTGACAAGACACTAAGATTGAACAAGTTTAATCCATGTAAGGCTGAATTTGTCACTAACCTTATCTTGTGATTATGGTTTTGACAAATTCACATGGATAGGAACTCATACACTGTAAAATCTAAGTGTCCTAAAGGTTTCTCTCCGATTCATGAGAATGATGGTGAGGAAACGCTTTCACTAAGTAGATTTTACGTAGATATCAATTGTGTTATTTGCATTTTCAAAAGTCGTTAGTGGAGCGCGTGTGGTTAACCGGCACACTGACATGGACTTGGAAGAAATGGCAAATGCCTAAGCAATTGAGACTATGATTACGGCATCCCTTTTCATAGTTCTTGAAATTGCTTAGACACACAGGTGAGCTATCTACGGAAAGGTGTATGAATCTAAATTTCAGAAGTCCAGCAGATTTCTGGAAATATGTCAGAGCTAGTGGGAGCATAAGTGTTATGCTGATAATCATCATGTTAGTGGGAGCATGATTATTACGTTTAGTGTTGCAAGTTAGCAATGTTAATTATAGAAAACAAAGTTTCAATTCGTGAAGTTGCAGGGGTTGAAAAGTTGTTTTGCTATAATTAAGGGAGAGAAAATTATACTTCATTTCAATTCTAGAAGCTTAGATTGAGATTTTAATCATCTTTACTCAAGGAAATATATATGAATTTTATGTCTGAATGGTTCGACTTAAGGAAATTCTATATATATTGCGTTCTCAAAATTCAATTATGACTATGGCATCCCTCTTCATAGTTAAATTTTGAAAAACATGGCAAATAAAAATATTGTAGCAAAAGACTGGTCTAGTATCATGTCTTTATGTCAAACATCATGAATCGTGTCCCATATGCTTCTGGTATAGGATTGATTGCATGTGTTATAATATTCATCTTTTCTAAATTTTCCAAATGCTTAGGGCATTTAGAAGGGAAAAGTCTAGAACTGGATATGACTAAAGTGATTAAGCAATTGTCGAGGACAGTCTGAGGTTTGCCAATCTCAAGGACATTTGGAAGTATAGTGTTAATTTTGGCAGGACCATATTGACATGTTCTGAAAAGAAGTAACTCTTGTTCAGAAGTGATAGTCAAAATGGGACTATGGAAATGTCTCCATAGGAGGAAGTTATTCAATCTGTGTAACATTAGAAAACCTTAATGCAAGAAGGATGTTCAAGGCAATGTACTTTGAATATGAGACTTCCGTTCCATAGAAGTTGACCTTCTTTGGAATACTCTGTAATGACTGGTGACAAGGTTTTGGTGACTTTGTGAATAATCATTACAAGAGGAACATTGCATAAAAGTTTAAAATATAATAGTTTTTTTGGTAAATGATAGGAATCGGGGATTCTCACATTTACAATAAGGATTTGGGATTGTGAAATGAGTATCATTGGAATCATGTTCAATTGATCTACATCATAATGTAAAGATCATAGACAAACATAGTGTCCATACTTGGAGTATGGCATAACTATTGTTTAGAAAAACAAAGTGTACATGCTAGGAGCATGGGATGACTGTTGTTTTTATTCAAGTCTTAAGTTGATTTTTTGAAACATTATACAATGAATAATGTGTAATCAATATGGTGATAAATAAAAGATGGTTCTATTTATATTCAAAAGGGTTCTGAGACCATATTAGATTCGATTATTATTGTGTTTCACTTTGCATGTTTTGACTTCCAAAGTAGCTAGGTTATTCTTTCCGAATGACTAAGTTATTTAAACACTCCACAGTCGTTCATATGTTGGAAGTAGGTATGAATCAAGACTGTCATGAATCGGGTTTGTAGATGGCTAAATGGGTTTAGTCATAGCAATGGTTGCTACAACATTCATGAGTGCTCATAAGTTATGAGTATTGGAATAAACCCACGCTCACTTGTATCACTTCATGGAATTTATCTCGAGTGATCGTGAGATGGTAATATCATATAAATCTTCAAACCTAGAGATATGAGTTGTTACCTATGAGTTGGTTGTGCATTGATTGCACGTAAACGCATCAGTAACTTGATATTATAAAACGTGCCTTTGTGTACAATTCAACAAGTAGTAGAACAAGTATATGAGTCGAAGTTTATTTGTTTCTTCTAGAAATAGAAGCGATATCTGGGCCCCTCGATGATTTTGTTGTGACCTATGTACCGGCCGGTCAGAACTAAATTAATGTGTTCGATTAAGTTCTTTGTCAAACAAATCGAAAATCGGGAAACAAACTGCTGGACAATAAGTGCGACGTTGTTCCATGTATTTGTCCAGCTGATATCATGAGAATAGAGGATTATATGATCACTTATCTAAAATGGCGCTTCATATTTCAACAGAGTTTTCGAGAGCTACGATTGCTGGTTGGTTCATGAAGTAACATACGCAGATACAGTTATTAGACTTATCCAAGTGGGAGTCTATTGGATAAGGTGTCTAAGTCCATAACTTATTTGGTATATACTTGACCCGACCCGACATGGTCCATTTGGGTTGCATTTCATCCAAACTATTTATGGATAATTTTATGAGAGTTATACACATATGATTATTAATATATTATAAGTTATAATATATTAATATGAAGTCATGTTATTTAATTAGTCTTAGTCTTAAATTAATTATGAATTAATTTAGAGATTAAAAGGAAGACTAATTAAATTGTGGGCCATTATATTTTATATAGTGTGGGCTAATACTCATTAGTTAATAGGCTAGGGTTATATGGAAGTCCATGGATGATCCATGGAGCTTTTAAACCATGGATCATTGGAAAAGGAAAGGTCATGGGTTATTAGGGTTTCACCCTAATCATGTACACTATATAAGCATGCTTATGTTGCATGAAATAGCCACTAGTGGAACTAGTATGTGTGTTTGTGTGTGACCGATTTTATAAGTGTGTATACTCTCTCTCAAAGTTTTCCAAGAGTTTGTGGTGATTTGTGATTCCATTTGAGGCATTCACACTATTGGTGCTTGGCCCTCAAACTCCTTAGGAATCAAACTCATCATCAAAAGGTATGTAATCTCATCTAATTCTTTTATGTTTAAAAGTACCCCATGCCATGTTAGATAGGTTATGAACCTTGGAAAAATTATTATTTTGCATGTATTTAGACAAACATAGATCCAAGGTTTATTAGGGTTGCATGCACACTTAGGAAGTGTTAGATTGCTCAAAACCCAACAGAAACAACACATAGGCAGAGAGAATGATTTAGATCCATGTCTCGGTCTATACCATAATATCTAGAATGGAGGAATATATGATCCCTTATCTAAAGGACACGCGTATCTGATAAGATCAGAGTTGACAATGACTTTAGAAAGCTACGATTTCAGATCAGGATCTGAAGTCATACGCAGAATAATTATTAGACTTATCCAAGTGGGAGACTGTTGGATTAGTGTCTAAGTCCATAACTATTTTGGTATGTACTTGACCCGATGGTGTATGGTCCTTTTGGGTTGCCTTCACCAAATCAACTTGATAGGATGAATTATGAAGAGAAATGATTAAATATGATTTATTAATATATTATGAGAATAATATATTAAAGGAGAAATCATATTTTTAATTAATATTAGTCAATAATTAATAAGAATTAAGTTTGTGGCTAAAAGAGATTAATTAAACTTAAGGGACTAGAATTGTAATTATAATATAATTGCAATTGGGCTATGGATTACCTTATAATATAAGGTTGGACGAATTCTATGGGGAAACCCATTAGAAATCGTCTAAGGCTTATTAAAGAAGGGTCCATGGGTTGCTTAGGGCCTAAACATCCAAATTAAGGTTCCCTAGTTGTAAACCCTAATAGCCTACATGTATATATAGTACCCTTAAGCCCCAAGAACGTGGTGAACTTGTTCTCTAGGGTTTCCACACGTTTTGGGCAGCCTCCTCTCTCCTTATTCTTCATCCTCTTGCTCTTGGTGTTTGTGAACCATTAGAGGAGTGACATTTGTGACTTTAAGCTTTCTAAAGTCATTACAAGGAGGAATTGTGATTGTTATTGCTACATAACAATCATGGTAATATCTTAAACCCATTCTTATGTTAATATTGATTATCATATGCTAGATTTAGGGTTTAAAGTCTTGGATGAATAGCATGTACAATAGAGAAACCTAGATCCAAGCATTAGGGTTTGTATGAGCACATAGGATGTTCTTATGGCCAAAAACCCATCAGCAGCAACCTCATCATGCAGGATCTCATGAATCCTAGCATCCAACTCGCCTGTGCTCATCCGACCAATAACCTCGGGCAGTACTGACCCGCCCTGACCTCCCTCTCCTGCTCCCGATCCTGACCCGGATCCGCTCCCAGCATACCTCGAGACCACCATACTGAAAAACACCACAAAATCTCAGATACTTCCCACTAACCCGAGAACCAACTCCCAACTCAACCCTAGAGTTCATGGTTTCCCTGATACGCGTATGAGTCCCGTGCTTTCAGTAGTACGGGCCCATACTACCTTCCACACCTACCCATATTTGTATGAAGTATTACCACAACACCCTAGTTACAAATATACATAACAAGCGCTTAATCCTCACTCCTAGAGGAACACTGGAAATCTCATACAGAAGGAAACCCTAGGCTAGAAGGCATCATAAAACAAGCAACATTATCATGAAATCCTGAAGATCCCTAGCCTAGTACTAGCATGCTGTTCTATCAAAGCTCGAAAACAAATATCATGTATGGTATTTTGGGGTTACTTACTGGCTCCGGATGATCGTACCTCAGCGTCCTCCTTTTACTTATTTTGAAAACCATTTTAAATTCTCTTTTAAAAACTCTCCTTGATTTGAGACTGGATTCACACGAATGTTCCTCCATTTCACTCAAACCAAGGCTCTGATACCAACTTGTAACGACCATAAATTTTCAACAAATTTTAACTTTTCAAAAACATCCCAATTACTTTAAGTTTTTACAAAAAGGTTTTCAATACATTTATTATCAGAGTATTCCCAGAACCATAACATAAAACATAAACACGAGGAGCGGTACGATCACGCCTTTGCCTTGCCACGGTCTCCTGAAGAACCTGAAAAACATTAAACCACAACTCTAAGCCCAAAAGCTTTGTGAGATACCCCCAAAATACCAACCACGTATACCATACACACATAACATGCTATATCAAAACAATCACAGAACAGCCATGCATATCGGGTCTACTGTGTGACTGGTCCTCCGTATCGGGCCTTCAGTCCACCTGGTCCACCCTCCGAGTCTAGTCATGTCCCTTGAGTCTGCAGTGTGGTTGGTCCGCCCGCACCGGGCCTTCAACCCAACTGGTCTACTCTCTGAGTCTACAGTATGACTGGTCCGCCCGCATCGGGACTTCAGTCGGCCTGGTCCACTCTCCGAGCCTCGACACGTCTGGTCCGCCCTCGTGGGGCCTACAGCCTATCCGAACCGCTCGCTGGGCCTTCGGAATAACCGGTCCGCCCTGGGTATGTTGGCCTACAACACAAAGCAGATCCCGCCTCAACCCATCCCCAGTCAAACAACCATGTGCACATAAACATACAATCATATAACAATTCGCATTCAATCAAACCGATCTAGCAGATCACATATCATAACATACTCTAAACAGGATACCGACCTAACATGTCACTAGCATATACCATCCTAATACTTGGATGCAAACATAACAAGGAAACAACATAACAACGATACCCGAATTACAATCCGATAAAGGGCCGGCCTTGGTGCCTTAGACCCTGTTGATATAGTGAGGATAAATCACCTCGCGATTGCCGAAACTCTGAACTGAAGAAGTAGATTCCCGAATCACCAACTCACCGAAAATCCCGAACTAGCTATCATAACAAAATAATCATTAGGCCAAACATACATCCACTTATTGGGCCAAGGCCAAAGTCTAAATCTCCTACAAAGCCCAATATTGGCCCAATTTACTAAATTGGGACCTCCTCACCAAATGGGCCTAGATCCAAGGTCCATAATAATAATTGGGCCAAAAATACTCTATCCACACTATTCAATCAAGGTCCAATCTTATTATCCCAATGACAGCCCAAACCAACAAGGCCTAAACTTAAAATGCCACAGAGGGGGTACGCTGGGCGTACAACAATGCTCACAAAATGGGATTGGGGCACTGGCTCGCTACGTTGGGCGTACTCCCATGTTACGCGGGGCGTAACCTCGTGGTTCAACAAATCCATGCAACTGCTTAATGGCTTAAGCTATTAAGCCCAAACTTCAGATCCTTAGGCCAAATATGCTTAGGATTCATAAAGTCTCAAACTTTATCACCTGGGACGTCCATAAAGCTCTTAATCCAAGGTCTTAATCCGTTAAGACCTACTTATCTCACACATAAAACAACCTCAGCCCTTGGGACCTCATTTTTCTCACTCAAGACCTCTCCTAAGGTCTGAAAGGACAGATTATCTTGACCAACTCGAAACATGCAACAAGATGAGGACTTTTGGGACAAGAATGGTGTCAAAGCTTCACAACACATAGATCTACACAATATGAATGTCAAGCAAGAAGCTTTATACCTCAAATAGGCTCCAAAGGATGATGTCTTTCCAAATCTATAAGCTCCAGCCGTTCCTCTCCTTCTTTGACAACTTATCCTTTCTTCCTTTAGCTTCTCTTTTGCCAAAATAAGCTTTCCAAGACTAAACACACCCAACCAAGGAGGTAATACGGATATCTACATGGGCGGAGCCAATAGGGGGCTAGTGGATGTTCCCCCCCCCCCCCCCCCCAACACCATTGATATTACTGTATTACCAAACAAAGCCCCCTTTCAATTATATGCTCATCTCCTTCACTCAAATGGTTATATATATATATATATATATATATATATATATATATATATATATATATATTACGATGTACGTTTAAGCCCCCGCTAATCTAAAATTCTAGCTCCGCCCCTGGATATCTAGGGTTTATGGGGGTAAGAGAGTGCTTATGGAGGCTAAGGAGGAAGCCTTTATGTTCTTTATATAGTGGTTGCCTCAAAATTAGGGTTTTGGGGATTCTGAGAGTACATTGGGCGTACCTCTAGTACGCTGGGCGTACTCAACCATGCACCCGCGTTTCTTTCCCCCACTACGTTGGGCGTACGTCCAGCTTACGCTGGGCGTACCCAGCATGATCCCTTTTTCATGCATGGTCTCCCCTTTCCACTTTTCCCTTAAGAGCTACAATCAATATTATCTTCGAAATGCCGAAACTCCTCTACTCTAAACCCGCTCCCGATAAACTTTACATTCACACGAGGGTGGCGAGAAGCCCTATGCTTCTATCAACATACACCAGTCTGAAACCTTCTCGGACAAAACCCATTTCCCGTAAAAGGACCAAAATTACCCTTCCTCTTAAATCTCAGGGACTCATAATTAAATACTTTGAGAACGGGGCATTACAACAATTGTTGATTTGACTGCAATTGAAATTGTAATAGCAATACATATGGCCATAATTGCAGGATCCACTCTAACAACCTCAAGTTTCTTGCGTCAATTATCACTGTAAATATAAGCATCACACACTAGTTATTTTTTGTCTGCCATACAAACAAATCTGAAAAAAATTAAGGGAAATTACTTTTCAACTTCAAACCATAAAACCAAACATTGTCACATACCTGTTTCCAGATGCTTTGTGATTTTGTTAGCGTTGCCTAGACTTTCACCAATCTTAGAAATTGGATTCCTTGAAAGGACTGCAGGTAGGGCACAGAAGCAGAAACCAGGTTTATTTTAAATTAGGATCAAATCCACATAAAATTAAATCAGAAAGTCATTAGTTACTATTTTAATGTGGAAAACTAACTGGGATCTTATTGATATGCTACAATTACAATCTTTATCAAGTTCAAATATCATACCTACAGTAGAGATAAATATAAACAACATGAAAAAAGTTAAGGTTGTATTACCATTCAAGATTAGTGCATGTAGCCTCACAAGACTGTTGACCTCCTTCATTGATTGGAGCATGTTGCTGCCAGCATTAAGTACCTACTTCAATAAATAGTTTATAAATGTAGGAACCTGCTACTGGTAGGTTACAATTATGTATGTTCACCTATCAAGGTATTACTTGCATAATTGATTTTTTATCTGTTTATTTATTCCAATATAGACAATGAAGTTATTTTGGTCTTTAATAACAATCCAAGAATGGAAATGAATTCCTTCCATCCTCTCATGTAGCGATCGTCTTCTGAGGTATTAATTAATTTAATTTCTTGAATGCTAGTGGGCTTGGATTGGTAATTATCATCTTGGATTGGATTGGACCTTCATGATTTTGGGCCGAGATGTAAGTTGCCCATAAGCCGTATGCGGGGCGTAACCCATCGTACGCGGGGCGTAGTGCCTTTAGTGTGCGCGGGTTGTGAGAGGCGTACGCGCAGTGTACATAGAGGTACACCCAGCGTACGCGACCAGGTGGCGAAACCCTAATTTTAGGGTTTGAGACGTATTTAAACCCCATTATAGCCTCCCATTTGGCCTCCTCACTTATCCTTCACCCCCGGAAAACCCTAGTTCGTCCCTTTTTCCTTGTTGTGTGTGTGGTTGATATTTTGGGCTTATTTTTGTGAAGAAAAGTTAGGAAGAAGAATAAGAGAAGTGGAAGAATGAGAACTTGAGTACCTTGAGCTCAAAGATCTGGGATCATTTCTTCATTTGGCATTCAAAAGAGGTATAAAGCTTCCAACTTTCCTCTTGTAAGCTTAGATCTAGGAGTTTTTGGAAGTTTAGACCTTTTAGGTCCAAAGGAAGAACCTTTATCATGCAACTTCGTTTTTAGAGCTTGGGATTGCTATACTTGAAGCTCAAAGTGTCCCCATAGCAGTAAAGTTTTGATTTTTGAGGCTTTCATGAAGCCATGCATGAGATCTAGCCACCTTCTTGGTTATAAATGGTTGTTTTTAGAAGTTTGAGCTTAAGGGAGTCTTGTAAGCCATCAAGTAAGCAACTTTATGGTTTAAGACGTGGGATAAGACGCGGATCTAAGATTTTAGCTTCTGACTCGGATTATTAAGCACTTAATGAGACTTTTGGCTTAATAGGGCTGTACGCTGAGCGTACAAGGAGGTACACGCCGCATAAAAGCCAGCAACCAGTATGCTCAACGTACCTTGGTGTACGCCCTGCGTACGTTGCCAATTTGGGCTTCGAACGTTTGGGCCTCGGTGTGGGTTGAGTTTTGGACTTAGGGTCTTTGGGCCTTAGTGGCCTTTAGAATTCAGTTGTTATGGGCCAAAGATTAGTATTGGGCTTAAGTAAGGCCCAATAAAGGGCTTTGGGCCCAATGGAGCAAATTGAGCCATTAGTGGGGCCATGGATGGACTTAGAAGGAATTGAGGGTTTTGGGCCATGTTGTGACCCATGCCATAGCATGGGTAAAATGGTCATTTTACCCATAGGAGAATCCCTATTCTGATTTAGTATTTTATTTCCCATGATAGCTAGGAAGCAGCCGGAGCAGCAGTCAGGGATTTCTCATTCAGGAGTTCAGCAGTTAGCATCACGAGGTGAGTTTCCTTCTAGTAGGAACGAGTCTAAGGCCCAATGTCGACCCGTTTAACTAGTAGTAGTTTTCGGACTTCGGTCCGATGCAACAGTTAGAATTTTTGATGCCTTCGTGGCTTAGACAGGGTTTATGTGTTATGTGTTCCAGGCTACGACTGATGCAGTATGCAGTTTACGTGTTTATGCTAGTTAATATGTTTATGTTATGCTATGTTATGCTCAATTAGTTTTCGGACTTCGATCAATGCAGTTAGTTCTAGACTTCGGTCCGATGCAGGGGACAAGGTCCTAGTCAGTTTCGGACTTCGTTCCGATGCAGTTAGTCCCGGACTTCGGTCCGATGCAAAGGGCAAGACCCTGGTTAGTTCCGGACTTCGGTCCGATGCAGAGGGCAAGACCCTGGTTAGTTCCGGACTTCGGTCCGATGCAATTTCCGGACTCCGGTCTGATGCAGTGGGCAAGGCCCAGTATGTGTTATACATTATTGTATGGTATGTGGTAGTTTGGGGGAGCTCACTAAGCTTCGTGCTTACAGTTTCAGTTTTGGTTTCAGGTACTTCCACAAGTAAAGGGAAGAGCTCGGGATGATGGCATCGCACACACCACAACTTCATTTTGTCCTGGGAGTTGATTTAGCTTTTCATTGATATGTTTTGATTCAGTCCTGATACAGTTTTCTTGTGATACGTGTTATGGTTTTGAGATATTGACGCATGAGTCTTATTTTATGGTATTGATATAATGATTTTAGTAATGATTAAACAAAAACTTTTGGGTCGTATTTTGGGATGTTACATCTCAAGTCTCAAGGAAGGGTGAAATCCACCAAGCTTGAAATTTGAAAAATGACAATAAAATTATATTTCGTCCATTCGGCAACCAAACATGTCATGGAATGGAATCTCAAATTCCATTTCCATTCAATTGAAGCAAGCTTGTAATTGTGGATATATATATATATATATATATATATATATATATATATATATATATATATATATATATATATATATATATATATATATATATAAGGATGAGTTATATGAGTTATGCAATAACATAGGGTACCATAGCACAATAGTATGTCAATGCGGTGCTTTTTTTTCTTTGTGACGACAAATCGGTAAATGAGAGGTCCAGTTTCTCCAATTTATTGAATTCAACCAAGCACGAAACATAATAAGAACTTTCCGGAATGGAAACCATAAACATAAGTAGAGCAATAGATGGAAATGCTAATGTCTTATGTTCACATATAATATTTATTATTTCTATCGAAATGATAATGTCTTATGTTCCAATAGGATGATAATATTATTATAAGTTTTAATGATTTAAATGTAAATTCATAAGGTCATTTTTTATCATATTCAGAATCTGCAATAGTAATAGTAAAATCACTAAGAACAGGGTAAGAAAAAAAATCATACCTCATTTTCTAATAAAGCAAATTAAAGTTGTCTAATTCAAGCTTAAGGTAAGAGAAAAAAAATCATCTTTTAACCTCTGAATGATGATATTAATATGGATTTAATGGTGGAAATAAGATAAATGTTTCGACACACAAGTAAGTAGTAAATCTGAAATGAAAGAATTTACTTGCGGTTGTTCTTGCAATCTCAAAACAAAGCTTTTGACCTTCCAAATTGTTTGTTGGGCTGTTTTGATAAGAAAGTCAATTGGTAGATCTTGTATAACGGAATTAAGTATTAAATATACTATGATTAAAAGGAGAAAAATATTATCTTTTATAATTGGCGATGAAAGGTTTAGGAGTCTATATCTATGAAATTGATTTTGTTCCTCCCCAATTCATCGTTGGTCATCCTGCATCCGTAACGGAAATTAAGGACCATCCCCCTCCCTTTTGTCGATCATTATCGTCAACTTACAACACATCGTTGAATAACATCGTCTGATTCAAAAAGAAACACAAAGAATAAAGAAGAAGCAAAAGAAAAACATGGAGGACGATGGCGGCGAAATACAGGGGGATATCGAATCCTCTCAAAATCTCGTAAGAAGAAGTAGAAGTTCAAAATACTCACCAATTGCACTGTATATTTCTACTTTGACGAACTCAAAGTCGGAGAAATCAACAACTGCACTGTGCATGAAGGGGTCTACTCCTCGGTAGATCGAAAATCACATGAACATGACTTGGACTTCTTCATCTAGTGTGACCGATCTAGTCTCATCAAAGCATCGTTGAGGGAATCACAAGTGAAAGTAAAAGGAACCCAAAAGGGAGGAGTCTATTGAAAAATCTATGGCGTCGTTTGATGGAGGAGCTACAGATAACATGAAACGGTGGGAAAAAAAGGTTCGAGAAGTGGTGAAGAAGTAGCAGAGAAGCAGTGGAAACAAATATTGGGTGAGAGAGTCGGTGGAGAAGTTCGAAGATGAGACGGTGGAAGGATCAAGAAGTGAGACGATGGAAACAAAGTGAAGAAGAAGCTGAGGCGGTGACTATGGTGGAGTTTATATAGGAACCCTGGCCAGACACTGTTTATATAGGAACTCAAAATTAATATATATATATATATATATATATATATATATATATATATATATTTGTTAATTTTGTAATATATAATCATATCTTAGGACATATCAAATTGAGTTTTAATCTAGTAAAAGTGGTTTTATAAAGTGGTTTTTACCTTTAAAAGGATGTGAATAACATCCCGTTTTGCACAAGGGTAATGCTATAAATATTTTTTTTTTCTAATTCCATCCCGATGTACTTTTTTGTTTTTTTGTTGTTTTTTCCTTATTTTGTTTTTAATTCTTATTTATTTATTTATTATTATTATTATTATTATTATTATTATTATTATTATAAATTTTGGTAATCATATAAAATTCGGACAACATTTTAAAATCCAGATGAAATTTTAAAATTTGTACGACATTATAACGTTGGACGAAATAATAAAATTCGAACGACGATATAAAACAGAACAAAAACAAAGTTTGTCTTTATTTATCACGGATATATTAATTGGTTTGTTATTACATTTGTGTAGTGCGTTATGTGGATTGAAAACAAAATTAATTTTTTGTTCCATTTTATATAGTCGTTCGAATTTTATAATGTCGTCCGAATTTATATTGTTGTCCGAATTTTATATGGTTATCGAAATTTATAATAATAAAAAAATAATAGAAAATAATAATAATAATAATAATAATAATAATAATAAATAAAAGAAAAAACAAAAAAAGAAAAAAGGGGAAAAAATAATGTTAAATTAAATATAAAAGATTGATTAGAGGTAGGGGTAAAATTAGTTGTTAAAGGGTCACAACTCTTGGCAAAATACGCCGCTTCTTTTATTTTGGGGAAAATAACTTAGGAGGGTAACTACATTTTATATGTGTTCACATATTAACAACTTCTTATTTTTTGTAAATGATAAAGCAGCTAACTTGTTTTAACTGTTTAAATTATACCAATATTACCGGCTAATACCTGTTTTTACCGGTAACTCAAAGGGAAAATGACTTAGGAGGGTAACTACCTCTTATCCGTGTTCACATGTTGGCAACTTCTTATTTTTTGTACATAAGAAAACAACTAACTTGTTTTAACTGTGTAACATCCCAAAAATCATGACCAAAAATTTTGTTTTTAATTTAATACTAAAACCATAATTGTCAAACCATTAATTTAATACTCCGATATCGGGCCCCGCACAGCATCAAGCCCTGCCTGGCATAGAGTCTCGCTCGGTATACAGGTCTGTCTCTCTTAGGCCCCGCTTGTCTCCGGGCCCCACCCGCTAAACACATACAATCATATAACATGCTAACACATAAAGAAACATACTCTACTATATCTCTGTCCTAAGAAACATACTATGCTAATAATGAGATACGGAACATCGTCCGTACTCAGCTAGTGATGAGATATGGGACCTCGCCCAAACTCACCTCCTTACCAGGCACATACAAGTGTCACACAGACAACAAGTATAATCTAACATGCAAACATTCCTCGGGCACCCGCTCGACATCGGACCTTGGTCTGGAATAACATACTAGCATCCAATGCCTAGGGCTAACCCCCGGGTCTTCTCACTCATAGACTACATGGGCTGACATTGTGGCCTTAGACCCATTCACACAGTGAGGAGTCTCACCTTGCACTGCTGAAGCCCTGGCTGGAACTAGTTGAGTACGGATGAAGTTTCGTATCTCATTATTAGCATAGTATGTTTCTTAGGATTGGGATACGGCAGAGTATGTTTCTTTATGTGTTAGTATGTTATATGATTGCATGTGTTTAGTGGGCGAGACTTAAGAGAGACAGATCTGTATACCGAGCGGGGTCCGATGCCGGAGTATTAAATTAATGGTTTGACAATTATGGTTTTAGTATTAAATTAAAAACGAAAATTTTGTTCATGATTTTTGGGATGTTACACAGTTAAAACAAGTTAGTTGTTTTCTTATGTACAAAAAATAAGAAGTTGCCAATATGTGAACACGGATAAGAGATGGTTACCCTTCTAAATCATTTTCCCTTTGAGTTACCGGTTAAAACATGGATAAAAGGTGGTTACCCTTCTAAATCATTTTCCATTTAAGTTACCGATTAAAACATGTATTAACCGGATAAGAGGTGGTTACCTCCTAAATCATTTTCCCTTTATTTTGTGCCACTACTTTTGCTCAATGTCTGGTTCCTCGTCAGCTCTTACGAGTTAGGTCCATGTCGAACAGCAGACTCACCAGTCACGAGTCACGACGCACGACGCACGACGCACGACTAGTCAGTGGCCACCTTCGTCTTGGACTCTTATCCACGAAAACTTGTCTCCTAGTCCTAACAGCTAGAGCCCAGCCAGGCCCACGTTGGAATATTTTGCACTAATGTCTCTTCGAGTTTCTTCAACAGCTACAGGAACCTACGAGGCTAGTACCGGCTACACATAACGTTGGAATTTTTTGCAATAATCCTTCCTTCATAGCTTCATTCGGCACATAAATATTAGTGTTAGTCGCTTAACCCTAATCCTCCATTCCTGCATTGCGATCTACAATGCATCTCTTGTCGTTCCTGTTATCGTCTTACTGGTAGGTATCCCCGACCCCGCTTTTATTCTACTGTTCGAAGTTCATGTTGCAGTTCTAATTCTGGATGTGGCTTAGTGTCTACTCATATCCCTGAAATCATTGCTCGCATTAGTAACTAATTTTTAGATTACATTGAGTTTCTGTGTATGTGTGTGGTTGGGGCAGCCGCAGGAACAGTAAGAAATGATTTGGGTAAATTTAAGAATAATTTGAACAAGCAGCCTCACTTAACTACAAAAACACTAGGATTATTTGTGATTAAATACAAAAGCAACATCAACATGTTTAGTAGTTAGTGTGAAGTCAGAAGTGTTTGGCAATATCTTTGTTTGCTTGTGGGAAGAGTCATTAGTTGCTCAATCAATCGCATGTGAATTACACCTGTTGTTGTAGTTAAGTAAAAGGGTAATTTGTGAGAATTACCTTCCTTTAGAATCCTTGTTGTCTATTCAATGGCTGGATGGTTGAACTTTCAAATACTTTTGTGTAAGGATTTGTGCAGGCATGTTGAATTATGTTGATAATACTGGGGTTGGATTTTGAAGTATCTTTCCAAGTAGGAGTGTAAGAATTCATGTAGGCCTGTTGGTTTGATACCTTGATGGACCAATTGACAATTGAAAATGGAGCTGAAAATGATATCCAACAACTACCTGCAAGCAATGATGAGTTTGGAGGTGTGATGGTAGAGATGAAGGAGCATATGGTCTCAGATGTCTTTCGTACTCTGCTTAAAAGTTCAATGGCGCATTGGAGATCACAGGTACACCTTGTTGGGTTGGGGTTTTATTAGCTTTCCATTTTTGTAATTCTGAGATGGGTTTGGGTTTGACAGGGCAAGAAGGGTGTTTGGATTAAACTGCCAATTGAGCTATCGAATCTTGTGGAGACTGCAGTTAAGGTAGGTATCTACTATCTAATGACTGTTGGATAAATTTATGAGAAGAAACTGATATCATTCTATGTTAAGGTCATAGTCATACATGGTGATTACTGATTAGATAATTTTTTTTTTTTTTTTTCCCTTCCTGAAATACATTGTTATTGGAACTTGCAGGAGGGTTTTGTGTACCACCATGCTGAACCCAAGTACCTGATGCTCCTTTACTGGATTCCTAAAACTATAAATCCAATCCCTGCAAATGCTTCACATATAGCACGTGTTGGAGCTATTGTCTTAAATGATAGGCGAGAGGTATATTCTATTATTACACCAACTTTCTATATTTCTTCTTTTGTTTGTTTTGCTATTATGGTGCTTTATTTAATCAGATCGCCTCATCTTTTTATTACTCGGATACTCCCTTAAATGAGAGTTTTGCATGCTTTTCGTCCCTGGACCATCTAACTTATAATTTCTTCTATACCACTACCACAAAGATGATTCATGTGGTTGAGTTTTAAGATCAAATCTAAAAGTAGTACTCTCTCCCTTTTTCTCTCTTCCACCCTCCTTCCTCCCTTACTTTCCTTCACTCTCTCTCTCAGTTAACATCTTTCTCAATAACAAAAATCTAATTTTTTTATTGGGAGAGAATGGAAAACTAAAAATACTTTACACACACACACACAACACTAATTGGGCGGGTATCGAGTTCCTGATTGGCCTGAAAGGGAAACACTTATGACTTAACCCTCTCTAATCCTACTTATTCCCACCTTTCTATAAACTATATACTGTTTAGTAGCCAAAAAGTCCTAGAAAATGTATATTTGGATTTTTTTTAGATTAGCTGACTAGATGTTTTTTTTTTTTTTTGGTTTGTAGATGCTTGTTGTCCAGGAGAAGATGGGGCAACTACGAGGCGTTTGGAAGGTCTCTACTGGAATTATTCATGAGGTGTATGTTTCTACAGAAGTTCATTAATTTTTTTCAAATTAGGTTACAGTGCTTTTCTCTAATAATCTGACGAGAGTCCATTCTACAGGGTGAGGATATTTCTGTAGGGGTGGTTAGAGAGGTCAAAGAAGAAACAGGAGTAAGTTTTGAGCTTCTGATGTGCATTTTGATACTATCCCTGATCTCTGTGTTCAAAATTAAAATGGAATTCTTACATAAGGTTGATGGTTTTAACTCTTTCAGATCGATACAGAGTTTGTTGAAGTACTAGCATTCAGGTATACAAAATAAACTTTTTTTTTTTTTAAAGTTTTTTTTTTTAATGCATATATATATATATATATATATATATATATATATATATATATATATATATATATTCTGATCTGAACACCATTATTGTTGAAGAAAAAGCAAAAGATAAATAAATAGCAACTAAAAAATGGCACTATCAACATTTGGGTACTGTAGCTTGTGATATTTATGCATACAAATTGATGCAATTGGCAGTCAAGAGCACAATGTATTCTTTGGGAAATCAGAACTATTTTTCATGTGCATGATGCGTCCATTATCGTATGACATCCTCGTTCAAGAAACAGAAATTGAGGCAGCCAAGGTACTACTTGTACACACTACATCTAACTCCCTCTTCAAACCACCAAAGGCTATTCAGTGTCTTATAAAGGAAAGGATAAAAGTGAAAATAAATAAAAAATGAGCAGTTTGGTGGACCTGCCAACACTTGTTTTGCTCATTTTTGATTGCCCACTATTTTGTATGTTCTCATTTAGTTATTTTAATGTCTGTGAGGGTAGCCAAGTAACAAGTTTGTTGAAAATGCTTCATTTTGGCCTCTTATAGCAGGTATTATAGGTTTTAGATGCTTAGTTGCCTGCTGTCATATATTGTCCACATGGTGATAGACCCTTGTTAAATCTATCGTATATCCCATGCATTGTAAAGCTCACACTAACAGAAATTCTTGATAATATTCGTAAAGATAGTTTCTCACAATTCTAGAGGTGAGAGTCTCTCCAAAAGAAGAACAATGTTCTCTTACAAATTAATTCTTAGCTACTCAAAACAAAATCCTACAGAGGGATAAATACTAAACAAGATTCAGGGAAGTGGTCCCAAAAACAGACCCGGGACAAGGTTAGTGCTCCCACATAACCTAACCAATAACAGATAAAATCCCAAAAAGACCAAACTACCCCTGAAACTTATAATAAAGCAAATCTACTAAAAGCAATCAAGGCTAAGTTGGGGCTTATCAATACCAGCAGCCCAAACTTTCACCTTGTCCTCAAGGTGAAGATAAGAATGGGTAACCTTTGTATTCTTGTTCAAGTGTAGTGGCCAACATATTGAAGGGTAAACCTGAAGCAACCAACCATGCAAATATAACATCAGTGGCCCAAGAGAAGAAACGAAAAATCCCTCAAACTTCTCTTTATCAAACTCCTCTGTGAGATGTTTCTCTTTAGGCTCTTCAAACTTTGGCGGTTAAAACAGGTGTCTTCCCCTCAAGTTCTTTCGACTGTACAAAATCATACTCATTGATGGCATCAACCATTGACAGAACCACATACTCTTTCTTATTCCGCTTCTCAATGAAATGAACCCAGAGCTGTCGACAACCTTCTTGCTCTCACTATTAATGTAATAGATGTCATTTTGTCCATCTTTCATCCTGGTTACATAAATCCTTCAAGATTGTCATTTCATATCTAAGCAATTCAGTGAGGTTGGTCTTGCGTATTGAATCCTTTGGAGTTCCAAACTTTAGATTCTCAGAAAACGTTTCAAAAATCTTGGTGTAGTCTTCCTTGTTCTTTGTATGCTCATGGGAAAACCCAATGCCTTCACAGGAGGTCCCCATAGGTCATGTGGTTCCAGACAACCCATGCTTGCTTCTTGCTTGTTAGGATTCACAAAATCAACAACCTCAGAAAGATATTGATTATCCGGGTGATGTAACTTTGTGAGTTACTTGGATTGTCAGTGATGTTGCGGATCGAATCCACTACCCTATTTGAATCCTCATTGCATTTCCAGACTTGGTTTTATTTTTTTTTGGATCCGGTTTTAGATTGTTCACTTGACCATATTCATCCGCTTCATTCATGTCAGGCTCTAATCCATAACCTCAAATTGCTCACTCATTTCTACTGATTTCACTTGTAGTTTGTCGACCTTCTCCCCTCTTATTCCAACTACATCACTTGTCCAGAATGTCAAGTTTTGAATTCACAGGTTGGAGTTTGTTTTCCTTAGTAGTACATGAAATGGTATTTTGTTGAGCTATCTTCATAAACTTTTCCTTTTGAACATCTTTTATCAAAAATACCACTGGCGTTGCCACTATCTTTTTCCACGAACAAAAACTCCTCCCCCACAACACTTCTTCAATCTATTTCCCACATATGATTTTGCACCTAGAATTCCATACACTTTGGAAGATAATACACATTTTATGCCTTAATTGCATGAACTTCCTCTGTGGTAGTTTGCAGCCTCATCAGCAAAACATAATGAGCTTCATTTTCAAAAGATTGATTCGGTTTCTCATTGTGAATATCAAATTGGGTAACAACCGTGCAATTGGTGGCATGTACTGCTGATGATGCATAGTAACGTTCGATCAAGTGGGCAACAATGGAAAGTGTTTGTGCGAGGCAGTTGGATACAATTTGAGGGAGGATTTGTGTGATATGGTTGGTGGGGGAAAGAAAAGCATCTCAATTTTCTACAGGTGAGCATTAGAAGCATTAATTTTACCTTCGGAGCGGATAGATTTAGTGGCAAGGAGACGAAAGAAAACGTGAAAAGTGGAGAGATCGCCATGGGAGCAGGGTTTCTAGTCGTTACTGACTTTTGCAGGCCTGGGCTTTCTTTATCCTTTAACTTAATTGCCCATTTCATAGCTTGGTCCAGATCACGTGGGCACAAAATTCTTATTTCATCCCTAATGTGTTCATTAAGCCCATTTAGCACTTGACCTAATATTACGTGGTCAGACATTCCATTTAACGGAGCCGTCATAACGACGCTCCGTTTGCAGTCTGTCTTCTTTCTGAGCTGAGAAATAGCCAAGCACTGCTCGTCTCCTCTCTTTGAAGATTGGTCTGGTACCAGAATCGCACAATCCGGATTCATCTCGTCAAGGATGTTCTGTTTCTTGTGCGATTCTTCTTGTTGCAAAATTGGACCTGTCATTCCTTCGCCATTTGCTTCAAATCCCGATAGTTGTGGTGACAACGGTGGTGGCAATAGCGATGGTGTATACGGCAGTGACATTGGTCGTGGAAGCTGCGGTGTTGACTCGGATTCCGATTCCGATTCCGAATCAGAAAGTTTTGATGATGCTTCTTCTTCCTTGTTAGTCGGTGGATGTTGTGGTGGTGATCTGTTGTGGCTGTCACGGACTCCATCCTCCTTTTCCAAGGTAGAGTAGTAAAGCTGTTTCCATTTAGCTTTCTCAGCTTCCATTCCTTCCCCTGAATGGTAAATCTTTTTCCATTTAGCTATCTCAGCTTCTGTCTCTTCCTCTTTGTTTATCTGGTTCTGATGATGGATCTCCATTTTCTTCACAATCTCTTGCAGCTCTTGTTGGATGATCTTCATCTCTTTTCTTGTTGCTGAATCCACAGGGATTGTTGTTGTTCTTCATTTTCCATCTTTCTCCCATCTTCATCCTAATTGTCTATCCTCTTTGCTATCATTTCTTCCCCAACATGAAATGCTCTGATACCAATTGATAGACCCTTGTTAAATCTATTGTATAATCCCAGGCATTGTAAAGCTCACACTAACAGAAATTCTTGATAATATTCATAAAGATAGTTTCTCACAATTCTAGAGGTGAGTCTCTCCAAAAGAACAATGTTCTCTTACAAATTAATTCTTAGCTACTCAAAACAAAATCCTACAGGGGGATAAATACTAAACAAGACTCAGGGAAATGGTCCCAAAAACAGACGTGGGACAAGGTTAGTGCTCCCACATAACCAATAACAGATAAAATCCTATAAAGGCCAAACTACCCCTGAAACTTCTAATAAAGCAAATCTACTAAATCCAATCAAGGCTAATTTGGGGCTTATCACATGGTGGACTAATTAGTTTTTATTTCATTCAAAGAAGCCACTCTTCATCTCCTTCAAACTGAATTATATACAGTTGAAGAGGATATACCCAACAAAACCGAGAATTATTATGAAGAAGATAACATAATCTTTGAATCTAGTATGGCTAGAAATAGATGTCCATATATACAAAAAAGTAACAATGATATAGGTCTAAATAGAAGTCGAATGTGTTTGCCAAGTTGACAAGTGTGAGAAAACATGTAAGAGCTTAGCTTTTCACAACTTACAAGAAACAAAATTAGCAGGATGATTATGCCAAAGTGTGGATGAAATTGCTCCAGGACCTTCATATGCCTCACATGAGATAACGTGATCAATAAGTTGTATTATTGAATGAATATATGATTATACGATATATATACACACACACACACACACACATTCAACCCTATACTCATAATAATCTGTCTAATATTCACCCGCAAGCTAAGGCCGGGTAAGGACTTGAAGCTTGGACCGTAACCCCTCAAATCTTTGTGAAGATAATGGCTTAGTAAATATATCAGCAATCTGATCATCCGTGGATATAAACTGAACGGAGAGTCTCTTAGCAGCAACTTTCTTTCTAACAAAATGAAAGTCGACCTCAACATGTTTCGTGCGAGCATGGAAAACAGGATTAGCAGACAGATAAGTGGCACCAAGATTGTCACACCATAAAATCGGTATTGTAGTAACCGGGATGCATAGTTCTGGTAATAAAGATTCAAGCCAGGTTACCTCAGCAACAGTATCAGCTAAGGCTTTGAACTCAACCTTGGTGGATGAACGAGAGACGGTCTTCTGTTTCCTCGGTGGATCGACGGTCATCCGGACACCCAGCCCAATCAACATCAGAAAAGGCGGTAATCATAGATTTTGCATCACCGTAGGCATGAATGGTGGTGTCACGAGATGGTGTAAGACGGAGACCAAAGGTACCGGTACCAGGAAGATACCGAAGAATCCGTTTGACAACAGACCAGTGGTTGACAGTTGGAGAATGCATGAACTGACAGACTTTGTTGACTGCATAAGAGATGTCGGGTCTGGATAAAGTGACATACTGCAAAGCGCCAACTACATGACGATACCGAACAGGATTGTCAAAAAGAGGACTGTCACCAAGAAACAAAGGAGCACCCGTAGGAAGAGGGGTGCTAACTGGCTTAGCCTCGGTAAGACAAGCAAATTTTAAAATGTCCAACATATACTGCTTTTGAGAGAGAAAGAGGCCAGTTCCACAATAAGCAATCGAAACGCCAAGAAAATAAGATAAAGCTCCCATGTCTTGAAGAGCAAAGGTCTGACTCAGGCTGCGAACAATCTGATCAATAGCGCCTTGATTGTTTCCTGTAATGATGATATCGTCAACATAAACCAACATGTAAATTCGCGTACCCTGAGCTGTCAATATGAAAAGAGAAGGATCAGTACGAGATCCTTTGAAGCCAAGACTGTAAAGAGCCTTAGACAAACAGTGAAACCAGGCACATGGAGCTTGTTTTAGTCCATATAAAGACTTATGAAGAAGACAAACATGATTAGGTTTATCTGGGCCAACAAAACCTGGAGGCTGGCGCAAGTATACCATTTCATTAAGATCACCGTGAAGAAAAGCATTTTTAACATCCAACTGTCGAAGGGGCCAGTTGTTGGACACAACAAGAGAAAGAACAACTCGAACAGTGGTGAACTTGACAACCGGACTAAACGTGTCATGATAGTCAATCCCGGGTTGTTGGTGAAAACCTTTAGCCACAAGACGAGCTTTGTATCGTGTAATAGCTCCTGTTTGATCCCGTTTAATTTTGTATACCCATTTACAATCAACAATGTTCATATTAGATGCAGGAGGTACAAGAGTCCAAGTAATTGTTTAAAAACCTCAAAAAACATCAGATTTGCGTTTAAGAGGAAAGATCCACATAAAACGAGTGAAATCATCAACACACAGTAAAAAGTAATTGTGACCATCAAAGGAGGTCATAGGTGTTGGACCCCAAACATCACAAACAAGAAGATCCAAAATATTTTTGCTATTAAAATTGGAAGAAGTTAAGTGAAGTTTAGAAGACTTCCCAATATGACAAGGTTTACAAAAACTATCAGAAACTTTATTAGAAATAGGGAGACAATACTTAGAACACATAAAATTAAAAAGTTGTATATGAGGGTGCCCTAGCCGTTGGTGCAAATGCCAGATGAAGCCTTGAAAGTAGTGAACGCAACTTTAGGAAGACTCTGAAGAGATGGAAGGATGATGGAGTAGAGCTCGTTGTTACTTGGACGTGTGAGGAGGGTAGTTTTGGTAGTATTGTCCTTCATAGCAAAAAAAGAAGAATGAAATTCAAAGAAAACGTCGTTGTCAAGATAAAATTTTTGAACGAAAAGAAGATTCTTTTTGATTTCAGGAACATGAAGACTATTGGATAAAGTAAAAGATTTTGAAGGAGAATAGAAACGAGTAGAACCAATATGTAAAATAGGTAGACCCATACCATTGCCAACATGAAGCGAGTCCTCACCAAAATAGGGTGTGTGGCTGTCAAGAGAGGAAACGTCATGAGAAACATGATTGCTGGAACCAGTGTCGGGAAGCCACGTGGTAGACTGAGAGCGATTGACAGCATAGTTGGCTGTTGGCGAGAGCGGATAGTGGTCTGGTCTCGGTTAGGGCATTAGGAAGGAATATGCCCGATGCCACACCGGTTGCAGGTACCTTACACCGTGTTTTGTGAAGATGCCTAAGGAAATTGGTTGTTGCGGGTGCCTCCTGATGGTTGAGTGTAGTTGCCTCGGCCACAACGGTTATTTGAAGTGCAACCTCAAGAAGACGAAGGACGGTTGGTATAAAAGGCTTGATGCGATGAAGCAGGGGCTGGGTTAAGTTGAAAACCCAGCTGAGAGGCAAGTTGTTGAATTGTTTGTAGCGTATCCGGAGGTGTAGTCGTAGGAATAGAGCGGATGGAAGAGGTGGTAGCGAAGGCTTGTACGGGTGCAACCGCGGGTATACTTTTCTTCACCATAAAATCATAATCAACGAGAAGACAACGGAGCTCTTGGAAGGAGGTGGGGACTTGTCGAGCCATGAGAGTAGACTTTAGCCCATTGTATTCCTTGCGAAGATCAGAGATCACAAGCATAATAAGGTCTTTCTCTTTGACAGGTTCACCAATATTGGCTAGGGCATCTGAGTATTCTTGAGCACGTAGAAGGTATGTAGAGGCTGCTTCATCAGATTTCATCTCGATTTTGAGAAGCTGTGTTTTAAGGGTATACTCACTAGATGAAGAGTGAGGAGCATAGGCCCGTTGTAGAGAGAGCCAAAGGTCCTTGGCTGTTGTTCCTTGTGCATGAGGATATGATGCTTCAGAGATGGTGGATAATAGAAGCATATGTACATGAGCATCATTAGCAAGCCATGCAGTGTAAGATGGGTTTGGTGTAGGATCTGCAGAGTCAGCCTTGTCAGCAGCCGGAAGGGTTTGAGTGGGACACGAAATAGTGTCATCGATATACCCAAAAAGATTGTTGGTAACAAGGAACCGCAGAATCATAATCTTCCAGAAACCATAATTAGTAGGAGTTAAGGTAAAAGGAAACTTATGAGAATTGTGTGAAGTCTTCTCGGTTGTGGAGAAGGGATTGATGATCGCCATCTGCTGAGGTGCTGTAAGATTGTTCTGGACTTGTGAAGTCTCTGTGAAGATTATTGGTTCTGGACTTGTGAAGACTCTGTGAAGATTATGGAACGTGTGTGAAGATGATCGCTTAAAGAAAAAAAAAGTGTGATTGCTCTGTGAGGATGTCAGGATCGTTCTAGTGAATTGTAACTGATCGGCAGCTAGGGTTGTAACCTAGCTGAGAAAAGACGCTCTGATATCAAGATAACGTGATCAATATGTTGTATTATTGAATGAATGTATGTTATATATATATATATATATACATACATTCAACCCTATACTCATAATAATCTGTCTAATAACATGAATATACGGTTTGGTTTGAAATATTGCATTCAAGCAACGGTTGTGTTGTGTATTGCAACATTGTCATCTCTATTTCACAAGTTTAGGTCTTTGTTTAAATACTCTGTTGACCATTCCTATTTACTATTTCCTCCCGAAAAAACATAAACATGCTTTGTTAGACCCATTTTCTATATACCTCTTTGTTTCCCTTCTAGCCTTGTATAAATATTTCATTATTCACAGACACCTATCGTTTTACAACTACATCAGTGCCATGTAACCTATCAAAACTGCTATTACATTTGACCCTTTTTAAATAACCTACATCAGTGCCATGTAACCTATCAAAACTCATGATGCTATTTTATGAGCAACATACAAACTATGAACCCTTTTTAAATAAACCAACTTATGTTGTTCCATTTGACCTTTTTCCTTTTTAATCACCTTGCCACCATGTTTTTTATTAATATAAAAACTTCATCAAACTACTTATCCTGCTGGACCTGGTTACCTTTATCCACCTGTATCTGTATGTCTTTTCCTTGTCAGCTGTAGGCCTTACATTCATTCATCTGACTTTATAAAATTAAGTTTGAGTATCGAGGTTGCAGTTTTGACCTAATTACCTATAAATGGGTCAAAACTTGCCTTTCTTCAAATATTTGATGTTACAACCTCCTAAATTGCTCTATTGAATTTTTTTGTAGATTATTATTAGAATGTTAGTTTTGTAATCATAATAATGCACAACTTGTTTAGACCTGTATTAAAAAAATGAAGTGCTGTATTTAGGTATGATTTAGATCACTCTTAAAAATAAATTGGTATTATCTGGCATTGATATTGGAAAATGTTTTGTGCACTGCAGTGGATGCCATTAGAGGAATATGCAGCTCAGTCTTGTGCTCAAGAACAAGAATTAAGAAAGTACATTACCCAGTTATGCATAGCAAAGGTAGAGAGGGACTACTCTGGATTTTCACCAATCCGGGTAACATCAGGATCAGATTCCAATGCTAATGCAACTTGCATTTACTTCAACAAGCCTGATTTAAACAAAAAAGGAGATAAAAAAAGAAAAATACAAATCTAGCCACTTCACTTTCCTTAATGGTTATTGTTATTCCCCACCAATTTTGCAATGCCCACTGCCAAATCAGTCTCCTATATTATAATCTTCTCAACCCAAGTACCTAACACTTGATTTTTGCAATATGGATCACCCTTTTGCTGTGAAAGTGGTTTTTGATAGAATATGAACAATTCCACAGTATTATTATTATTTTTTTGTTGGTGGGAGACTTACAAATAGTAAAGAATTAAAGTGGTTAAGTTACATAAGGCTGTTACAAATGATGGGAATCATTAAGGAAAGTGTGTATCATTAATGAATAAGGAAAAGTTTGTCTATTGTAACCTTTGGTTACTCAATGCAACAACTTATCACGTTTGTTTGTTTATTTGTACAATATGTATTTTTGATTTTTTGTGTATTTTAAAGCTGATACAAATTTGATGGTAATCCTGCACTATTAAACTATATATGTGTATGGGCTGAGGTGATGGTCAGTTTGTATTTTATGTCTATTATGCATTTATTTATATAAATGAAAAAATAATGTCTACCACTTGGCACCAGCAAATACAGTTTTAAGCAAAATGACGAGACGTGGCTGCAAACCACACTTTCCAGGTGTTATGTATCTCGCTACGTCTAAGGGTATTTCGGTCATTTTCTATGTTATTTATGTCCGCCTGAGCTCATATCCATATTGGTGCACAGTTACAGTTAGCCTAAAAAAGTAATATCTTTCTGTTCTTCTATTAAAGAATCTCATCATTTTCAGTCACAAGACAAATGTTGTTGTGTTTGTATTTCTCTTTCTTTACTGCACTTTCTTTCATGGGGTCTGGGGTATCAGCATCCTACCAACCAACTCCACCCTCTCCCCCACCACCACCACCACCTATTATTCCTTCATGTGAACCACCACCACCACCATCGCCTAGCGGTCCTCTCTACGGAGTGCCGCCACCACCTTCACCTCCACAGAACTGTCAGCCATCTATGCAAAGCTGTGTCTATCCTCCTCCCAATACGGATATCTATCAACCTATAGATTCTGCATCTGATATGCCCCTCTATTGCTTACATATTTTAGCTTTAATGTCCCTTATTTTCCTTCCATGGCTCATCTGTTAGATAGCTGTTTCTGTATTTTATCATTTTCTTTATGTTTATTTATTTATTTTTTTACTTCTGAATCATAAAAGACATGTTTGCATATAATTAAGTTCCTCTTTTTTTTTTTTTTTTCTTCTGATGTTAAGAGACTTTAAAGATAGCAAATGTTATGATGACATACATCATACATGCATTAGTTAGTTGTATCGTGCATGTGATTAATCATGAGGGAGTTTGGTCTATTTAGAAAGCTATAATTAATATTTGCGGTGGCATGCGACAGGATAACTCAATGCTCACGCCATTTTCTGAATAAAGTCACCATATATCGTACTCCTCTAAACCACTTTCCCTTTTTGCATAACGTGTTCTGTGTTTTGTGTTCTTTCTATTTTTAGATATACTACTCCAACCCAACTTCTATTTTATTTATGTACGTATCATGTATCATGTATATAAGATAATCTATTTATGAAAACTCGTACCTACGTGTCAGCTTAGTTTTTGTTCTCAAACACCCAAGGATACGTTGTATCTTGGGTTGACTAAAAATGGTTTGGTTCATGTTAGGCTGTGTAGACTTAAAAAAATTATATATATATATATATATATATATATATATATATATATATATATATATATATATATATATATATATATATATATATATATATATATATATATATATTCACAAAAGTCATTAAGTTTATACAAGAATTTGATTTTGACATTTGGACACTTCGTTTACCAATTTGTTACGATTTCGATCACTCAACAACAGATTAATCAGATTGTTTGCTGATGTAACATGATAATGTGTTAGTTTTAAGAGCATGACATGCTGACATTTCATGATGATGTGACATTTTTGGGAACATCACATCGTGGGTGTCAAAATTGGAAAAAAGACTAAAATATAGTGATTTTTGTGATAGTTTTTTAAAAAGTAGTGACTTTTGTATAATTTCGTATTATATCACAAATCAATTAGATAGTTCAAATTCTCCATTGTTGTCGTTTTTCCACTCCAAACAAGTCCATGGATTCTAATCGATTTGTGATATAATACAAAATTTTACTAAAATCACTAGGTTTTGAAAAACTATTATAAAAGTCGATATATTTTATTTTATTTTTTTCCTCAATTTTGACACCTAAAATGTGATGTCAACATTACATGTCATCAAAACTGACACGTCAACATGCCATGAAGATGGTTGACAGTTAAGTGGTTGAAATGGTAACAAATTGGTAAACGGAATGGAGTGTTCTATTTGAGATAAAAAATAACGTAAGGTCAAAATTAAATTTTTATGTAAACTTAGTGAGTTTTATGAAATTGTCATATTTTTTGTATAAAAATATGATCTAAAAGTTGTATTATTTTAGCTATAACTTAAATTAACAAACAAAACAATTAATAAAGTTATATGCATAAATGATATGACACAATTCAAATTGATCCATTCATAGTTAGATAAGTCAAAATCATAACCTTTATTAAATAGTAAAAAGCAAAAGACTTGAAAATATTGTATCATGTTTTTTTTATGTTGATACTAACGTGATTGAAATTTATTTTGTGAAAGCAATTATCATTTGTCACATGTACACCCCAAACATAATATGGAAAATAAAAATGTGTTGGCGGATGTTACATGTGAGTGTGTTGGTACAAAATTAAAAGTTCTTTCTATTGTTTTCTTATTGGTTAAACGCACACTTGCAAGAGGACAAGGTACATGTGGTATTTTTTTTTTCATTAAAATTTATGCATAACTATCATTAAGGTAAAAATGTACATATATATAGATATTGCATCCATAAAAAACAAGTAGTAAAAAGTTGTTGGTTGTCAAACATGAATGTCCTTAACGATCACAATTTATTTTAGTGTAGACAATCATACCACATGAATGGTATGTAAGATAAACATGAATGTCCTTAACGATCTCTATGTTTAAGTAAAACAAAAAGAAATGACTCGTCCTATTAAGCTTCGTATGTTACATACAAACGTCATCCATGTCTAAAAGCAAATATGAAAGTTTAAGATGTTCAATAAGAAGGATGGTTAATGGGAAGGTCTGGATGTTGATGGCACGTTCTCTCCTGTTGTGAAACTAATAACAGTCTTGTGTTGTTAATCATAAGCAGAAGATGTATCGATTTAATGTAAATAATGTTTTTTTATATGATTCTCTTGAGGAATATTTATATGAGTTTACGTGAAGGTAATTTTTCAAAAATGATAAATATGCTAAGTAGTTAAATTAATTAAGGGGCTAAAACGAGCCCCTAGGAAATGAATAGAAAAGTACACTGCCTCTTTGATCGAATTTGAGTTTATTCATAGTAAAATTGATTATTCGTTGTTCTATAAAATGAGAAATAATGTGTCTGTATTTTGTGTTAGTTTTGTAGATGATATAAATTTAAACGTTAGTTGTGAACATGAAATTTTCGTTGTGAAAGTTTCCGTAAAATCCAAAATTTTAATTAAGGACTTTAGGGTTGATGAGATATTTTCTTGGTATTGAGATTATGATTATTGATACTCATGATGGTGTTTGTTTGTCTCAAAGAAAGTTGTAACATCCCAAAAATACGGGTCAAAAATTTCGTTTTTAATTAAGCGATTTGAAAAAAGCGTTTGTAACAAAATATCACACGATCATAATATTTGATAAAATATGTCTCGTGGCCGTAAACCAAAACATAAAACATGAAAATGTCAGAGTACAAAATCCCAGAATGACTCTTGGTGCAGAAATCAAAAGAGCGTGTGTGATGCGTCGCTACCGCGCTAGCTCCTTCCCCTTGACAAAAGAGGTACCTGAAACAACAACTGAAAACCGTAAGCATGAAGCTTAGTGAGTTCCCCCACTGTACCACATACCATATAATCACATATTATACATACTGCCAGACAATTCTAGGGTGCCCGACCTATCCGGTACGGCCATTCTGGGGTGCTGACTTACCCGTGTCAAGCCATTCTGGGGTGCTGACTACCCTTCGGTCCTAACAATCGAACCTCGGGGACTACTATCACATATAACATAACATAGACATATTACCAGACATATCTGGGGTGCCTGAGCTACCCTTCGGTCCTAACAACCAAACTCGGGGACTGGTCCCCTCCTACTACCTCTATCACATATAACATAACAAGCCAGCATGCAAACATATCATCACATACTGTCAGACGTACCTGAGGTGTCTGACTACCCTTCGGTCCTAACAACCGAACTCTACTACTGTCACATACAACATATCATGCTAGCATATAACATATCAGGTAGTAGCAAACCTAGATGATATCACAAAGACAATCATCTATCATACGTCTCCTACTGGTGGGCCGACATTGTGTCCTTAGACCCACCGCTACTGGAAGGTAACTCACCTCGAAAGTAGCTGCTGAAGTCTGCTTGTTGAGCGCCTGACTGCTGAATCGCAAATCCTCCGGCTATAAACCATAAACATAGGTTAGACACCCATAAATACCCTTAGGTCAAAAGACTGGCCCTACCTTGGTCCAAGGTCAACTCCTTGGTCAAAGTCAACGTCCATTTGACTCAACTCACCGAGTCCTTCTCCTATTAACCCGGTCCTACTCGACTAGTCCTTCTTCCCACTCACTGAATCACCCTTAACTCATTACTTGGGATGATTGAACCGACTCGCGACCCGACTCGCCGAGTTCCAGGCAATCTTCATAGGACTCGCCGAGTTGTTCATCCAACTCAGTCTAAGGCCATATACATGGAACTCGCCGAGTTCCTCCTTGGGACTCGCCGAGTCCCTATGACCCATTTCCCATATAGGCCAAATCTGAGACATGCAACGCTTCAAAACCACATATCCATGTTCCTTGAGCATGCTTATCACGTAAAGTTGCAAACTTTATGTGCATGCATGGCCCTATAAGCTCATAAGGCCAAAACCAAACTCTTAATGAGGTCATACACTCAATGGGGACCTCAATCACTTCAACCACATAAACTTTATGCTTCTAATTCGCCCAATAAGTCTAGATATGAAGTCCTTTCAGATCATTAAGCACAACACATGGAGTTTGGTGTTTTAGGGCTTGAAAACCACCAAATTGGGACAAAAATGGTAACTAATGACCTAAAGATCAAGGTAGGGACTTTTCTACCTGAATGGAAGCTTCTCCCTGAGTAGAGTTTGGATCTATTCCTTTCCTTGCACTATTCAACCACATCTTTCTTCTTTTAAGCTCCAAACCTTCTTCACAAGGCCAAAAACACTCTCAAGAACAATATGGGGGCTAGGGTCTCGCTCTACTGCTCTCTGGAAGTGTTAGGGACAAAGGAGGCCAAGTTAGAGCGTTTAAATAGGGTGCAAACACCTGGATTAGGGTTTTTGCCCAAACAGGGTCTACTCGCCGAGTCCAAAGTCCAATTCCCGCGCCTTATCCCACTCCTACTCGGCGAGTTGGCCCATCAACTCGCCGAGTCCAAGGCAAAATGCATTATTTTAAAAATGTAAATAACAAGGAGTACGTACCGGGAACCAGGTGCTACAAATCTCCCCCACTTATCTTAGACTTCGTCCTCAAAGTCTGCGGCTCGATCCTGAAACAGCTCGGGGTAGTGCTTCATCATCTCTTCCACCGACTCCCAAGTCCACTCCGATCCCTTCCGGTGCTGCCATTGCACCTTCACGAGTTCCACCCTTTTGTTCCTCAGATCCTTCGACTTCCTGTTGAGGATTGCCACAGGCCGCTCGATGCAATTCAGGCTGTCGTCGACCTGAATATCCTCCAAAGGAACCACTGCCAAGTCGTCCACCAAACACTTCCGCAATTGAGAGACGTGGAAAGTGCTATGGATCTGGCTGAGTTCGGCTGGTAGATCCAACCTATACGCTGCCTTGCCCACCCGGGCTACAACCCTGAATGTCCTGATGTACCTTGGGCCTAACTTTCCCCGCTTTCTGAATCGGATGACGCCTTTCCATGGCGACACTTTCAGAAGAACCATATCCCCGACTTGGAATTCCAAGTCTGAACAGCGCTTGTCGGCGTAACTTTTCTGCTAACTCTAAGCAGTCTGAAGCCTGCTTCGGACCTGCTGAATCTTCTCTGTCGTCTGGAGCACCACTTCGGTGCTTCCCATGACCCTCTGGCCAACCTCTCCCCAACATATCGGGGTCCTACATCTCCGTCCGTACAATATCTCGAAGGGAGGACAGTCAATACTCGTGTGGTAGCTGTTATTGTATGAGAACTCAGCTAAAGGAAGATAGGTATCCCAACTACCACCGAAATCTAGCACGCATGCCCGCAACATATCCTCAAGAGTCTGGATGGTCCGCTCACTCTGACCATCCATCTGCGGGTGGAAGGCAGTGCTAAAATGCAGACGAGTGCCCAACTCATCATGAAACTTCTTCCAAAACCTGGAAGTAAAACGCACATCTCTGTCTGAAATCACTGATACTGGCACCCCGTGTCGCGCCACAATCTCCCTGATATAGATATCGGCCAACTTCTCGGCCGAGATGCTCTCCTGAATCGGAATAAAATGGGCGCTCTTGGTCAATAGATCCACGATGACCCATATAGAATCCATTCCTCGCGCGGTCCTTGGAAGCTTCGTGATAAAATCCATCGTAATATCTTCCCATTTCCACAACGGGATATCCAACCGCTGCATCTTGCCGTGCGGTCTCTGATGCTCGGCCTTAACCTTCCTGCAGGTCAAGCATCGCTCGACGTACCAAGCCACATCCCGCTTCATGCAGGGCCACCAATAGTCCATAAGAAGATCCCTATACATCTTCATCGCCCTGGGATGAATGGAGAATCGGGATTTGTGCGCCTCTTCCATCAAGACCTGACGCATGCCTCCGAGGTATGGTACCCATACCCTGCGGTGCAATGTTAATAATCCCTTGCTATCATAGTCGAAGGAGGAAACCTGACCCACTATGCACTCACTCTTCCAATGTTCCTCCTTCAGGGCCTCCTGCTGGGCCTCCCGAATCCGCTCCAAAAGCGGAGTCACCACTGTCATCCGCATGCAAATATCCCTGATCGGTGCCACCTTGCGGCTAAGTGTATCGGCTACCACATTAGCCTTCCCCGAGTGGTAAAGGATCTCACAATCATAATCCTTCACCACACCAAGCCACCAACACTGTGTACCTTAAACTCTTGTGGTCTGTGTAAATGGTACATCGAACCCCGTAGAGGTAATGTCGCCAAATCTTGAGGGCGAAGACCACCGCTCCCAACTCTAAATCATGCGTCAGGTAGTTTGCCTCGTGAGGCTTCAGCTGCCTTGAGGCATAGGCAATAACATGCCCCCCTGCATTAATACCGCGCCCAACCACGAAATGGACGCATCACAGTATACCACAAAATCCTCTACGCCCTCGGGCAGGGCTAAGATTGGTGCCTCACACAACCTCCATCTCAGAATCTCGAATGTTGCCTTCTGCTCAGGTCCCCATCGAAAGACCACAACTTTCTTAGTTAACCGTGTCAGTGATACGGCTATCTTGGAGAAATCCTAGATGAATCTCTGATAGTAGCCTGCGAATCCTAGGAAACTCCGAATCTCGAATGGAGACTTCGGAACCTCCCATCTCATCACGACCTCCACCTTAGCCGGATCTACTGAAATCCCATCCTAGCTGACTAGGTGCCCCAGAAACTGCACCTCGCGCAACCACAACTCACACTTAGAGAACTTGGCATACAAGCTCTCCCTTCTCAAAGTCTCCAACACCTCTCGCAGGTGCTCCTCGTGTTCCTCCTACGTCTTGGAGTAAACCAAGATATCATCAATGAAAACTATCAAAGATCGATCCAGCATCAGTCTGCATACGCAGTTCATGAGGTCCATGAACGCGGCAAGAGCATTGGTGAGCCCGAACGACATCACCACGAACTCATAATTGCCATAACGTGTCGGAAACGCGGTCTTCTGCACATCCTCCTCTCTGAACCTCATCTGATGATAACCTAAACGTAAATCGATCTTGGAGAACCAAGATGCTCCCTGCAACTGATCAAAGGGGTCGTCAATCCTCGGGAGCAGGAAACGGTTCTTCACCGTTACCTTGTTCAGCTCCCGGTAATCTATACACATCCGATGCGACCCGTCCTTCTTTTTCACAAACAGGATCAGGGCTCCCCAGGGTGAACTGCTCGGTCTAATGAATCCCTTGTCTAACAGATCTTGTAGCTGTGTAGACAACTCCTGCATTTCAGGAGGAGCCAACCGATACGGTGCCTTGGCTATCGGAGCCGCACCAGGAACTAGGTCGATCCTGAACTCTACCTGTCGCTCCGTAGGTATTCTAGGAAGCTCCTTAGGGAACACATCAACGTAGTCTCGCACCACTGGAACCTCGTTTACCGTCACCTTACCCGCCTCCCAGGTATCCACAACATACGCGACATACCCCAACCCTGCTGAAGGTAGCGCCTAGCTCTCGCTGCTGAACATACTGTGGGTCCACATTGTGGCCTCTTACTGTGGATCACCAACTCTCCCCCACTTGGGGTCCCGATTCGCGCTAGCTACTGTGCGTAATCTAATACCGCCCCATTAGGGCTCAACCAATCCATGCCTATAATCACCTTGTTCCCACGCAACGGAGTGGAAACCAAATCCACCAAGTAATGCTCCTCGAATAATCTCAGAACACAATCTCTGAACACTGCTGATGCCCGCACCGATCGATCATCGGCGATCTCTACCTCTAAAGGGCAATCCAACATGCCTGAAGACTCAGTAAACTTCTTGCTAAGCGCAAGAGAAACAAACGATCGGGTAGCACCTGAGTCAAACAACACCTGAACAAAGATACTGTTCACATGGAACGATCCTAAAGCATATACACAGAGCACATACCAATAACATAATAGCATGAAAATGAAATAGAGGGAACAAATCATACCCGTCACCACATCGAGTGCGGTGCGTGCCTCCTCGGTAGTCAGCTGAAATGCCCGTCTCCTCATCACTGGAGCCTTTGCCTTGCCTTTCCGGCCATCAATGATCCGCAGGGTCGCTAGAGCTGGCGCCTTCACTGGTGCGGGTGCTGTCAACTGAGGGCAATTGGCCTTCTTGTGGCCCCTCTGGTTGTAGTGAAAACACAACAACTCATACTTCTGTATCACAGGTGCAGGGGTGGTACAATCCCTGCTAAAATGCCCCGTCTTGCTGCACTTATAGGAACCCGATGACCCCAGTCTACATGCCCCCTCATGAGGCCTGTCGCATTTCCTGCAGCAGCTCGGTCCTGACTGGCCTTTCGGCCTACCATCTGATCCCTTGGGCTTCTTCCCCGAACCCCTCCTGTCTGCCCCTCCTCTATCTTCCACTTCCGTATGTTCTCCATATCTATCTCCCTCTCCCTCGCCCTGGCAATCATAGAGTACAGGGTAGGGCAAGCTGAAAAACTGACATGCTCCCGAATATCAGCTCGTAGCATGTCATGATAGCGGGTCCTCCTCATATCCTCATCACCCGCGTACTTGGGGTTAGTTGGTCGTCGGGATTGGCGACAGTAGTTTAATGCTGGTAAGCAAGGGTGGGTTGATATGGCATAAGTATTTTGCGAGGTTCGGTTTGCATTTGATCTCTTGTATCAGGTGGTAAGGATTGATGGTGTGATCTATTGCACTTTCGAGATTATAGACTATGCCTTGGGAGTGGTCGTAGCCTGGTTTAGGGCAGGGGTTGTTCAACTATTGTAGTTCAGTTGTGCATGATTAAGCTGGTGAGTGAGTCAGGGTGCGAGAACCTGAAAGATATGATTTCTAGAGCCGAGAGCGGGAGATTTGTTGAAGCAGTTTGGAAAGAAGGGTATTATATAGGAGGTATGCAGACAAGGTCCCACATGATGGTTATTCAGTATTGTCAGGATTCAGTGGTGTTAGTAAGCGTTATTGATTGACCGAGGAAAGCGCCAATGGAAGTAGCTCGTTGTTGAGACATTATTTGGAGCATCTATTTATATGGAATTCAAGATTTGGGTGTGGGATCATTCGAACGTTAGGGACTGTTGGTTCCCGGGAATTCAGGAAGTGTTCATCTAGTTATCAAAAGTATGCTATCATTTGGGATTGGATGGTAATGGAACAGGAGTTGGAAATAGTTGGTTGTCATCATATCGATCGTTGGAAAGTGAGAAGGATTGGAAATTCTCCAACTTTCATGTATTGTGAGGACTTAGTTGAATCTAAGTGGGGGAGAATCGTCCCAAAATGCAGAAGTCGAATCGGTTTTGAAAGTGGGATAAGTTTCACATCGTTTTTAGAAAGGAAGACAACCCAAGTGGCTGATTGGTTTGAGGTTTGTGTGAGTTGGGAGTTCTGTAAAACTTCCCAGCATGTGAATCGTGTCATCTCGGTGTTTAATAGCAGAATTGGGAATTTTCAGGTTGAGCGTCAGCCATTGAATGTTTTGCTTGTTGTCGTTCAGATTGCGACGTCGAGAAGGGTCGGACAGGCGTTAATCGGTGAACCTCCCAGGAAGCGAGAAATTCTCTGAAGAAAAGTCAATATGCGACAATTGAGAAGCTATGAACGCGTCACCAATTTCCTTGTGTAGTGTGCTTACATTTCCTAAGTCTTGGGGTATGTTTCCCCTCAGTAGTGGAATAGACTTTTTGATTCTTATCGGTATCAGATTTTTGGTAACCTTGTGAGTAATTGTGGAAGTTTTCTTGGACTAGCTTTGGTATTAGTAGAATCGGATCAGTCTCGATCCAATATGGGCATTGTGGCGAGTGAATGTGGAGTTAGGGATTCTTAATTATGTACATGGTAGTGATTCTTCATGAGTAACGACGGGTATACAAGGTGACAATAGGTTTGGTTCGGCCTTCGTGCTTGATCAGGTTTGGGATGTAGTTCGCAATTGGATTCAGAGTTCGGTTATCATGCTATTCTGGGGTCATTAGGTGTATGATATTCAGGAACCAAAGGAAACATTATTATGTTGACCCAAGAGGGTTCATTACCCAGGCTACATCTCGTTGTTCATTATACCCCTAGGAATTAATTATCGAAGTGAGTTTTCTCTTGAAGGAGTACCTAATCTCTTGACAAGAAGAGAGATATATGAAGCAGTATGTGAATTATAGTTATGCTTTCTGGTGAGAACCTCAGGTTATCAGAAGTTGAGTAGTCAGTTAGGAGTTAAGTGCAGTGAAATTGACAATGATTCAGAGTACGCAATGTGTCAATGAGACGGACCACCTCGAGACTAAAGATTCGGATTGAGTAAATGTAATTATGTTGCAAGGGATTCGTTCACTTTCAGGTTTTAGAACCATGCAAGGATTGGTTGCAGATACCTTGGAAAGGCTAGGGTTATTCTCAGGATTGTAGCAAAGTAGTTCAAGTTGTCTGGCGTGTTAGGAAAGGATAAGAAGCGATTTCGAGGACGAAATCAAATTTAAGTGGGGGAGAGTTGTAACATCTCATTTAAAATAAAATAACTAAATAATAAACCCAGAACCCCGAGAAGTAATTTATTATTATTTTATTTTATTAGAGTCCAAAATTTAATAATAATTATAGGAATGTTAGTTTCGGGGGTTAAAGAATAATATTGGACTTGATTTGAAAGGATCTTGGGTGGCTGGGGCTAGAATGGTTAATTATGTACCTAAGTTGAAATTAATTGGTCATGGAGGGGCCATATGGTAATTAATTGGACTCCATATGTAAGGATTTCAGAATAGAGGGGTCTGATTGTAAATTAAGGAGTTGTTTGAAAGAAAATAGGGGAGGAGGGACCATTCTTGCTATTATGGTAAAGAGCCTAAGGAACTGGGTATATATGCCTCATTACCGTCAACCCTAACCCTATCCCCACTCGTTTGATCAGCAGCCTCCTTCCTTCATCGCCCAGCCGCCACCACTCAACTCTCTTCCTGTTCCGATCAACCCAAGGTTTCCGGTGGACCATTGCTACTGTCGAAGCTAGCCTCGCACATCCCTATTGCCGATGATAGATGAGATCATTGGAGAACCACACCCACTTGGATGTCGCTAGCACCGGTGTCATGTTTCGATGGAGGTGTCACCTCCATTTTCGTCGCTACAACAACCCATTCCTCCTACCTCCGCTCCGTCTCGCAGCCGTTAACTCCCATTCGCCTATTGTCGTCATCGCTCATCGCGACATTCCCTTTTCAGATCATCTCCGGTTGTGGTTTCCGTTGTGAAGAGTGGTCGCGGATGTTGGTTGGAGACCAAGAACCTTCTAATCTCCCCTTCTCTGTTGTTGCGCCGTTATAGTCGCCGTTGCTGCCGCCATGCTCGCTGCCGACTGCCACCATTAACCTTCTTCAAGGCCGATGAAGAGCTGCTCGGTGGGTGTTTTGCAAGTGTGTATGCATGGTTCCATATGTGTCGGCGTGTGGATGTGTTTATGGGCTGGCCGGAAATGTTGGGAGCCACCATGGAAGCCAACCATGGTGGCTATCGGCCGGTTGTTGCTCTTCTGCCACATACACCACCACCGGCCTCCACGAGGTGGTTGTGTGTGTGTGTTTATTAGCGTGTGTGTGTATGTTTTAGATTAGTGTGTGAGTGTGTTATTCAGTTTGGGTTGTAAACTGTAATCGATGCCAGAATAATAATAGAAAACTTGAAACCACCACCGTGAGGTGGTGGCTGCCGCCTCCTGCCGCCACCGACCGCCATATCGGGTGGCAATGTGCCTTTTTGAATTTTTGGACTCGTTTGGATGTTTGGACAAGAAGCTACTAAACCCTAATGGGCCGAAAGAAACAAAGTGGGACCAATAAAGCCCTAATCGACCCAATAAGGCCTAAAGTGACCAAGAGGCCCAACCATTTGATTAATGGGCTCATATTTGAGTGGAAGCCCAAATTAGGGTTTGGAAAACCCTAATTCCATGAAACCCTAATTTTGAGAATTTATCGGGATACACACAGGATTATTTAATGACTTGAAATATTAAATAATAATCATTGGCAAAATTAACCTAAAAGCAATATTGGACTTAATGGATTAAGTCCTTAGTAGATTAAGTCCTTAATGGGTTAAGTAGGAACATTTAACCCTAATCATCATTTCATGTGAAAGCCCTAATCTCACTTGGGCCTTGATTTGGGCCTTCCTATTGGGCTTTGGGGAATGGACTATTAATGGACCTTTCAAGAATAAGCAAATGAACTAAATAATGGTATGTTTTAGGATAAGGTCCATGTAAGAGTCTTGGGCCCAATTTGTAAAATTGGGCCATAGATGGGCTATAATTGGGCCTTCATGATTATGTGATATTGGATCATGGGAATTGGATTGGAATAATGGGATGGGCCTTAAGGAAAGACCATGTAGAGGTTTGGGCCCAATTTAGAAAATTGGGCCATATGTTGGACTTTGGCCCATTATTTTACTTTTGGGCTTTTGTGGTGTGAGTTAGACCTTGAGCTTGGAACCTAATTATTAATTGGGTATTGTTTTATGTTGACAGTGCGGGAATCTGTCAACCAGCAGCTGGGGTTGTATCTGCGGGACTTCAGTAGTGCCAGGTGAGTTATCCTGACTATACTAAGGGATCTAAGGCACCAAGGCCGACCCATTGGATTTGATATCCTAGTAGTTATTGATATGTTGAGTTAAATTAGTAATGTATGCCTGTTAATATGTTAGTCGGGTAGGTCTGTAGGACTGCCTGTGATACTGATTGATTACATGTATGTGCATTTATCTGTTACATGTTGACATGTTATGTGGGAAGGGTTGAGGTTGTACTGCTCCGTGCGGTAGCCAACAAACCCTAGAGTATTCCAGATATGAGCTGAGGGCCCGGAAGGCATTCCAGACTCATACTGAGGACTCGGGAGTATTCCAGATATGAGCTGAGGGCCCGATAGGCATTCAGACTCATATTAAGGACTCGGGAGCATTCCAGATACGAGCTGAGGGCCCGGTAGGCAGTCCAAACTCATACTGAGGGCTCGATGGCATTCCAGATACGAGCTGAGGGCACGGTAGGCATTCCAGACTCGTACTGAGGGCCCATGGGGTAGTCTAGCTTGTAAAGCTGTGGACCCAGTGCATGCTGTTTTGTTTCTGTTATGTTATGATATGATATTGCTGTTATAGTTAAGCGAACTGTATGTGTATCGGTATTTTGGGGGAACTCACTAAGCTTTTGGGCTTACAGTTCAGTTTATTGTTTTAGGTACATCATGGGATCGTGGCAAGGTAAAGGCGTGATTGTATAGCTCCTCACTTTTAATGACTATGTTTCTGGGATACTCTGATATAGAACTGTTTTGAAAACAAAGTGGTAATAACTGTTGGTCTCTAAATGTTTTAAAAAGTTAAAAATTGGCTTGAATTTTTCGGGTGTTACATAAACATTAGGGTTTTGTCTAGATAACCCCTACTCGCCGAGTCGGCCTTCCGACTCATCGAGCAAGTCACTTAAACTCCTGATGAAAGACGAGTCTACTCGATGAGTTGGGCCTCAACTCGTTGAGTCCCAGGGTAAAACATGTAGTTCTTTTGAATTAAATACGTACTAGGAATCGAGTGTTACATTTTCAGTGGGATCTAAGGTCCCAAACTTCAGATCCAACCTCCCCTAGTGCAGATACCACATAAAAATGTAAACTTTACGTTCATGCAAGGCCCTCTAAGGCTAAATCATCAAAACTAAGCTTCCTATAAGGTTTTAGTGCATGGAAAGGGGCTAATCTAGATAAAGTGAGCAACTTTATGTCATTAGGGACTTAGAGAGGTCCAGATCTGGAACCATATCCTTGTGATAGGTCCAGATCCGAGTTTAACTCCATTTTGCCCCAAAAATGGTCATTTACTTTCAAGAGGAGGGATCTAATCAAATAGAGATCAAGGTGAAGACTTTATACCTGAAGATGATGGCCAATACAGAGTAGATGTCGGATCTTTTACTTCTCTCCTTGCTCCTTCCTCTTCAAGCTCTAGAATCCTTCACAAATACCCCAAAATTGCTAACAAAAGCTCTTACTCTCACCTAAGAAGGTACAAGGCCGAATTAGGGTATTCTCTGGCTAGTAGGGTGATAAGGGAGGCCACAAGAGGCGGAGTATGTTCTTTAAATATGGTGCAAACCCTAAAATTAAGGTTTCTCTTCACAGCTCCTACTCATCGAGTCGCGGCCTTCCAACTTGTCGAGTAGATCCTGAATCCCGCATCCTCATAATAGTCTTTACTCGATGAGTTGGAGTATCCCAACTTGCCGAGTCCATGCACAAAACCCTAAATATCATATCAATTAATCAATACCTGGAATATATGTTACATATTTCTTAGTACAAACTATGATTTATAATTAGTAAATCCTTACAATGTGGATTAAATATGAGTGTAGGGAGTTTAAGATGTGAAAAATATGAGTTTGATGGAAGTCCCACGTCAAAAATTCATAAAAATAACATAAAGTGCGAAACTATCAAATATACAGACTGAAATTCGAAGGTTAGAAGGTAAGGTATCGAGGGTCGAAGGTTCTAGTTTCGAAGGTCGAAGATAGAGCATGCGAATGTTGAAATTTGAAGTTTCAAAGTTCGAAGGATTGTGGTTTTGAAAGTTTAGCATGCGAGGGTCGAAGGTTCTGGGTTTTGAGGGTCGAACGTACTAAGATTCGAAAGTCTCTAGTTGCGAAAGTTCCAGATACGAAGGTCGAAACCTTGAATTTCGACAGTTCAAGCCACGAAGGTTGAAATCTTTGATTTAGAAGGTTCAAGACACGATGGTTGAAGGTCGAAGATCCTATGCTTTCGAAGGTTTCAGTCGCGAAGGTTTTCAAGTAGGGCTTCCTATTTCGAGAGGGTTTCGCATCCAACTTGTCGGTTCCCATTTTCTTTTCCCGTATTGAGTGGTTTTCAACTAATTGAAGGGTTGGGATGGCACGGATGTTTATGAAAAAGTTGAAAGAGATTTGGGAGAGAGAGATGTAGTGAGAGAGATTGAGAGAGACTTTGTTTGTAGCCTTTGCTATGGTTTTGCCCCGTTGTGTTAGGATGGAAAACTCTATTACACCATGTTATGAGTGTTATACATCCCTTAAGGATACGTAATAGAGTTTTATCGAGTTGTTACATTATTCATCCTATTTAGGGTTTAGTTGGTTGAACATATGAAACTTCTGAGTGATTCTTTGTATTAAAATGGTAAGTTATACATTAGGAAACATAGTGTAAGCCCTAATATATATGTATTATTGAGTTGACTTGTTGACTTAACTTGACGGTTGTTACACTCTGATACTAATTGTTGGATTTTAGTTCAAAATTAGTTTCATAAACTTGAAAAATATGGTAACGGAAAACTTTAAGTTTTGAAATAACATTAACATTTTATACCCACCAAGGATCTTCTTGCAAATTATAGAAAGATTAATAGAATGATGAAGAAATAACAACCTTTGTAGTTCAAACTCGTGTGTTGATTTGTTAATTGTGTGGCATTAGCGGTTGTTTGATTAGTATAGTGTTGTCACTGGTATCTTAGTGACTGGCAGGTTGAGTCAGGCAATTTCACGGTGTTGACTTGTTGGGAAAGTCATGGTGATATATTAGTAGCTAATTACTGGGATTCTTCCTAACTAACTCATGTTCATTTTATGAAGAGTTTTTGCTTGAGTGCTCTTCCTATATTACCTATGTCTTAGTGATGTGCATGCTATACTAGCTGAGTCTTAGTAACTGGTGGTTGTTATGAGTATTTTCTGAGTTGATGATAACTCTAGGACTGCTGATAGTCCTAGGGTTGCTGATAACTCATAGTTGTTTAGATTTACATGAGGGATAGTGGTATGCTGGTTGGGATACTAGGAGGCTGGTGATGTGGATGGTTATAAGTCTCATGGGAGTTTTGGCAAATGGTTGTGCACCTATACTAGTTTTAGGAGTTTGAGTGTCATGAGTTTTGATATTGCCATGGATGCATCTGTGAGACCAGTTAATTAGTTTTGAACTGTCAATAATTCGGGTTTGCAATTGAGGAGCCCAACCATAATATCTGATTTTGGGTCGGGATAATCAGAATCGAGGTTATTACGTCTGATTATCTTTATGGTTTGGTGCAGGGTTTTTGAACTAAGGGTATGTGTGGACTAGTTTGAACATCACTTGTTCTTTTCACTCTGATGTCACTAAGCGAGGTCGTCAGTTCTTCAATTAGTAGTAGGTTCCTGTCTACTACTGTCATTGGACGCCGTAAGGTCAGGGAGGTGTTGTTTGGGGGTCAGAACTTTGAGTTTTGGTCAGCATGGTGGATATAGAACGGAGGTGTTGTCTGCTTGGAAGACAGAAATGTTCGAGGAGTTTTAAGTTATGGGCGGGGGTGTTAATTTCTGAATTCATTTAGTTGTAATGAGTTAATCTTCAATCTCTGTCAAGTCAAGTAATAATCGCTTTTGATTTGATCAACTTTTGGAAAGTGCCCATTTAAACATTATTCCGGTTCTACAGTGAACGTGATTTTGACCTTGCGAGAGTCTTCGCTTAGTTTTGATATGCACACCTAGTTTTGGAAATCCTTAGGATTTTTAGTTGCAGATTCGGGCATTCGGTCTGGAGATGGCTCGGTCAAGAAGTAATTGGTTTGGAAGATCCCTAGAGGGGATTTTGGGGGTTGTTACAAAATGTTGGTGAGGACAAATTTTGAGGATGAAATCTAATTTAAGTAGGGACGAATTATAGCACCCGTTTTCCAAAATGAGTCAGTGCAGAGAATTAAGAATCAAATGCATTGTTTTGGGAAAAACTATGAGTTATGACATGACCATAGGGAGGTCATGTAACAACCTAAATTTCAAGGCCAAAAAATTCATTTTTGAATTAACGCATTTAATAAACATTTTACCAAAACCTTGTCAATAAAACATTCCATTATAAAATCATAATGCTGTATTTCAAACCATAACATCATAAGTATTAAAAATCAGAGTACAATCTCAAAAACTTCTTGCGGAAACATGTGTGTGTGTGTGATGCGCTGCTACACCGCTGGCTCTTTCCCCTCCGACGAAGAGGTACCTGAAACCAAAACCAAAACTGTAAGCACAAATCTTAGTGAGTTCCCCCATCATACCACATACCATACAATATCGTCGGTATCTTTCAACCGGTAACCTTCATCGGTATCTTTCAACCGGTAACCATCATCGGTATCTTTCAACCGGTAATTGGGGACTCTTTCACCCCTATCGCTAGCATACAATTAACAGATATAAGAATACAGTCAGACATATTCGGGTACTGACCTACCCTTAGGTCCTAAGGACCACTGTTAGGGAAACTATTCCCTACCATACACATAACATACTATCCAGATAAATCTCATAACCAACACATAACCAGACCAAGATAATTATCACAAAGACCATTATCTTTTAAATACCCCTTTTTGGTGGGCCGATATTATGGCCTTAGACCCACCCCTACTGGAAGGTAACTTACCTCAATGTCGTGCAGTGTCTGAACTATCCTCGGTGCACAAGTCGACTCCTAACGACTCCTTGATCCCTACACGATAACCTTCAAGTCAACACATATCACATACAGCCCTAAACAGGGTTAGCCTAAGTTCAGTCAAAGTCAACATTGGTCAAAGTCAACATTCAGTTGACCTGACTCGCCGAGTTGGCCTACCAACTTGTCGAGTCCATGCTTCTCTAATCCCACCCGAAACCCCGGCTCCACTCGTCGAGTCTAGCAAAAACTCGACGGGTTCTCCTTCAATCATAACATCGGGACCATCTTCATCTGACTCGCCGAGTTCCTTCTTGAACTCGTCGAGTTCATCTCCAACTTAAGAACTTGTCCAGTCTATGACTCACCAAGTTGTATGAACAACTCGTCGAGTCTATCTTCAAAGATTGGAAGATTGCTATGGACTCATCGAGTCTGCTCATACCACTCGCCGAGTCCCATGACTCCTAGGTCCCTTTTCGCGTCTAAACCCACAAGGGACTTCCTTCCTAACACTTACCCATTCACAGAAAAGGGTTTGGGTGCACAATGGTCACCCACTCATCGAGTGCCATGAACAACTCGTCGAGTCCGGCCTTGACCAATTCCATACAGTCGATTTAAATGAGGTCTAACATAACAAAACCATAGATCTGGTCTCCTAATGCTTATTTTATACGTAAAGTTACAAACTTGATGCACATGCATGGGGGTTTTTAGCTCAAAAATCCATATAAAGTGTCCTACAATGTGCATGGGGCTCTCATGGCCCTAAAGTTGGCACCTTTATGCCATGAGACCCCTCTTAAGGCCCAGATCTGAAGGCTAGAGTCTACATAAAGTTGGCAACTCTATAGGTCCTTATGGTCCCTTAAAGTTGTATTTAATGGATCTGAGATTTGGACGAGTTTTGATGTCATTTATGTGAGTGTGGTTTCATTTCTTCTTCATTTTTAACATTTGATGAGATCAAGACATGCATTGGACATGCATGTCTATAAAGCATCGATTATTAGGATGTTTTTGGAGTAAGAAAGCCCTCTGGAAAGTTGGAATGGATGGCCTTAAGGATTAAGGGCTGAATGTATTAAGTGTCCTAATCTATAATAATAATCACCATCACCATATGGTTGTCACGACGTGACAATGAGATTTATCTCAATTATTTTGGAGTGGCTTGGTCACGATGTGAGGGCACAATCCTCACAACGTGGTGATGATTTTGGGCCGCGGCTAGGGTTTCATTATATACATAATATTTAGATGTGGAAACCCTAATATCTCTCTAAAGTTGTCTTTAACCTCTGGTTCGTCATAATATGAGATTATGCTTCAATAGTTCATATTAGAATCACCCTCGTGTTTTTGGTGTCTTATACATTTATTTATGTTGTATTACTAGCTAAGTGCGAGTCATTGGTTAGTTTCAAATGTGTATAGGTTAGTTATTTTATTTTATTTTATTTTTAAGTCACCTCAAATTCTTTATAATTAAGACTCTTCTTACTCTAGTGTTCCGAGTACACATGATTTTGTGAAATATATAGAAATTCTTCACTAATGGTCTATCGATAATTATATTTGATGAAATAAAAATAAGAAAACTCATGAATCACAATTAATCATATTAGTGTCTAGTAAAGATTATTATTATTATTATTATTTTTGAACGACAAACCATATCAAGGTGGAAGTCTGCAAGATTTAAACGGTCAACTTTAATTTTCTTGTGTTTCATACCAAATAAACAATATATCGTCCTGATGGTGGGGTCTAATGAGTAAGTATAAAGTTGAACAAAACACCTTTCTCAAAAAAATGTTGAATGTATTCTAATATTTAACCAAAATCAAAGAAACCTTGTAATTTTCTAGGGTGCAATAATTTTTGAAAAGTTGTAAAGGGATAGGGGGTTCTAATCTAGGGGGTTCAACCTTTCGGATCTTATTTGAACATTAATAGAGTTTATAATCAGGTCTAAGATGCATTTATTACATGAGTTCATTTAAAAAAAATATATAAAATTTTAAACGTTTGAGAAGTTTGATTTTAAAAGAAAAAAATAGAAAAATATTAAATTATTAACATTAAATTGTTTGTTTTTCTTTTAATTTAAGCAAATAATTTAGATAAATAAACAAATGAAACTAATAAAATTTTAATTTAAAAAATTTGAAATTAGAAGGAAATCAATTAATGAAATTGATATGTATTGATTATTATATTTAAATATTATATGGAAATTAATAAAATAAAAAAAACCACAAAATGCCATACGGAAAATATTAATTGTAAATAATCATATAACAAAATCAATAAGAATATGTAATGTGATAAAAAATTCTTTATTTATTAAAGATGATTTAACTAGAATTAAAAAAAATGAAAAAAAAAAATTAATGGGGCATCACAAGTGGATATAAAGTTTAATTAATTCCATAAGCAGTTATTATCATTTTCAGTGTCAAAAAAGACATGACATGTTATCTTTAATAACTACCTAGTATAAAAATGGTAAATAGCACACAATGGGTATCATCTTAAAATCAGATCAAACATCAAACATCAAACCTTAACACTCCATTCACACGTTAAACTAATACATCAAGTTACGATTTGTTCAACATTCACATTGCTCCGTATTTCCAGCCCACACAACCAACTAACTCAATAATCTTCATGTCAACTAAAATCATGGTTGAAGTTAGAGTTATTAACATTAATTCTAAAACCATGATATTACAACTCTAAAAAAGAAAATATTGAACTTAAAAATATGGGTTTGAGTCAAAGATGTTTAATTAATGAAACTTCGACTATCATAATAAAGAAATTTAAGATACTTTCATTATTCTACTAGTTAATCCAACATATTTCTTAAACATTTAATGAAGCCTATTATTATTATTATTATTATTATTATTATTATTATTATTATTATTATTATTATTATTATACGTAATACTTCTATAAGATTATAAAAATATATAACTGTTATATTAAACAATTCCAAAAAATAAAATTATACATATTAACAAGCTAATAGAAATATCTTAAAACGGTTAGCTAAAAGAATCTTATGTAACCATAAATCTTAGTAACACCCATAATAATATATAAATCTGATAGAATTGTTCTGAAGTTGTAATTAATGAAAAGTGATAGTCGGTCAAGTTTATATCTATTCTGCCTTGAGATTTGATTGATAATTAATGATGTTTGGCTTTTTAATCACGACACAATTAAAAGCCCCTTTCCACTAAAACCAATTTAATATCAATTAAGATCATATCTAATCTAAAGCTAATAAACAAAATCACAAATGCTCAATTTTTCATTCGCTCTCATTGTATTTGTATACAAAGAAAATATAAATAATCAAGAACAATACTCATTAGAACAAACCTCATGTTTAACTTAAAAATACACACACACCCACACACACTCACATACACTTTTTGATTACAAATAATTTATGGAAAACATTATTTGCACCCTCAAATTCATATTCAGATTTCATTATGTCATCTCATAATGAAATACAAATATAATTTCTTCAAGTGTAAATGACAATTTTCTGGACCTGAATTATTTCACTAAGAAAATGGGGAAACAATGGAGCGCTCTTACACGACTAACGAGGCAAACCAAAAACTCGAAGCCACAGCCACGGCCACGGCAGCAAATCTGAAACCCTTGATTTCCGTAGCACTGTTGCTATCTGCCTCTTGATCAGCGACGCCGTCGTCCGGAGAATCTGCCGGAGAATCCGATGGCGAGTCGGACGCTGGTGGAGACTTGTGCTTCTTCTTCTTCGAAGACTTTGGTGACTCCGCCGGAGCATCAGCTTCGGGCGCAGGAGCTGGAGCAGGGGAAAGAGCGGCTTTGAAAAGTTCTTTGGGCAAAAGTACCTTGTTGATGGTGAAAATGACAAGCGGTTGTTGATCAATCAGTGTCCCTACGATCTTCGCAGTAACGATGCTTGTCTTGATTGTTACTTCCTGCCCATCGTTCTGTACTGTGAAATCGTATTTGCTAGCACCGTCGGTTGCTAGTGTGTTCATTAGACCGTTGCTTGATTTTAACATCGACATCGATTGATAGATCGGCACACCGTGATATTCAAGTAGCGATTGCTTCCCGCCGACGGTCAAATTTTTGTATTTAGGTAAGAAGCCCTTGAAAGCATCGTCGAGGGGGCAAAACACCGACAATCCGCCATCGATGTTGTCTTCGTAAGTTTTCATTGCGTCAGAAGCAAGAAGAGCTTCAGCAAAATTCATACATCCATGCGCCGACATCAGAGAGGTAATATTGACGGCGGCAGGTTCAGGAGTCGGAGCTTCGGCCTCCGCTGACGGCAACATACTGCTGATCTGGATAACAGAGATGTTATAAGGAAGCTCATGTAACGACTTAACAAAAGTCGCATCCGTTCTACCGGTATCCTCGCTACCAAATCCAACCTTACCGCCTTTCAGATCCGTAATGTTGACGAATCCAGAGGAGCCAGAGGCGGTACCGGTAGCTTGGAACATTGTCGCTGCTAAGGCGGTTCCATTGGTAATCTGGTGAAGCTTCTTCGCACCGAAGTAGTCAAGCAGCACGTGAAGCGATAGGACGTTCTTCATAGCATACACAGATAGGTGTTTACTTAGCAGATCTGACATTCCGGCATTGTTTACCGCACAAACGGTGATGGTCTGTCGGTTGTTAATTTCATCGGCTAGGTGTGTAATGGTGAGGTAATGGTTGAAAGTCGAGAACTCGGGAAACTTTGCCAGAATGGAGGTGATGTTGTGACCTTCAACGGTTGCTCCAGGCAATAGCAACGCTATCATAGAAATCACAACTGCCGCCGTGTAACGGAGCTGCATTGTAACTTCCCTGGAGACTAGAGAGAGAGAGAGAGAGAGGGAGAGAGAGATTGTGTGTGTATTTGTGTGTAAACTATAAAAGAAGGCAGCGGACGGAAGTGAAGCAGAGAAGATATGAAGATTTTGGTTAGTTTAAAGGACCTTATATTCGTTTCAATTACAATAAAGCCACTGGAGAGTTCCCAGCTGTTACAGGTCACCAACGGTTTTCTTTCACCGTCTTTTTATTCGGGAATATTTACACTCTAGCCCCTTGTAATTTCAAATTTACTCAAAACGAGTCAAAATACAACTTATCATCATTTTGAATTTAATTTAGGCATATATATCACTCCTAAACTACATAAAAATCTGCGGAAACTAATATAAATTAGTATATCTAAAAAAAATTTTGTCTTGGTTTTCCAAAGACTAATAAGGTTCATAAAATTATTATATCCACATAAATGTCAAATAGTGAGGTTGTTAACTTTGGTAGGGTTCGTTTTGTAAATTCTAAAAGGGACAAGGGCGTAATAGAGAAACCAACAACAGCTGTGCATCCAGTGACATTGAGTCCACGTAGGTAGACGATGTAATACGTTTGGACCAGATGCTTCCACCGACACATCACTAATTAAAATTCTAATAATTTTTGTTTACATATAAAATATACGTTCCTCAATTCAACAAACCTAGTCTAATAGTGACTTTACTACATAATTTGATGCTTAGATGTCTGCAACAGTAAGTATAACAGTAATAGCCAGAATAAAGAGGAGGTGTTAGACTTTTTTTTTTTTTTTTTTTTTGGTCTTTTTTTAATTAAAAGAATGAATTGAATCTAAAATCATTTTATTTAGCCAAATATTTACCTATCCACAAAAACGCATAATTTAATTTAATGGAATTAAAAAAATCGTTTAATTTTATAAATCAAATGTAATTTTTTCCTTGAATTTACATTTTAATTCCTTTACATTTTTTACTTGAATTTACATTTTATCAATCAAATGTAATTTTTAATTCCTTTACACCCTAATTGTATTATATCTACCTTCCATCTGATATGTTCTTTAAATTTTTGTTAAATATCAATAAAAACCCAATATTTTTCTAAAAATTTTGATTGATAATTGGATTCTAGATTTTTTTTTCTTGAAATTATGGATTTTTTTTTCTCCACAATCTGAAATATGGAGTAAGGATTCCGACTTAGAAATATTTTTTTCTACCATAAAAAGTATTTTTAGTATGACATAAAGTTCGGAATTTCATAATACGCTTGTAACTATATTTTAAATTAAAAAAAAACTCATTTCAACATTTTTTTTCCCACATCATTCTTATAATTCTTTCTCATTTTTTAAACTTTATAAAACACTATAAAAGTGCTAAATGGATTCAAGTTGCATTGAGGCTAAAAAGATTGGTTCAAACCGGACGAAATATAAAGCTATATGTTCACAAGATTTGCCACAAATTGCTTACAATAATTTCCGATTTTAGTGAAGTCCAACATTATAAAACACTATAAAAGTGCTAAATGGATTCAAGTTGCATTGAGGCTAAAAAGATTGGTTCAAACCGGACGAAATATAAAGCTATATGTTCACAAGATTTGCCACAAATTGCTTACAATAATTTCCGACTTTAGTGAAGTCCAACATTAGTACCTTACAATCATTTCTGACTCTCTCTAGATAAACAAAACTTGTATGATTGTACTTAGCCTACAGTAAACTCGGAAGGGAATTTCATACGTCTAACAAATGCTCATGTCCAACTTTCAAAAGGGACGAAGACCTTCAAATTAAACATTTACACAACATCTTCGTAAGCAATGTTTCCAGCCTATCTCAATGAAGAGGACAAGGGGTTTAACTTTGAAGGTTCAAAAAGACCACAACAAAGAGGGAAGAAACAAACTTCATCATCCTCTAGACAACGACAAATGGATTAACAATAGATAAGTATTGTTTATGAATTTATCAAAATTAGTAATATTAAAAAACAAAATGGGGACAACAAAAAACGAAATCGAACAAAGGTAAAGGAGTTCAAGGTGGAAGTTGCACATCATGGAGGATGAAAAAACAGTTGTACATGATGTGGGAACTGAGAAGATAAATAATACAGTTCTAGCTTTCATCGTATGATCATTTGATCGGAGTGGAAACTGAGAAGAGAAATAATGCAGTTCTACCTTCCATTGTATAATTATTTGATTGGAGCATAGTTGAATGTTGTACTAACATACAAACGTGAAAAAACACAATATTAAGGTTTGAAATGAAATACTTTTACCAATGTATGTACTTTTATTGAAATATTTTAATTGGTATTTAATCTAGTAACTTAAAGTAATCACCAAATAAATGTAAAGGGGTAAATTAATGTAGTATTGTAGTATTGTATTAAGTGAATACTATTGTACTAATTGTCTTAATTGAGTATTAAGGTATAATGTGATGGCTAGATCCCATACTAAACGCTCCCCTGTCAAGAGATTCTGGGAACCAAACGCGGCCCCTGCAATGATTGCAAGTCGTGAACATCCACATTACGATTATATGATCATGTATACCCAATATAACTATCACCTTTCGTTTAAAACAATGCGTTAGTGATTCATTGGTATAGTTAGATCCTATATTTATTCCATGCTATAGCACCTTATTATGTCTGTTCTGTTATCGTGTATTGTATCTTCCTCCATGTTTCTCTTTATTCTGTGTTCTCTTATGTTACCGTGTATTGTAATTGTATTTCTGTAATTATATCTCTTCATATAGTATGTATTGTATTAGTATAGACTCATGAATGAACTGACTCTTGTGTGATTCCTTGTACTTGGAATAGTAAGTAGTATCTCCTAACTATACCTATTATAGTTACTAGTAATGTACGTGTATAACCGAAAGTATGCCTTTGCTACCCAAAGGTACTAAACTGACCGATGGAACTTTTATGTCTATATATATGTATACATGATATATAACTAATATTTAGACGACATTCGGATGAATAACCGATACCCTAAGGCCACATCCCAACGAGGAAAAGGAAATAAAGTGAGCTAGCTGTCCTAAATCCTTTAAACATTACTTATATAACTATACATATATGGGCATGCATTTGACAATATAAAAGTATAAAAGAAGTTTTGTAATACATTTGAAAAGTTTAATAACGAAGAAATGATGACTTGATGTAAGTTTATAAAACGATTTGAAAGTAGTTTGTTTGATAAGAACAATTTAAAGTATAAGAAATCCTTTGTTTGAAACACAATTGTAACAGAGTTTGAAAGGAAACATACAATATGTAAGATAGTTTGATAAAGAGTTTTAACATGTAAAACATTTAAGAAAGTCATTTGAAGTAATATGTTTGGTAAAACAGCTAAACGTGTAGTAAATCCCTTTGTATACTAGTTATTAATCACATGTGATTGATCGAATAACTAACATGGTTCAACCTGTATTCCCCCCCCCTAAAGCATTTAAAAACATTTCAAAGGTTAATTAAGGGGTATGAACTCACTTGATTGAAGTGGTTGTTTTGAAGTAGTCGAGAGAAGAATCGAGCAGAACTTCGACTAGAGAGAGTTGAAATCTATGGATTTTCGGGGATCTCGGGAGTGTAGGACTTCCTTCGGGACTCGAGTATGAAAAAACGGGGCTTTTGGAAGGATTATCGAGGTAATCACGCAGAGTAACGACACTTAGATGGAAAGAGATGAGCACAAAACCCGACACCTTTAAGCTTCTATTTATAGGGGCTGATTTGGGGTCTCACATCGTGAGTTTTGGATTGCTCACGCCGTGAGGCTTAGTCAGCCTTATCCTCTTCGACAAGTTAATGTGTCTGACACTTTGGAACCTATCAATCATGAACTCACGTCGTGAGCATGGTTCCCTCATGTCGTGAGGCTGAGTCAGCCTCGGGTTTTGTGTCCCGAACTTGTAAAACCCGTAATTTTTGCGTATGAGCTCTGATTTCAACGTTCTTTATATGCACGTGTAGGTGTGAAAAGGCTCTACAACTCTTGTTTAGACTCTGTCGGTTAATTTTGATTTATTTTTAATATTATATTTTTAACATCCCGGGATAGGAAAAGTCCGTTAAAAATCCATAGCTTCTTCATTCGGTGTCTTTCTTCGTCAGACTTTTTACCATTGCGCTAATATTGTTGAGACCTTCGATTCTCATTTAGGTTGTTTCAGCCAAAAGTCTCTCGATCTCTATTTCGAGTTTTTAGCTGTCTACTGCTATATCCGGATCTTGGAAAAATCATAACTTCCTCATACGAAGTTAGATTTGGACGTTCTTTTTACGTACGCTTACGGTTTAATGATGTCTACAACTTTCATTTAGATACCTAAGGCTAAAAATTAATGTATTGAAACTTCGTGTTTTACGTCTATGAATGTTGCCGGTTTTTGCTGCGAATCTTAGATTGGTCATAACTTCTTCGTTATAACTCGAATTATAGTGTTCGTTATATGTATGAAAACCTTGATATGATTCCTAATACTTTATGTAACCTAAATAAGATTTTAGGAAAGTTAATTTTTTACCGTAATTTGACTGGTGTTACATTACATTGTCTCGAAATATCGGGTTGTCACATCATCCCCCCGTTAGAAGGAATTTCGCACTGAGATTAGAGTTGAAGCATAATTGATAACTTTGCTACAGATAGAAGTTTCATTTGGTGCTCACATTTCCAGGTGAACTCAGGTCCTTGCTTGGCATTCTAGCAAACCTTTCACTATCGGGATATGGCTTTGCTCACTCCTCTCGTTTCACTTCACTGGTATGATAAATCTTCTTGGTTGGATGTGGGTTGAGTGTTTTTGTGGTCTGTGAAAATATTACACCTTGTACCCTACATGTAGTGTCTCCAGCTCTTCAGAGCAATTACCACTGCTCCTGACTCAAGATCATGTGTTATATAGTTAACTTCCTGTATCTTAAGCTGTCTTGAGGCATAGGCAGTGACCTTTCCTCTTGCATAAGAACACAACCAATCCTTTGGTTGGATGCATCACATTACACCACGAAATATTCTATCCCTTTTGAGAGGGATAATATCGGTGCAGTGCACCAGGCTTACTTTAGCGCTTGGAATGCTCTTTCTTGTTTACAGACAAGTCTGGTGCTCCCCAAGGTGAGAAGTTTGGCCTAAAGAATCCCCTTCTGAGGAATTCGTTAAGTTGTTCGGACGGTTCTTGTATCTCCGTAGGTGTTAGACTGTAGGGAGATCTGGTTATAGGAGTATCCTTTGATTGGATTCTAACTTTGTTCGCATGACGAGGCGATTACTCGTAGTCTTGGGCAGTCTCTGTCCTGAAGTTCATATTAGAAGTCATACATGGTTCATCAATCACAGTCTCACGTATACAAGTCGTATATAATTAATATAAAAAAGGTAGTCGAATAAATGATTCTTCTTTAAGCTCACATCCAAACGAAGAAAAGAAGTTAAAGTGGAATCATCAATTCTAAACCTATAGAACCTTGATTATATACCACCCTTATGTATTCGGTTCGCTCTTATACCAATTGTAAGTCCCCAAAAATGCCTGTGTATCAATCAGATCCGTTTGATGGTGCGGAATCCCAATCAAACAGATGATGTCAGATCAAATAGAAGATAAGGAAAAGAAGAATATGATGATGAATCTATGTATGATATGATTAGAATGAAGATCCGGATACAAAGATTCACACACACAAAACTTCTCTCTAGTTTCTCTCACACCTTAGAATGCACACACTTAAGCTCCTTGGTGTTCATCACTCTTTTCCTCATACCCCTCACCCCTATATATACTGGACTGGGCCGCAAACTGAGTTTACGGTCGTAAACTCACTTTCTGACGGTAAACACATATACAATATTACATAACAAATCAATTTCCTAGAAAAGCAAAGTATAAACCAAAATATTGACCCAACACTTCTCTCATTTTCACCTCTCACCCTCATCTCATGATCTATTTAACCTTTCATTTCAACATCCAACTCATCTTTCATCTACCCATCTTTACCCCTTGTAACTTATAGGTATAAAATACGTATATAGTTGAAATCATTTAGAACATGTATAATAGTGTTCATCCAGCATAGATAACAAGTATACAGACAATATTCACACATAGCACATAATTTATAAAAAATAATTCATATCTATTTGTAATATGAAAGTAACTATGCACTCACCTGTTAAAGTGATGATTCCAAACTCGGACAGCGCTGCACTTTTAACGATTCTATTTTCCTTCGATGAACCTAGCATTATTATCGCTAAGTTTTAGGTACAAAGATAGCAACAGACTGATTGAGGAGGCTTCAATGAAATCCGTCACATATTCTTCAAGTCAACTTGACCTTTCTTCTGGGATTGAAGGATTAAATGTCAAAAGAATAATCTTCATTTCTTACTCCTTCGAATGTGAATTCTTCGATGCTCACGGACGAGGCTTTGGCTCAGAAATCTTCAACACAAACTCCATGAGTCTTATCTATACCTGAAATCACTTTTCAAGACAAAACAAAACTAAAAGAAAACTTAGCACATAAATTAAAAAAGAAACAAAAATATTTTTGGATTTTTAATTTTTCTGATTTTTTTCGTTATTTTTAATTTTTAATTCTCCCATAATATTTAAATTAGAAGAAACTATGAAAAATTTAACAAAATAAAAATGATATCTAACTTTAAGAGTGATTTGGGATCAAAGTTTTTAGATAGCCTTTATCCACTTGTTGGTACCTTCTATCTTCATGTCTTTGTGTGGTCGATCGTCGGTATTGTGGTCCACTTAAACATGAAAAATTGTGAAAGATTTAGGACATACTATTTGTTACAAGACAAGGTGAACTTAAGTTCCTAGATATTATATATGATCCTAATTTCTTAGATACTATATCTTAAGGACCATTTAGCGGACGACGACCAGGGATATTGTTGTCCACCTAAATTGAGCAGCGAGATCTATAGATAATCTTTGAGTGGTCAATTTTAATTGTACTGGAACACGTTTCCCGCTTCCAAATATGCCCCGGTAATCAAGGACTTCCAGAGTAGTCCTTACATCGGATGAGGAGACCATCATTAGGGAAGAAGATAGATTCAGAGTGTTATCATCTAGTGCATATGCTGTGTACCAGGTTGGATTGTTAGTCACGCAGAGGAGACAACATATGACTAACAGATAAGAGGAATTTCATATGTGTGTATATATATATATATATATATATATATATATATATATATATATATATATAGATATATATATATATATGTATAATATGCAGAGAAATAGAGTTGCATATGTTACAGTCCAGGTCGGATCTCTTCCAATCACGCAGAGGAGGTGACATATGACTAACAGACAGAAAGAAAGAAAATGATTTTCTACACCTAATTTATCGGAATTTACCAGTTGCCCCATCAATACCGGAATTAAGGACAGAATCTGCACATGGAGGAAAAGTTAAACCACGGTTCCAGATACGGGTTCAATTAATGTGACGAGTAGATTCCCATATTTATCTCCCTGCTCAATCTATCTGAGCATCGTATTGTCAGGCTGAACGGATCTAACTAGGTCAAAATTTGTCAAGTCTATAAATTTCCTAAGTTAAACTCTTCCTAGTCAAGTCCATTTAGAATCTTTCGTGCCTACCCACGCATCAAACCAGAGTATAGACCCTTAAATTTTGGGTACGTTACGCAAACTCAGGTTGCCTGTTATCACTTGATAATATCACTTCCCAAAACATCTCACTCAAGCATATTTCTTAACCAACATATATATATATATATATATATATGTATATATATATATATATATATATATATATATATATATATATATATATATATATATATATATATTGATTTTCTGATTTTCTAATGTTTTTGGATTTTTTTAAAAATTTTTAAAATTTTGTTTTATTTTTATTTCTCCCCCTAAATTTGTGCATAGGAGAGAAACGTAAGTAAATGCGCAAATTTAAACTATCCTAAAACAAAAATTAGTTTTTAAAGCGAATCAGCTTAAGAAAAACTCAGGAGTATTTCTTAAATTAGTCTTTTACCCAAGCGTTGGCCACATCATCTAGCAGAGTATGGATGACAATCACGGACTATTCTAGACAGTCCGGTGGAACACTATCAGGCTCGTAACCTGTAGGTGTTGTGAACGAAACGTTCACCCGGTGTACTCTAAAAACCCATTGACATGTATTGTGAGTGGACTCTCGAAAATAATATTGTCAATAAACATGACAAACCCTGGTGACTATGGACTTAGTGCCTTGTATATAAACCCTGGCGATTATGGACTTAGTGTCTGTTATATAAACACTGGCGACGATGGACTTCGTGCCTATTCCTTAGGACAATCCTTAGTAATAAATAATGAGGAGTAGATGATTCGTAGAGAAGATACTTACGAATAAAGAAGATAATAGAGATGGGTAAATGGGTTAATTGTTTGATGATGAAACATAATAACTATATTATTGTGGGTTGAAAACCCTATGTACTCACCAGGTTTCCCAACCTAACCCACTCAGTTTATTTGTATCACAGGTGTCAATATGAAGCTACATTACACCGAGAGATTAAGGAGATGTAGATCACTAGTGTAAATGAATGTAAGTTCTGTTTATGCTTAAGTTTTTGTACTGACGATGACATCCCAAATTTTTAAAATGAATAAAATACATTTCTTAGGAAATGCTTTAATAACATATTTATCATGTTTTTATGGGAACAAATTCTGCAACACTTTTCTTTAAAAGGTTACTCTAATTTTAAAATAAGCATAAATACAATTTTTAAAATGACTGTGAATTTGGGGATGTCACACACACCACTCATAAACCTCAACCCCATTCTCATCCTTGTATTTTTCTTGGTTACACCACCCACCATCATGGTTTTCGTTGTTATGATCTCTCCACTTGAAAGATCATCATCTCTAGATACGTCACCATTGACAAGACTGTTTTCCCATATGGATCGGTCCCCTACCAAACCAACCTCATATGACTTCCTTTATGACATGTGTCTGTCCTATCATACACCAAATCCTTCAGCCAAATCAACCTCATGCCATCACTCCTCATACTACCAAATTAGATCCTCCTCTTGATAACAAAGATCAGATTCCCTCTCACCCTTCAACTTCTCCACCTACATCCCCATCTCACCCTCCTCCTCCTACTCCATCTCCTCCATGGGAACATTACATGACCACCTGCTCTAAAAGTGATACCTTCAAAGCAAACCACCACCTTAATCTTCACTACAATTTTATATCCTCTGTCATGAGGTCATAATTACAGGCTTTGAAAAATCCTACCCGATGTGAAGCCATGTATGGGGAATATGATGTTCTTATTACAAATGATACTTGGGTGCTTGTGTCACGACCTCCAGGGGAAAATGTAGTTTGATCCATGTGGTTATTCAAACATAACTACAATGCATATGGTTCTCTTTCACGCTTTAAGGCACATTTGGTGGCAACAAGCGTAATTAACAATAAGGAGTTAACTGTGACAAGACTTTCATCTTGGTTGTTAAACCGATTACTATTCATCTTATTATTAGTATTCCTATTACAAGAAACTAGCTGATACATCAACTTGATGTAAAGAATTTGTATCTTCACAGACACCTTCAAGAGACTATATGCTTGCACCAGCCACCCGGCTTCAAAGACCACCAACATACAGACAATGTATGTCATCTCCAGTGATCTCTTTATGGAATTAAACAGTCCCGACGAACTGATCCAAGTAAGGACGACACACCCTATTCATTAAGTATATGAATACCATGGGCACATTAGTCAATCCGAATGGCATCACTACGAACTCATAGTGTCCGTAATGAGTTCAGAAGGTTGTCTTCGGAACATCCTCCTCTAGCACTCGTAACTGGTGATACCCAGATCTTAGATCAAACTTTAAAAAGTAATTCGCCCCTTGTAGTTGGTCGAAAAAATCGTCTATGCGAGGTAGAGGGTAACGATTCTTGACGGTAAGCTTGTTGAGTTCTCTGTAGTCGATGCACATACGGAACGATCCATCTTTCTTCTTCAGGAATAAGACCGGTGCTCCCCAGAGCGAGAAGCTTGGTCTAATAAAGCCCTTGTTGAGCAGTTCGTTAAGTTGACTGGATAGTGCCTGCATCTCACCTGGTGGTAGACAATAAGGCGATTTGGCTACCAGGGTAGCCCTAGAACTAATTCGATTATGAACTCGACCTGTCATTGTGCGGGTAATCCCGGTAGTTCTTCTAGAAAGCTGTCGGGAAAATCACATACTTCTAGGATGCCCTTTAGATCTTTTGTCTCTTAGCTGGTATCGATAACATGAGCAAGGAATGCGTGACATTCTTTTCGTAAGAATTTATGGGCTTGAATACTAAAGATGATACGAAGGTTCATGTCCGTTTTGTTGCCATAGATAACTAGGGTTTTGCTGGATGGAATATTAAGATGAACGGCTTTCTCATAACACATGATATCCACGCGATGAAGAATCAACCGATCTACGCCGATTATGACATCGAAACTTTTACCTGAGACCGGAATGAGTTCGATTGGAAAGGAATGGCTATCTAGAGTTAGAGTACATCCTAAATATATACTTCTAGTGCTCTCAGTTTTCCCGTTAGACATTTCTATAGTGAACGGTTCTTTAAGTGCATGTGATTGTTGTTTAAGTAAGTGAGCAAATTTCCGGTTCACGAAACTCCTTTCCTCTCCATTATCAAACAGTATCAATGCATAAGAGTTATCGAGGAGAAACGTACCAGTGACCACATTAGGGTCGGCTACCGCTTCCTCATGGCCTATAGCCAACACTCTTCCTATGTCACCTGCGTTCCCTGCTTTCGGGCAGTTCATTTTGTAGTGGCCCACCTCGCCACTTCCGTAGCAAGCCTAGCCCACACTAGTGTCGGGGACTTGGTTAAGTGGCTTTGCCGGAGACTTGCAGAAACAGGCAGTGTGCCCCTTCCTGTTGTAGTTAGAGCACTGCATTTCCCGGCAGGGTCCATTATGGTAGAAGCTACACTTGTTGCACTTGGGCAAGCTTCTAGCATACTGCTTCGTGGGCGCAGTAGCAGTTGGTGTTATCGCAGCATGAACAACCACAAACTGCTGCTTCTTGGCAGAGTTCTACGCCGCTTCTCGCTTTATGTTACCCAGTATTTCCGCTTTTTGTTAGCCGTCTTGGGAGGTTCTGGGATGGCTAGGGTTGTTGTTGTTGACGGGGTGTGGACTCTGTGATCCACGAGCCGTTGTGCCAGTCGTTTGGCACTGTCGAAGGTAGTGGGGTTCAAAGCTAAGACATTACCCTAGAATGGAAGCATTAGCCCCCAAATGTAGCTCTTAACTTTCTTTCCCTCCGCAGGAACCATTCCGGGACATAGTGCCACAAGATCGCTGAATCTGGCAGTGTAGGCCACTACATCGGAGCCCTTCATGGTTAGGCTCCAAAGTTCCTGTTCAAGTTTCTAAACCCACTCCTCGAACAGTATTCCTCGATCATGATCTCCTTCATAGATTCCCAACCCATAACATGAACCACTATTAGAATTAGTTAGTTGACATGGCTATTCCACCATGTGAGGGCTGTATCCGAGAAGGTGCAGGCACCAAATTTAACCTTGCTCCCTTCCGGGCAGGAACAGATCTCGAAGATTGAATCCGTCTTCTCGAACCATTGTGAGAGTGCAATGATTCCACTAGTCCCATTAAAGGACCTGGGCTTGTAGTTGGTAAAGTCTTTATATGAACACTCCCTAGCACATAGGAGCATCGCCTTGAGCGGATTGAGCAACAACACCACCTCCGCTAGTGTCGCTAGCGTTGAATTGCGCTAAGGCTGTCGCAACAGCCTCAGATACCACAAATTAGAGAGCTGCAGAGTCGTATTGTGGAGGAGGGTGGTGGTGGAGTTGGAGTTATCGGAGGGTTGCGTCTCATCCCTCTTCGTGGAGGCATTGTTTGACGGAAAGTTTATAAAGATGATGATGATAATAAGAATCAATGATGAGTATAATGAGAGTGGTCCATGGACTAAATCGCCATAACCCAACAAAACAGATGAGAGTATGATGGTAATAAAGATCTATCAATATAAAGATGAAAACATTTGGATGAAGATTTCCCATAAGATTAGATGTCTGTCAATAACATTGGCATTAATGATGTAATAAGTTCAGAGAAAAACGACCTAAAATTTGGTCTTACATCAAACCATATAAAGAAAATTTTGACAGCATGGAAACCTAGTAGACTGAAAGTTCAAAAGTCTAACCATAGAAAGGAAATTAAAACTAGAGTTTTTACATAGACTTAAGTTATATCCAAAAGAGAAGATATAGTAGGTTCTATCTGCGACGAGAGCTACTAGAACGAGTCCTTGATTCTGCCAGGAGACGCTCCATGTCTCGCATGCGCCTTTCAAAGGTTTCCTGATGGGCTCACAGTCCCCTAACTTCATCTTGGGTTGCAGTAAGTTCTCTCTGCAGGGATGCATTCTGGTTCAGGGTCCTTCCCTAAGCAAACTCCAGATGGCGAATGCGAACGGTATTGACTCCCGCATCAGCATCAACATCCATGAATCGGTCGGCGTTTGCCCTTACCTGTTCCACATTGCGAGCAATCCTGTGAACTAGAATAGGCAGGACTCTGTCCGCTGAGCCTCCCTCGTTCATATTGTAGAAACTTTTGTCCCCGTTGTTGTCACACCCTTGAACCAGACGACGGAAACGTCCGGGGGCTGTCGTGACTCAATTGAATACCATCACAATGAATATATATGAAACATAACATTAATCATTACCAAGCATTTGAATATTACAACCGATAGAATTAACATCCATTACATCGTTACCAAAATATTACATGCCCAAAAATAAAATTGTTTGTTGTAAGTTAAGCATTCGCAAAACATCATAGAGTAAAATTCCTTCTTCACTTTACCTGGTACCTGAGAATACAAGTATTTTGGAAAAACGTCAACATATGAAATGTTGGTGAGTTCATAAGCAATGTTTAAAATCCAATGTTTGTATTGTTGTGAAAACCACCAGAAAATCCGATATTTTCTGAAAAGAGTTTCTAAAAAAGTTTGTGAAGATCCGTGAGTATGCTTGTTTGTTTTCTATAGATGTAAGCGTACGAGTTGTAAAATTCGGCATGTAGTTCGTAAGTGTATTAGTTGAAAACCCTAGGAAAACCCGATGTTTTCCTATCACTTTGCTTTAATTAGTTTATGTGTTGTTGTTTCGTTACGTTAGAGGTATTCGTTGAGCTCCGGAGGCATTGGGTATACAGTGGGTTGTGAATTATTGTAACGTACGTTAACGAAAACGTCCAGTTGACAACCGTACAAGCGATCCCTTAGGCGTCGCTCGTACTTATTCACATAACCCAACCCTCCTGGACTTGTGTAGCCCCACGACCGAAGGGAAAAAGAGAAGGTGCAAAACCCTCGGTATTTCCCTACGTCGTTCAAGGCCATAGCGAATGCGAAGGGCCCGAAGCCCAAATCGCAATCGTGAGTTTCCGACTTTACTAGCAGTACCGAAGGACCCTTGGGGACCAGCAGCACGTTTGCCATTGAAAGTCCTTTTACACGAGGTTAAGTCGTATTAGACCCAACTACATGTAAGTAAGTATCATTTGGGCCTAAAGATCATGTCATTGGGCTAGCTAGGCCCAACAAGCATGATTTGAAACTTTTGGGCCTAAGAAAGGTACGTCGACGTATTGAGTAGTTCCACGAGAGTATAGAGTTCCGAGAGTTCCATGTGTCTATTGAGCGTCGTAGTGTTAGTAGTTTCGGATTTGTTATTGATTCGAGACCGAACCAATTCGTTTGATAACGATTGTTGGTGATATTGTGTATTGTAATTTATCGAGAGTCGTAGTGACAGTCTTTGTTCACAACGAGTGTATTGAATTATCATTGAAAATTTTCTGTTTACAAACCCTCTTTATTTTGTAAATTTACTTTTTCACCCCTTTAAGTAAATTAATTTCCGGTTTAGTCCTTAAACCATTTTTCTTGACGTTTTAACACCAAAACTTGTTGAAATTGATATTTTTTCAGCATATTTTTAGTTGAAAACAGTTTTGGTCCCTGAAAATATAGTTTTCTCGGTTGAAAGCTTCCTTTTTCGCAAATTTACACTTTTGCCCCAAATTGGAAAATTTTTGCAACTTTGGTCCTTTTTAATTATGAAAAGCATTTTTAATCTTAGAAAAGGACTTGGGACACTAGTAGTCCACTGTTTTGCAGAAAAATACAGTTTTGGCCCTCCAAAACAGAAAATTTCGCATATTGGGCCCTATTGGGCCGAAAATGTCATTTTTAGCCCATTAAGCTTGAAATTTATGTTTTTAATCCTCCAAAAGAGTATATTTTCAGAAAATACATTATGGAAACTGTTTTGACTCATCTCATCCATCAGATTTCGAAATATTTCATTTTGGGCCCTTCAACTTTGTATTTTAACATTTTATGTCCAAAAAAATGAGTTTTTAGCCCAAAGTATGTGTTGTTAAGCCACTTAGCTATTTTTCTTGGTATACTTTGTATGTAGTAGTATATTTTATGCTAGTATCATTTAACATAAAGTATATCTCGGTTTTTAGTGATTCATGACTAGATCCAACATCAAAATCATACAAAACACACATATAAGCATAGAAATCATACAAGGCATACAAAACACATATAGATCTACACTTTTCACTTGTATTCCCCCCCCCCACAAAACTTATAAAATAGAAAAATAGGGAGTATGAAACTCACCTTAGGGTGTTGTTTCGGTTTTGGAGGAGAAATGGAAAGGAAATAGGATGATTTTCGGCCTAAGCAACCTTTTCTTGATGATCTCGAGTTTGAGAGGTTCTAAGACACAAGATTATGATTTCATATGAGTTAAGAAGAGATTTTTGGGCATAAGAAGAAGTCTAAAGTGTGGATCCAAGTTTCAACTTACCTAGATGATGATCTTTATGGAAGAACTCCCTTGAATTCCTCTTAGATCTTTGAAAATTTGGAGAGAAATGGAGAGAGCTCCTTGAGAGAAAAGATGAGTGAAATGTTTGTGTGTGTGTTTGGGATTCGGCCGAGAGGGGGAGAGAGGAAAGAAAAGGGTGGCTTTAACAAGATAGATGCTTGGAAGTATGAGTTGCATGCATGGATATCCATCAAATAAAAGTGAGGTGGCAATCCAAAGTCAACTCCTCCTTATTCTTGGGCTTGGGCCGAGAATGGAGAGGGAAGAAATAATTTTTGGGCTTTTTGACCCTAAGCCCAATATTAGAGTTACTTTGGGTGATCATTGGCCTTATAAGATAAAATTGTGATTTTTATGCTTTATTAAGCTAGATTAGGTTAATCATGGATCAAAGCTTTTAATTCATTTCATTCTAGGCCCAAAATGACCCAAAATGTTGAATTAAATTAATGTGGGTCCAATTAGAGCCCACTTAAGGGTTCTAAGCCCATGATAGTCAAATTGGAAGCTTATTGGTCCATAGAGTCCAATAAGGAAGTCCTAGTCCAAAATGGACCTAATTAAGGACTTCTAGGGTTTCTAATTGTTTGATGTAGTGAATTGAGGTTTAGTTTTTCCATTGAGTAAGCATCATACATGTTCTTGAGTTTTTGATTCAATGTTTTACTTAAGTATAGTGATTACAAGACACAAAATTTCTAGTTGTGACATCATCCCCCCGTTAGAGGGAATTTCGTCCCGAAATTCTGTTTGAAAGCTAGATTCGAGTATGCTAGAATAGGTGAGGGTACTTTTGCTTCATTTGGTCTTCGCGTTCCCACATGAGTTCTGGTCCACGCTTTGCGTTCCACCGTACTTTCACAATCGGAATGCGACTTTGCTTAATACGCTTCACCTCCCTGTCCATGATTTCAACCGGTTCTTCAACGAACAGGAGATTCTCGTTGATTTCTATCTCGTCAAGGGGAATGACGAGGGTTTCATCCGATAGGCACTTCTTCAGATTAGAGACATGAAACACGGGGTGTACACTGTTTAGCTCTGCGGGTAGTTGCAGTCTGTAGGCTACCGGACCTATTCGGGCGACGATTTCGAAAGGTCCAATGTATCGTGGGTTCATTTTTCCCCGTTTTCCGAAACGTACAAGCCCTTTCTAGGGTGAGACTTTCAACAGTACTCGATCACCGACCTGAAATTCTAAGGGATTTCGCCGCTTATCGGCATAGCTCTTTTGTCGGTCACGCGATGCTTGAAATCGAGCTCTGATTTGAACGATCTTTTCCGTGGTTTCGCGAATGATCTTCGGTCCCGTTAGTGCTTTGTCCGACGTATGTGTTTTTGCTAGCTAGGTGTTACTTACTTCAGCCCAACATAACGGTGATCTACACTTACGCCCGTAGAGTGCTTTGAAAGGAGCGACCTTAATGCTTGAATGATAATTGTTGTTATACGAGAATTCAACTAAAGGCAAATGGGTATCCCATGACTTCCCAAAGTCTATCACACATGCGCGAAGCATGTCTTCAAGCGTTTGAATGGTTCGTTCGCTTTGACCATCCGTTTGTGGATGATATGCGGTGCTCATGTCGAGGTGAGTTCCTAGTGCCTTATGGAGAGATTGCCAAAAACGCGAAGTGAATCTACTGTCCCTATCCGAGATAATAGACGCTGGTACTCCGTGGAGTCTCACGATCTCTCGAATTTACAAACGTATCAATCTTTCCATCTTGTAGGATTCCTTTATAGGCAGGAAATGGGCAGACTTCGTCAGTCGGTCGACTATTACCCAAATGGTGTCCAGTCCGTCCGACATCTTGGGTAGCTTGGTCACGAAATCCATAGAAATCCCCTCCCATTTCCACTCCGGGATTGTCGGTTGCTGTAACAATCCTGAGGGTTTCTGGTACTCCACCTTTACCTTGGCGCACGTAAGGCACTTACTAACGTAGGTTGCAATTTTCTCCTTCATGTTAGGCCACCAATAATGTTGTTTAATATCCAAATACATCTTGTCTGAACCTGGATGAATGGAGTATCGTGTCTTGTGGGCTTCTTTCATAACAACTTCTCTAAATCCTCCGAGTTTAGGTATCCAAATACAGTTCATGAAATAGTATACTCCATTCTCCTTTGCCTCTAGATTCTTCTCCATCCCGCATAAGGCCTCACTTGCTCTATTTTCCGTCTTAATGGCCTCCAACTGGACTGTTGCAATTTGAGTGGCCAGATGGGATTGAATGGTTATCGAGAGAGTTTTCGCGCGGTGATTAGAGTACTCCTTCCGACTTAATGTGTCAGCTACCACGTTGGCCTTGCCTGGGTGGTACTTGATCTCACACTCGTAGTCGTTTAGCAATTCAACCCATCTTCGTTGTCTCATGTTCAACTCCTTCTGGTTCAAGATGTGTTGGAGACTCTTGTGATCCGTGAAGATGGTGCACCTCGTACCGTACAGGTAGTGCCTCCAAATTTTCAGAGCGAAGACCAAGACTCCCAATTCTAGGTCATGGGTCGTATAATTTACTTCGTGCGTCTTTAGTTGGCGGGATGCGTATGCTATCACCCTTCCACGTTGCATGAGGACGCAACCTAAGCCCTGATTTGACGCGTCGTAGTAGACTACAAAATCTTCCGTTCCTTCCGGTAGAGATAGTACAGGGGCGCTACAGAGAGCTTGCTTTAATGTCCGAAACGCAATCTCTTGTTTGTCTGTCCACTTGAATGGTACGCCCTTTTGCGTAAGAGAGGTAAGTGGCTTGGCGATCTTAGAGAAGTTTCGAATGAATCTCCTATAATAGCCCGCTAGGCCTAAGAACTGATGAATTTCTGTGGGCGTCGTCGGGGTTGCCCATCCTTCAACAACTTTGATCTTAGAGGGATCCACATGTATTCCTTCTTGGCTAAATACGTGACCTAGGAAGTTCACACTCCGGAGCCAAAACTCACACTTCGAGAGTTTTGCGTATAGCTTCTCTGATCGCAGCGTTTCTAGGATTCGTCGGAGACGTTGGCCATGTTCTCCTTCGCTTCGGGAATAAACAAGGATGTCATCAATGAAGACAATGACAAAGTTGTCTAGGAATGGTCGACAGATCCGGTTCATCAGATCCATGAATGCAGCAGGTGCATTTGTTAGACCGAAGGGCATTACGACAAATTCGTAATGTCCGTAGCGGGTTCGGAAAACGGTTTTTGGAATATCCTCTTCTCAGACTTTGAGTTGGTGGTATCCAGACCGTAGATCTATTTTTGAAAAATAACTAGCTCCTTGGAGCTGGTCGAATAGATCATCGATTCGTGGGAGTGGGTAGCGATTTTTAACAGTGAGTTTATTTAACTCTCTGTAGTCGATGCACATTCTAAAAGATCCGTCCTTCTTTTTGTCAAAGAGTACTGGAGCTCCCCATGGCGAGTAACTAGGTCGGATAAATCCCTTGTCCAAAAGCTCACTGAGTTGGCTGGACAATTCCTGCATTTCAGCAGGAGTCAGCCGATAGGGTGATTTAGCGAGAGGAGTTGCTCCTGGAATGAGGTAGATGCGAAACTCAACCTGTCTCTCTGGGGGTACTCCCGGAAGATTTTCAGGAAACACGTCTGGAAATTCACACGCTACCGGAATATCTTGAATGTTAGTCTCTTCCTTGGTTTTATCCACTATGTGAGCCAGAAATGCCGAATCCTTCTTTCGTAGGTGCTTTTGTGCCTTGATGCACGAGATGAGGCGAAGGTTCATGCTGGGTTTGTCTTCGTAAATTACTAGGGTTTCGTGATTTGGGAGACAAAGACGAACGGCCTTCTCGTGGCACATAATTTCAGCATGGTGGGGGCTTAGCCAATCCATGCCGATGATCACATCGAAACTCCTAATTGATAATGGCATTAGGTCTATTCGAAAGGCGCGTTGATTAAGGGTTAGGGTACATCCGATGTAGATTTCCCCAGATGAATCGCTCAATCTTCTTTCCTTCTGAGGTGATCATACCCGGGCACAATAGAGATAGTTCACTAAATCTCGATATGTAGGCATCGATATTCGCATTCTGCACAGTGAGGTTCCATAGCTCTTGCTCCATCTTCTGTATTTCGCCTCGTGGGCAGTACTCAACCCTTAACATTTCTTTCATCTCTGCCCACAGCATAGAGTTGGCTACAGGGAGCGTCATGGCTTCTACATGTCCGTTCCACCAGGTGAGCGCTTGATCCACAAAAGTGCAGGACGCAAACTTCACTTTCATCTGCTCAGGGCAATCGCATATCTCGAATACCGACTCCACCTTCTCGATCCATCGCTTCAGAGTGATCACCCCTCCAGTGCCGTTAAAAGTTCGTGGTTTGGCGTTTGTGAAGTCCTTGTAGGTACATGTCTTGGTGGGTCCTTGATTCATTCCGTTGTTCGAACTTCCGGCTCCTTGCCCATTGACTCCTCCATTGTTCCCTTGATGAATTTGCGCAATTGCTGCAGTGACCGCAGTAGATACAGCTGCCTGGAACGCAGCTGAGTCAACTTCGGGTGGAGTTGGTCCTGGGTTTCCGTGAGTAGGTCAGAGAGGCATCTTTCTGTTATGAAACGGAAAGATGTTGAGGGTATGTGGTTTCTGTGAGGTTGTGATCCTACTGACTAGGTGCATGGTACGAACTTAAACATTACTACCATTGGACATTCAATCATAATTTCTTAACACATAGCAATTTGTAATATCATAACAAAGCACGTAAAAGTTTATTAATATTATCCGTGTTTGATATAAGAAAATTTTGCTCGTAAGAGCATACATAAGTGATACTTAATTCGACAGCATAACGGCTCTATGAGTAGTGTAGTCACTTAAACATAGAGTCGGGGTACATAGCATAGTTCCTAACGACCTACTAAGATAAGTCTATCCCTAACCGTGATGAGCTGCGTTCGGAGGTGGTGCCGAGGATGTGGATGCACCCTGAAGGCGAGCCACCAAGCGTTCTGTGTCTTGAAGTCGAGACTCCCACCGACCCTGCCTCATGTGAAACTCTCGAAGGACGTCACGCGTCTCCTGCTCCGCACGCTCGACCCTAGTCCTCAAATGGCGCACATGATCAGCAGTGTCATGGGAAAGGTCGCCCGTGTTCTGTAACCGTTTCACCATGACTTGAAGGGCTCGATCAGCCGGTCCTCCGTCTCTCAGGTCAAAGAACTCGCGTGACATGCCGTACGGGGGTCGCTGTCCCTACTGTCTGCTCCATTTCCAAAGATCGATACCCCAGGGAGGTGTAGGACCAGTGGGGCCTACACGATAGGCAGGCACCCTGATCGGGTAAGGGGGGTCGATGACTTCGGACTCCGCATCCGAATCACCCCCTGCACTGTCATCAGTATCCTCCTCGAGGCTTCCTTCGTCTTCCTCTGATTCGGCAGGCTCGCCCTCGACTTCTGCCTCCAGTTCCCCATCAGATTCCTCTTCTGGGTCTTCCTCAGGCTCCTCCTCAGGCTCTTCCTCGGGCTCCTCCTCTAGCCATCCGTTGTTCCCCTGGTTAGGGAAGTAAGGATCTCCGGGGTGATGAAAACCAACCATGCTGTCTGCGAGAGTGTGTAATTATGCTAACGTTATTCCTAGGATGCTACAACTATTGCATAGACCAAGTAGGCGTTCTCTTTTTGGTGGTATAGGGGTACAGTTTTAGGTTCCCTAGATATCACGATTTCATCGGGACATGCATTAGTTATACCTTGGAGGGAATGTAGTTGATCAGGCTACATCCACCCCTTGATGCCACTAAGAACAGTCCGGATTCAACCGGGATACTAGTATTATCATGTTTGGTTCGGCGTTATGTTCTATTTCCTAAAGCAAACAAGGGTGTTTTATTTACTGGTTTTGTTCAGAGTTATGTTAGTCCTTCTTTTTGGTTTATAGTTGCATATCAATGTGTGGCTAGATATGCTAGTTCACTATAAACAAAGCTCTGATACCAACTTGTCACACCCCCGAACCAGACGGCGGAAACGTCCGGGGGCTGTCGTGACTCAATTGAATACCATCACAATGAATATATATGAAACATAACATTAATCATTACCAAGCATTTGAATATTACAACCGATAGAATTAACATCCATTACATCGTTACCAAAATATTACATGCCCAAAAATAAAATTGTTTGTTGTAAGTTAGACATTCGCAAAACATCATAGAGTAAAATTCCTTCTTCACTTTACCTGGTACCTGAGAATACAAGTATTTTGGAAAAACGTCAACATATGAAATGTTGGTGAGTTCATAATCAATGTTTAAAATCCAATGTTTGTATTGTTTTGAAAACCACCAGAAAATCCGATATTTTCTGAAAAGAGTTTCTGAAAAAGTTTGTGAAGATCCGTGAGTATGCTTGTTTGTTTTCTATAGATGTAAGCGTACGAGTTGTAAAATTCGGCATGTAGTTCGTAAGTGTATTAGTTGAAAACCCTAGGAAAACCCGACGTTTTCCTATCACTTTGCTTTAATTAGTTTATGTGTTGTTGTTTCGTTACGTTAGAGGTATTCGTTGAGCTCCGGAGGCATTGGGTATACAGTGGGTTGTGAATTATTGTAATGTACGTTAACGAAAACGTCCAGTTGACAACCGTACAAGCGATCCCTTAGGCGTCGCTCGCACTTATTCACATAACCCAACCCTCCTGGACTTGTGTAGCCCCATGACCGAAGGGAAAAAGAGAAGGTGCGAAACCCTCGGTATTTCCCTACGTCGTTCAAGGCCATAGCGAATGCGAAGGGCCCGAAGCCCAACTCGCAATCGTGAGTTCCCGAATTTACTAGCAGTACCGAAGGACCCTTGGGGACCAGCAGCACGTTTTCCATTGAAAGTCCTTTTACACGAGGTTAAGTCGTATTAGACCCAACTACATGTAAGTAAGTATCATTTGGGCCTAAAGATCATGTCATCGGGCTAGCTAGGCCCAACAAGCATGATTTGAAACTTTTGGGCCTAAGGAAGGTACGTCGACATATTGAGTAGTTGCACGAGAGTATAGAGTTCCGAGAGTTCCATGTGTGTATTGAGCGTCGTAGTGTTAGTAGTTTCGGATTTGTTATTGATTCGAGACCGAACCAATTCGTTTGATAACGATTGTTGGTGATATTGTGTATTGTAATTTATCGAGAGTCGTAGTGACAGTCTTTGTTCACAACGAGTGTATTGAATTATCATTGAAAATTTTCTGTTTATAACCCCTCTTTATTTTGTAAATTTACTTTTTGACCCCTTTAAGTAAATTAATTTCCGATTTAGTCCTTAAACCATTTTTCTTGACGTTTTAACACCAAAACTTGTTGAAATTGATATTTTTCAGCATATTTTTAGTTGAAAACAGTTTTGGTCCCTGAAAATATAGTTTTCTCGGTTGAAACCTTCCTTTTTTGCAAATTTACACTTTTGCCCCAAATTGGAAAATTTTTGCAACTTTGGCCCTTTTTAATTATGAAAAGCATTTTTAACCTTAGAAAAGGACTTGGGACACTAGTAGTCCACTTTTTTGCAGAAAAATACAGTTTTGGCCCTTCAAAACAGAAAATTTCGCATATTGGGCCCTATTGGGCCGAAAATGTCATTTTTAGCCCATTAAGCTTGAAATTTATGTTTTTGATCCTCCAAAAGAGTATATTTTCAGAAAATACATTATGGAAACTGTTTTGACTCATCTCACCCATAAGATTTCGAAATATTTCATTTTGGGCCCTTCAACTTTGTATTTTAACATTTTATGTCCAAAAAAATGAGTTTTTAGCCCAAAGTATGTGTTGTTAAGCCAGTTAGCTATTTTTCATGGTATACTTTGTATGTAGTAGTATATTTTATGCTAGTATCATTTAACATAAAGTATATCTCGGTTTTTAGTGATTCATGACTAGATCCAACATCATAATCATACAAAACACACATATAAGCATAGAAATCATACAAGGCATACAAAACACATATAGATCTACACTTTTCACTTGTATTCCCCCCCATAAAACTTATAAAACAGAAAAATAGGGAGTATGAAGCTCACCTTAGGGTGTTGTTTCGGCTTTGGAGGAGAAATGGAAAGGAAATAGGATGATTTTCAGCCTAAGCAACCTTTTCTTGATGATCTTGAGTTGGAGAGGTTCTAAGACACAAGATTATGATTTCATATGAGTTAAGAATAGATTTTTGGGCATAAGAAGAAGTCTAAAGTGTGGATCCAAGTTTCAACTTACCTAGATGATGATCTTTGTGGAAGAACTCCCTTGAATTCCTCTTAGATCTTCGAAAATTTGGAGAGAAATGGAGAGAGCTCCTTGAGAGAAAAGATGAGTTAAATGTTTGTGTGTGTGTTTGGGATTCGGCCGAGAGGGGGAGAGAGGAAAGAAGAGGGTGGCTTTGACAAGATAGATGCTTGGAAGTATGAGTTGCATGCATGGATATCCATCAAATAAAAGTGAGGTGGCAATCCAAAGTCAACTTCTCCTTATTCTTGGGCTTGGGCCGAGAATGGAGAGGGAAGAAAGAATTTTTGGGCTTTTTGCCCCTAAGCCCAATATTAGAGTTAGTTTGGTTGATCATTGGCCTTATAAGATAAAATTGTGATTTTTATGCTTTATTAAGCTAGATTAGGTTAATCATGGATCAAAGCTTTTAATTCATTTCGTTCTAGGCCCAAAATGACCCAAAATGTTGAATTAAATTAATGTGGATCCAATTAGAGCCCACTTAAGGGTTCTAAGCCCATGATAGTCAAATTGGAAGCTTATTGGTCCATAGAGTCCAATAAGGAAGTCCTAGTCCAAAATGGACCTAATTAAGGACTTCTAGGGTTTCTAATTGTTTGATGTAGTGAATTGAGGTTTAGTTTTTCCATTGAGTAAGCATCATACATGTTCTTGAGTTTTTGATTCAATGTTTTACTTAAGTATAGTGATTACAAGACACAAAATTTCTAGTTGTGACATCATCCCCCCGTTAGAGGGAATTTCGTCCCGAAATTCTGTTTGAAAGCTAGATTCGAGTATGCTAGAATAGGTGAGGGTACTTTTGCTTCATTTGGTCTTCGCGTTCCCACGTGAATTCTAGTCCACGCTTTGCGTTCCACCGTACTTTCACGATCGGGATGCGACTTTGCTTAGTACGCTTCACCTCCGTGTCCATGATTTCAACCGGTTCTTCAACGAACAGGAGATTCTCGTTGATTTCTATCTCGTCAAGGGGAATGATGAGGGTTTCATCCGATAGGCACTTCTTCAGATTAGAGACATGAAACACGGGGTGTACACTGTTTAGCTCTGCGGGTAGTTGCAGTCTGTAGGCTACCGGACCTATTCGGGCGACGATTTCGAAAGGTCCAATGTATCGTGGGTTCAGTTTTCCCCGTTTTCCGAAACGTACAAGCCCTTTCTAGGGTGAGACTTTCAACAGTACTCAATCACCGACCTGAAATTCTAAGGGATTTCGCCGCTTATCGGCATAGCTCTTTTGTCGGTCACGCGATGCTTGCAATCGAGCTCTAATTTGAACGATCTTTTCCGTGGTTTCGCGAATGATCTTCGGTCCCGTTAGTGCTTTGTCCGACGTATGTGTTTTTGCTAGCTAGGTGTTACCTACTTCAGCCCAACATAACGGTGATCTACACTTACGCCCGTACAGTGCTTCGAAAGGAGCGACCTTAATGCTTGAATGATAACTGTTGTTATACGAGAATTCGACTAAAGGCAAATGGGTATCCCATGACTTCCCAAAGTCAATCACACATGCGCGAAGCATGTCTTCAAGCGTTTGAATGGTTCGTTCGCTTTGACCATCCGTTTGTGGATGATACGCGGTGCTCATGTCGAGGTGAGTTCCTAGTGCCTTATGGAGAGATTGCCAAAAACGCGAAGTGATTCTACTGTCCCTATCCGAGATAATAGACGCTGGTACTCCGTGGAGTCTCACGATCTCTCGAATTTACAAACGTTTCAATCTTTCCATCTTGTAGGATTCCTTTATAGGTAGGAAATGGGCAGACTTCGTCAGTCGGTCGACTATTACCCAAATGGTGTCCATTCCGTCCGACGTCTTGGGTAGCTTGGTCACGAAATCCATAGAAATCCCCTCCTATTTCCACTCCGGGATTGCCAGTTGCTGTAACAATCCTGAGGGTTTCTGGTACTCCACCTTTACCTTGGCGCACGTAAGGCACTTACTAACGTAGGTCGCAATTTCCGCCTTCATGTTAGGCCACCAATAGTGTTGTTTAATATCCAAATACATCTTGTCTGAACCGGGATGAATGGAGTATCGTGTCTTGTGGGATTCTTTCATAACAACTTCTCTAAATCCTCCGAGTTTAGGTATCCAAATACGGTTCATGAAATAGTATACTCCATTCTCCTTTGCCTCTAGATTCTTCTCCATCCCGCGTAAGGCCTCGCTTGCTCTATTTTCCGTCTTAATGGCCTCCGACTGGACTGTTGCAATTTGAGTGGCCAGATGGGATTGAATGGTTATCGAGAGAGTTTTCGCGCGGTGATTAGAGTACTCCTTCCGACTTAATGCGTCAGCTACCACGTTGGCCTTGCCTGGGTGGTACTTGATCTCACACTCGTAGTCGTTTAGCAATTCAACCCATCTTCGTTGTCTCATGTTCAGCTCCTTCTGGTTCAAGATGTGTTGGAGACTCTTGTGATCCGTGAAGATGGTGCACCTCGTACCGTACAGGTAGTGCCTCCAAATTTTCAGAGCGAAGACCACGACTCCCAATTTTAGGTCATGGGTCGTATAATTTACTTCGTGCGTCTTTAGTTGGCGGGATGCGTATGCTATCACCCTTCCGCGTTGCATGAGGACGCAACCTAAGCCCTGATTTGACGCGTCGCAGTAGACTACAAAATCTTCCGTTCATTCCGGTAGAGATAGTACAGGGGCGCTACAGAGAGCTTGCTTTAATGTCCGAAACGCAATCTCTTGTTTGTCTGTCCACTTGAATGGTACGCCCTTTTGCGTAAGAGAGGTAAGTGGCTTGGCAATCTTAGAGAAGTTTCGAATGAATCTCCTATAATAGCCCGCTAGGCCTAAGAACTGACGAATTTCTGTGGGCGTCGTCGGGGTTGCCCATCCTTCAACAACTTTGATCTTAGAGGGATCCACATGTATTCCTTCTTGGCTAACTACGTGACCTAGGAAGTTCACACTCCGTAGCCAAAACTCACACGTGGAGAGTTTTGGGTATAGCTTCTCTGATCGCAGCGTTTCTAGGATTCGTCGGAGATGTTGGCCATGTTCTCCTTCGCTTCGGGAATAAATGAGGATGTCATCAATGAAGACAATAACAAAGTTGTCTAGGAATGGTCGACAGATCCGGTTCATCAGATCCATGAATGCAGCAGGTGCATTTGTTAGACCGAAGGGCATTACGACAAATTCGTAATGTCCGTAGCGGGTTCGGAAAACGGTTTTTGGAATATCCTCTTCTCGGACTTTGAGTTGGTGGTATCCGGACCGTAGATCTATTTTTGAAAAATAACTAGCTCCTTGGAGCTGGTCGAATAGATCATCGATTCGTGGGAGTGGGTAGCGATTTTTAACAGTGAGTTTATTTAACTCTCTGTAGTCGATGCACATTCTAAAAGATCCGTCCTTCTTTTTGACAAAGAGTACTGGAGCTCCCCATGGCGAGTAACTAGGTCGGATAAATCCCTTGTCCAGAAGCTCACTGAGTTGGCTGGACAATTCCTGCATTTCAGCAGGAGTCAGCCGATAGGGTGATTTAGCGAGAGGAGTTGCTCCTGGAATGAGGTAGATGCGAAACTCAACCTGTCTCTCTGGGGGTACTCCCGGAAGATTTTCAGGAAACACGTCTGGAAATTCACACGCTACCGGAATATCTTGAATGTTAGTCTCTTCCTTGGTTTTATCCACTATGTGAGCCAGAAATGCCGAATCCTTCTTTCGTAGGTGCTTTTGTGCCTTGATGCACGAGATGAGGCGAAGGTTCATGCTGGGTTTGTCTCCGTAAATTACTAGGGTTTCGTGATTTGGGAGACGAAGACGAACGGCCTTCTCGTGGCACATAATTTCAGCATGGTGGGGGCTTAGCCAATCCATGCCGATGATCACATCGAAACTCCTAATTGATAATGGCATTAGGTCTATTCGAAAGGCGCGTTGATTAAGGGTTAGGGTACATCCGATGTAGATTTCCCCAGATGAATCGCTCAATCTTCTTTCCTTCTGAGGTGATCATACCCGGGCACAATAGAGATAGTTCACTAAATCTCGATATGTAGGCATCGATATTCGCATTCTGCACAGTGAGGTTCCATAGCTCTTGCTCCATCTTCTGTATTTCGCCTCGTGGGCAGTACTCAGCCCTTAACATTTCTTTCATCTCTGCCCACAGCATAGAGTTGGCTACAGGGTGCGTCATGGCTTCTACATGTCCGTTCCACCAGGTGAGCGCTTGATCCACAAAAGTGCAGGACGCGAACTTCACTTTCATCTGCTCAGGGCAATCGCATATCTCGAATACCGACTCCACCTTCTCGATCCATCGCTTCAGAGTGATCACCCCTCCAGTGCCGTTAAAAGTTCGTGGTTTGGCGTTTGTGAAGTCCTTGTAGGTACATGTCTTGGTGGGTCCTTGATTCATTCCGTTGTTCGAACTTCCGGCTCCTTGCCCATTGACTCCTCCATTGTTCCCTTGATGAATTTGCGCAATCGCTGCAGTGACCGCAGCAGATACAGCTGCCTGGAACGCAGCTGAGTCAACTTCGGGTGGAGTTGGTCCCGGGTTTCCGCGAGTAGGTCGGAGAGGCATCTTTTCTGTTATGAAACGGAAAGATGTTGAGGGTATGTGGTTTCTGTGAGGTTGTGATCCTACTGACTAGGTGCATGGTACGAACTTAAACATTACTACCATTGGACATTCAATCATAATTTCTCAACACATAGCAATTTGTAATATCATAACAAAGCACGTAAAAGTTTATTAATATTATCCGTGTTTGATATAAGAAAATTTTGCTCGCAAGAGCATACATGAGTGATACTTAATTCGACAACATAACGGCTCTATGAGTAGTGTAGTCACTTAAACATAGAGTCGGGGTACATAGCATAGTTCCTAACGACCTACTAAGATAAGTCTATCCCTAACCACGATGAGCTGCGTCCGGAGGTGGTGCCGAGGATGTGGATGCTCTCTGAAGGCGAGCCACCAAGGAGATAGTTAATAGACGTACTACGGAAGATAATTATAGAATGGTCATTATCAGTTACTTCAATACTTCCGTAGTGCATACCAGTCATATGGAACCAGAAATAGAATAGACCTTCAAATAAGTGACCCTAACTCCAAGTCCACAACCAAACAAGAAACAGAAAATAAAGCAAAGATCACGGATTCTATGCCTAAGACACCTTAGTCACACATAACCTTAGCATATCCACTCAGCAACTATTGACCTACTAGTAAAGACCTTTTTAGTTCTCAAATAAGTAATTATAGTAACACAAAATACTCCTATAGTATTTTAATTTTATGTTTTGTTCTAATGTTTTCATTGTAGTAGTGTTGGTAAGTTTTAGACTTGTTGCAGCACCACAAACATTCTTAGGCACATGCTAATCACTTCTTGAAAAAATATAGTTCATCAGGGTATATCATTCCCAGATCTGATTATATGTCTCTAAGCCTACTTGTGTTTTTCAAAAATCATAATACTTTTGTTCTGTCCTAGTGACACTGATTTTAGTATGAATGTAGGTATGTATACTTAAAAAATACTTTATTATTTAAAAGTATAACTCTTGGTCAGAGTATTTTAAGCCCGTTGTGTTTATAGTTTGTATATCTTTTATAGGTTGATATACTCAATTCACTATAAACAAAATTCTGATACCAATTTGTCACCCCCTAAACCGAATTGGCGAAAACATTCGGGGGCGGAGGACGTCATGTACAATATCACAACAATGCATAATAGTAAACAAGCAACAACATCATCCATTAAATTAATAGTATAATTCAATACAAGTATTTTTTGTGTAATAATAATAAGACACCAAAAGAAAGAATAATCAAAATAAAGACGCGTCTGAAAGTGCTCCGTCTTCTCAAAACTTTCCATATGTACCTGTCTACTGGTGACCTGAGAATACAAGTTATTTTGAAAGAGAGAATCAACATTTAACCTGGTGAGTTCATAAGTATTTAGTGTCAAATGTTGTATAAGTTTGATGAAAAGTGTTTGTAAATGTTTGTAATGAAAGTTTGTTGTAATTGTTTGTAGCAAATGTTTGAATCTCCTAGAAAATCCTATATTTTCTACTAAAATGCAGTCTTCTACCAAGACCCGAATGTTCTGAATGTTTGTTTCTTGTAAAAGTGTGTGTTTTTCCCAAGTGTGACTATCATTACCAAGTATAGTTTTACATTACCGTTTATATGAGAAGATCATAATGTGAATGCAATGGGAAAATAATAAAGTACTATAGTTTTGTATATAGTAACTACTATTGTACTAACTACCTTAAACTAATTGTTAATTAAGGTATAATGTGATATGATTGTAACCATACTTGATCGACTGGTAAAACACGATGCTCGAACATGTCGAAATGGTATGATATTCGTCACCCGTAGACCTGCAGGTCCCACTATAGCTAGCAGCAAGGTGTAGGATGGTCAGTCCCATATAGATCTATATACAAATTCACGCTCTCCTTCCTGGAGAATTTCGTTACAAAACGTGACACATCAGTATGATGCCATGCCCTGAAGTAGTGGTTCACATTTATGTTATAGTATTCTTGTATTTGTATAGTATGCTCTATCTATTCTAGTGTATTGTATGTTATCGTTGTATAGTATGTAGTATGTTCTCTTTGTATAGTGTATAGTATGTTCCTCCTTGTTTCTCATTATAGTATGTTTGAACTGACTCATGTATGTTTCATTGTACTAGAATTAGTGAGTAGTAATCTCCTAAACTATACCTATTATAGTTTACTAGCAATGTTGTTTGAATGATAGAGTATGTTTGTACACCTTTGTTATCTAAAAGCATTGAACTAATGTAATAACTTTTATATCTATACATATATACACAATATATAATTAAAATTCAAATGGCATTCAGACAAACAACCGATACCCTAATTCCACAACCAAACAAGGAACAAGAAATAAAGCGAGTTATCAGTTCTAAGTCCTTTGAACCTTATTTATATAACTATATCAGAATAGAAATGATTTTGACAATGTATAAGTTTAAAAAAGTTTGACAAAGAGTTTTAGCATATAAAAGAGTTTGATAAACTATTTTGAAATAGTTGTTTGATAACATAGTTTTGAAGTATAAGAAATCCATCGGTTTGATAGTTATTAATCACATGTGATTGATATAATAACTATATTGTTTCAACTTGTATCCCCCCCACCATAAAAGCATTTAAAATCATTTAAAAGGTTTGTTAGGGGTATGAACTCACCTGTAGTGACTTGATTGAATATAAGTTCGGTAAAGGATGCTGAGTCTTAAGTGATATCTTGAGCACAAACGGGTCCTAATAAACATGTAATGACACATATATGTATATAATTAGTGTAAAAGCAACTAATCATGCAAGTAAACCACTTTAGGGACTAGGAAACACTTATATTGAAGTGTTATAACCACAAATGATTGCATCTAGTGGGTTTACGGCCACACTAAGGTGTGTACGGCCAGGAGTTTACGGCCAAGGAAGTATACGACCCTTGGTGTATATGGTCCTAGAGTGTATGGTCAATGAGTTTACGACTGCACACTCATGGAAGGACTTGCAAACAAGGCGTTTTCATGGACCTATCTAGCATCCAACAAGTGCTTTTGATTCAAAGCTTGAACATAAGGGATTTTAAGGGCCAAAACATCCACCAACACAAGAGTTTACGACCATACAAGGGTTTACGGCCATAAACTCTTGATGCTCATGCATTTTATGATGATCCATGGCTAGAATCAAGAGTTTAACAAGTCTAACTAGGAGATAGAAGAGTTACTCACGTTTTTAAAGCTTGGGAGGGGGTTCACGGTCCAAGAACAAGTGTGTTCTTGGTGAAAGATGAAGAAGACTTGAAGATCTATCAACATAAAGATAATTTCATGGATCTTTACTAGGTTAATCTATGAATCAAGAAGGAAAAGGAAGGAAAACTTACTCTTTTGAAGATCTTGGTGAACACTTGATGAATTTTGAGAGAAAATCCGAGTTCTTGAAGTTAGAGGTGGAAAAAGTGGTGAAGGAAGAAGGGATATCATATTTAAGGAAGTGAGTTCACGGCCAAGGAGGGGTTTACGGCCGTAAACTCCTTATGGTGGAGTTTCCAGCTAGTATGTTGCACACTGAACTCTATACGATACTTCCTAACACTTATTCCTTGAAGGTACTAGGCTTAACACACCCAAATAGACCTTTAACAGGGCTAGAAGATATCCAAAAACAAGTCTGACTTTGATTGAAACGAATGGATGTACAAAATTGAAATTTAGGGTTGTCAAAACATCCTCAACAACATTACTCTAATCTGATATCACCAAACCCAGTCATAAGTTTTCTATGACCAACTTAGGCATCCTTTTTTGGATTAAGTGCCTAAGCCCATAACTATTTTGGTATGTACTTGACCCAATTACGAGCATGATCCTTTTGGGTTGCCGTTACCATAGCAACTGATAGAATGAATTAAGGAGAAAGAGGATTAATTATGGATTATTAATATATTATATGAATAATATATTAAAAGAGTAACCATATTGTTTAATTAATATTAGTCAATAATTAATTAAGAATTAATTTTGTGGCTAAAAGAGATTAACTAAATAAAGGGAGCTGATATTGTAATTATAAGATAGTTGCATAAATGGGCTAATGGACTCCATAGAAGTTGGAGCGGATGAAATCTATGGGGAAATCCATAAGAATGCGTCCAAGGCATCTAAGGAGGGAGTATATGGGCTACATAGAGCTTAAGCAGTCAAATTAGGGTTTTGTTGTTTGATAACCCTAATAGCCTAACTATATAAGAAACCCCTAAGGCCCCAAATACGTGGAAAAGTAATCCCTAAGGGTTTTTGGACGTTTTTGTGCCTCCTCCTCCTTCTCCTAAGACATTTTGTTGCTCATGGTGTTTGTGATTCCATTAGAGGTGCAACATTTGAGGCACTAAGCTTTTAAGAGTCAAGATCAAGGAGATTTGTGGTTGTTATTGCTACATAAAAATCAAGGTAAGATCTAAACCCTAATTCATATGTTAATTCGATTATTATATGCTATATCTAGGGTTTATGAGCTTTGGATGATTATTGCATGTTCATTAAACAATCTAGATCCAAAGCTTTAGGGTTTGCATGTACACCATAGAATTGATGTAGTGCTCAAAACCATTCACCGGTATTAGAGCCTAGGCTGTTTGTTTGATGTATTTGATGCTTAATTGTTCATTGCTTGCTTGAAAAATGAAATTTTTGCTTATGACTGGAAGACTCGATGAGTAGGTCCTACTTGACGAGTTCCATTGTGGACTTGACCAGTCTAGGACTCTAGTGCCAGGATTTTCATTTTTTCTGCATGATTTTGTTGAGGATAATTACCAAAACTCTTTTTTCTTGCCTAAAATCGATTTTTGAAGTTTGGAATGGTTATCTTCATCAAAATTGATGGATTTGGTTAAATATGGATAATATATGATTATTATTTGTCAAATATTTAACCTAGTAAGTTTGTCACACCCCCAAACCTGAACGGCGGAAACGTTCGGGGGCCTACTCGAACGTCCGTGAAGTAAATGTCAAAATTGATGGATTTGGTTAAATATGGTTAAATATGTGTACTCGAACGTACGTGAAGTAAATGTCTCACAGAACCGTAGTATAAAAACAAATTTACGTGTTGAAATGTTCGTTTGTTATTGTACATGAAAGTGATTTCTCGAAAATCATGTTTCTAGTATGTAAAAGTTAGCAATATCCTCATAAAACTATACCTATTATAGTTTTCTAAAAGTGTGTCTCGTATGTTTTAGAATATCTAGAAAAAGAATCACTTGTTATGAAAGCATAGATTTTTGTAGAGTCTAAGATAGACACAATATACTTTAAATCTAAGAAAATGTTTAGTTCATACATGCGTTACAACCATTTATACTTTTAAAGATAAAATGCTATTGTAATATATTTTTGTATACGGGAGTTCCCTATAAAGTTTATAAATCACACATGATTCCACTTAATAAAAGTGTATAATAATCTTTATATATAACACCCGATAGTAGTCGTGTGTTTTACTTGTATTCCCCCCCCCCCCCCCATAGAAAGCATATAAAAGCGTTTAGAATATTTAAAGGGTTAATTAAGGGGTATGAACTCACTTGAAAGTTTGAAGATAGCGAGATGGAAAACCGGGCAGAGTTTCGTCTTGGGAAACGGATTATTCTCGGGATTCTCGGGAATCTCGGGAGTAAAATCGACCTTCGGGACTTGCACAAAATGATCAGGGCTTCGGGGTAGTGCGGGCACGGAAAACGAGGCAAAACGCAAGAAAAGTGAGAGAGAATGAGCAAATTTTCCGGGAACCCTCGCATCCTATTTATAGGAGGCTGGAACCGCCTTGGTACGCGGGGCGTACGCGTACGTCACACATGACCGAGTCCTCGACTGCCTTGGACTTCGGATGGGACAGGCTAGCTTCGCATAGACCGGGACGTGGACGATCCGAGGCCTTGGCCTTGAGTACGCGGGGCGTACGAGGGTACGCGGCGCGTACTTCGGCCCCATCTGCTGACTCCTTCGGATAATACCAAGAATTTATAATTAAATAAATATATAATTTATTTAATAAACTTCAAAAATTCATATCTTCTTCATACGAACTCCGTTTTCGATGTTCTTTATATCCCCGCGAAGGTGAGACTACGCTCTACAACTTTCGTTTAGACTTCGTCGGCAAATTCCGAATTTATTTTTATTATTTATTTATTAAAATGACGTGATTAAGGAATTTCTTTAAAAATTCATAACTTCTTTATCTGACGTCGGTTTTTGCCATACTTTTTACCACTGAAATACCATTGACGAGACCTTCGATTCTCGTTTAGGTCATTCCGGCCAAAAGTCGCTCAATCTCCGATTCGAGTTTTTAGCTGTCTGATGCTAAGCCGAAATTGGAAAAATCTTAATTTCAATATACGAAGCCGGGTTTGGGCATTCTTGTTACGTACGATCCCGATTTAATGATATAAAACATAGTAGGTAGTTAAATAGAAACTTTTTGGATATTTTATTATCAACGTTAATTTTTATTAACTGAAAAATGGTTACAATACTTGACCTAATAGGCCCTTACAAAGGGTTGAAATATCGGGTTGTCACATCATCCCCCCGTTAGAGAGAATTTCGTCCCGAAATTTAAAGTTGTAAAGACACTAGTGAACATGAAAGAGATGAGGGTACTTTTGTTTCATCTGATCTTCGCGTTCCCATGTGAATTCAGGTCCCCGCTTGGCGTGCCAGTGAACCTTCACGATGGGTATGCGACTTTGTTTTGTTTGTTTGACCTCTCGGTCCATGATTTCTACTGGTTCTTCCACAAAGTTGAGGCTCTCGTTGATCTCGATTTCATCGAGTGGAATAACAAGAGTCTCATTGGACATACACTTTTTCAAGTTTGAGACGTGGAAGGTTGGATGTATGTTACTAAGTTCACGCGGTAGGTTAAGCTTGTAAGCCACAGGGCCGATTCTGGCAAGAATCTCGAAAGGCCCTATGTATCTTGGATTTAGTTTCCCCCGCTTTCCAAAGCGTATTAAACCCTTCCACAGTGAGACCTTTAATAAAACGTGGTCTCCTACCTGGAATTCCAAAGGTTTCCTCCTTTGGTCAGCGTAGCTTTTCTGTCGGTCTCTAGAGGCTTTCAATCGTTCACGAATCTGAACGATCTTCTCTGTTGTTTCTCGTATGATTTCCGGACCGGTGAGAGTGCTTTTAGGAACTCTTTCTTTAGCTAATTGGGTATCGCCAACTTCAGTCCAGCACAGAGGGGATCTGCACTTTCGACCATAGAGGGCTTCGAACGGAGCAACCTTTATGCTTGTATGATAACTATTGTTGTATGAAAATTTGACAAGGGGTAAATGGATATCCCATGCCTTTCCAAAGTCAATCACACAGGCTCTCAGCATATCTTCTAAAGTCTGTATCGTTCTCTCACTCTGCCCGTCTGTTTGTGGGTGGTAGGCTGTACTCATGTCTAGCTTAGTCCCCAGGGAACCTTGTAGTGACTACCAGAATCTTGAAGTGAATCTACTATCTCGGTCGGAGATAATGGATATCGGAACACCATGCAGTCGCACTACTTCCCTTAAGTAAATCCTTGTAAGCTTCTCCATTTTGTCAGTCTCCTTGATGGGTAGGAAATGCGCGGATTTGGTCAATTTGTCGACAATGACCCATATGGTATCGAGTCCACCCGTCGTCTTGGGCAACTTAGTTATGAAGTCCATAGTAATCCGCTCCCATTTCTATTCTGGTATCTCCGGTTGTTGTAGTAATCCTGAAGATTTCTGATACTCGACCTTAACCTTAGCGCAAGTAAGGGATTTACTTACGAAGGTAGCAATTTCTGCTTTCATGTTAGGCCACCAGTACAAGTTCTTAAGATCCAGATACATCTTATCTGAACCCCGGTGAACGGAATACCTCGTGTTGTGTGCTTCGGTCATTACTACGTCTCTGAACCCGCCATGTTTCGGCATCCAGATTCGGTTCATAAGATAATATGCTCCGCCACCCTTGACTTCTAGATTCTTTTCCATTCCCCGCAGGGATTCACCCGCCACATTTTCAGGTCGCAAAGCTTCCATTTGTGCCTCTTTAATTTGTGTGGATAAGTGGGAATGGATAGTCATAGTCAGAGATTTGACCCTCCGACCAGTGTATTCCTTTCGACTGAGGGTGTCAGCTACCACGTTGGCCTTGCCAGGATGATAACGAATTTCACATTCGTAGTCATTTAGTAACTCAACCCATCGTCGTTGTTGCATGTTGAGTTCCTTCTGATCGAAAATGTGTTGAAGGCTCTTGTGATCAGTGAAAATAGTACTCTTTGTTCCGTATAAGTAGTGTCTCCAGATCTTCAGAGCAAATACCACTGCTCCTAACTCAAGACCGTGTGTCGTATAGTTCACTTCGTGTGTCTTAAGCTGTCGGGAGGCATAAGCAATAACTTTCCCTCTTTGCATAAGAACACAACCAAGTCCTTGATTTGATGCATCGCAATACACTACGAAGTCTTCTATCCCTTCGGGGAAGGATAGTATCGGTGCGGTGCACAAGGCCTGTTTCAGTGTTTGGAACGCCTTCTCTTGTTTTGCTTCCCAGTCAAAGGCCACGCCTTTCTGGGTTAATGTAGTAAGAGGTTTCACAATGCTAGAGAAGTTTTTTATGAATCTGCGATAGTAGCCAGCGAGACCTAGAAATTGACGAATTTCTGTAGGTGTCTTTGGTGCCGACCAGTTCTCGATGGCCTTGATTTTGGAGGGGTCCACGTGTATCCCTTTCTCGCTAACCAGTTGGCCCAAAAATTCAACTCTTCGAATCCAAAATTCGCATTTAGAGAACTTCGCATAGAGTTTCTCCGATCGTAGTGTTTCTAGGACTTTTCGTAGGTGCTGGGTATGCTCTTCCTTACTTCGGGAGTAGATAAGTATATCATCGATAAAGACAATGACGAACTGATCTAAGTAGGGACAACATACCCTATTCATTAGGTCCATAAATACTGCTGGTGCGTTGGTTAATCCAAATGGCATTACGACAAATTCGTAGTGTCCATAACGAGTTCGGAAAGCTGTCTTGGGAATATCCCCCTCAAGTATCCGTAATTGGTGATACCCGGATCGTAGATCTATCTTCGAGAAGTAGTTTGCTCCTTGAAGTTGATCAAACAAATCGTCAATGCGGGGTAGAGGATAACGGTTCTTGACAGTAAGCTTGTTCAACTCTCTGTAGTCGATGCACATACGGAACGATCCGTCCTTCTTCTTTACGAACAAGACCGGTGCTCCCCAAGGTGAGAAACTTGGTCTTATGAATCCTTTTTGCAGGAGTTCATTAAGTTGACTGGAAAGTTCTTGCATCTCTGCTGGTGCTAGATGATAAGGCGATTTTGCTACTGGGGTAGCCCCTGGAACTAAGTCGATTCTGAATTCGACTTGGCGTTGTGGTGGTAATCCTGGTAGTTCTTCTGGAAAGATATCGGGAAAATCGCGTACTTCTGGGATGTTCTTGATGTCTTTCAGTTCCTGGCTTGTATCGACGATGTGCGCTAGGAATGCTCGACAATCCTTCTGTAAACACTTTCGATCCTGGATGCACGAAATGATACGAAGGTTCGTACTTGATTTGTCGCCGTAAATCACTAATGTTTCGTTGTTAGGGAGATTAAGATGAACTGCTTTTTCATGCCGACTATGACATCGAAACTTTTAATAAGAACCGACATGAGATTGATTGGGAAAGAATGATCGTCTAAAGTTAACGTACAGTCCTTGTATATGTAGTTAGTGTTTTCGGTTTTTCCGTTGGCCATATCTACAGTGAATGATTTTTCTAGTTTGCTAGGTTTAGGTTTAAGTAAGTGAATAAAGTTTTGAATCACGAAGCTTCTCTCCGCTCCACTATCGAATACTATGCATGCATATGAATTATCAAGGAGGAATGTACCAGCAACTACAGTTGGGTCAGCTATAGCTTCGTCGTGGCCTATAGTCAAAACTCGTCCCACACCGCCGGTGCCTGCTGCCTTAGGGCAGTTCCTCCTGTAGTGGCCCACCTCGCCACAACCGTAGCAAGTTTGGCCTATACCTGCACTGGGGACTTGAGTGATCGGCTTTGCGGGCTCCTTGCAGAAACGGGCTGTGTGTCACTGTCTGTTGCAGTTGGCGCACTGCATTTCCCGACAAGGTCCATGGTGGTGGTAAGTGCATTTGGTGCACTTTGGATGGTTACCTTCATAAGGCTTTGTTGGGTAGGTATTTGTAGGAGTTGTAGTAGGTACCGTGGCCGCATTCACCGAAACCAGTTGTTTCTTTGCGGATTCTTAGCAAGACCCACCCTTCCCTTTATTCCATACTCTCTTCCTGTTGTTGTTGTTGTTGTTGTTGTTTTTGTTTTTGTTGTTGTTTTTGTTGTTGTTGTTGTTGTTGTTGTTGTTGTTTCCTCTCTGTGGTTCTGGTGCAGAAACGGTTGAAATCTGATGACCTCCGTAGTCAATCAGAGATTGTGCCAGTTCCTTAGCACTTTCAAAGGTGTCAGGTTTAGTAGCTAACACGCTTGACCGTAATTGGGTCGTCAGTCCCCATATGTACCTCTCTATTTTCTTGCTCTCAGGAGCAACCATATCTGGGCAAAGGATTACCAGTTCACAGAATCTGTTGGTATATGTTGCGATGTCGGTACCAACCATTCCGAGAGTCCAGAGTTCATGTTCGAGCCTTTGAATCTATCCCCTTGGGCAGTATTCTCTCATCATCATGGCTTTGAGGCTCTCCCAGCTTATGGAGTTTGCCACTATTAGAGTAAGTACTTTAACATGGCCGTTCCACCAAGTCAAAGCTCTATCAATGAGTGTGAAGGTTGCAAATTTGACCTTGCTGTGCTCGGGGCAAGAGCAGATTTCAAAGACTGATTTTGTCCTTTCAATCTACTGTCTCAGAGCCATCACACCACCAGTTCCATAAAACATACGGGGTTTGGCATTTGTAAAGTCCTTATAAGTGCATTCTCGGGGTTGCCCATGACTCTCGCCATGGTTGGATAGGTGTGTGCCAGTTCTCGAGTTATTTAGCTGTGACATGGCAGCTGCTACCGCTGCGGTGACTGTTGCTTGGAACATGACAACATCAAATTGAGGAGGTTAAGGTGGTGGTGGTATCGGTGTTTCATTGATAGGGTTACGTCTTGTATTCCTGCATGGCGGCATCTTTAACTATACGTTTAAAAGATGATGATATGAATAAGAATAAGTGACAAATGAATGTGTCTGATGAACCAAATTGCCATGGTTCAACAACAGATGATAACATAGAAAAATGAAAGTTGTTTGCAAGACTGAAAGTATGAAACAAGTATTTGGTTTCTCGATGACTTTTCAAGGTTTGAACGAATACTCAACGTAGTAATAATAGTGTCACTTATATTAATATAAAAGTTGATACAACGATCATGAAAATTTGACCCTTATAGGGTCTCCGATTACAAAGTTCGAGAAATTTAAAGACTTTTAGCCGAAGTCCTAAGTTATAACAAAATTTGAGGTTTTCACAAGTACTACTTGCGACGCGTGTTGCGCTTGGAGCTCGATTCCGCATCTGATTGCTCCGACTCCATAAGACGCCTATCAAGGGCGGCTTATTGTTCCCTCAATTCTGCGAAGGCTGCATTCGCTTGTGCTTGGAATGCTTCGGCGCGAACGTGGATGTCGTTCTGCAACATCTCTAGGCGGTTGATATCGGCCGTGTGGATTTGTACTTCCACGTTAACCTCTCGGATTCGGTTTGCTTGAACCCCCGATTGGTAGGACTGATTGGTGAGTTTGCCCACCATGACCGGGAGTGCCCGATCGGCTAAACCTCCATCTCGGACATCGTAGAAATCTCGGCACATGCCGTAGGGAGAGCGTATACTTTGTTGTTGGCTTCAGTGGACGAGGTGACTTCCCCAGACGGGAGTCGGTCCTAGAAAGTTCCTCCTAATGGGTGGAGGGTTGACTATTTCTAGTTCTGAGTCTGTCCCGGAGTCGTCCCCGCCATCCAACTCAATGGGCTCTTCGTCCTCCTCCGAATCCTCTTCAATCCATCCTTCGTTGCCTTGTTGTGGGTAGTAGGGGTCTCCATGCGGGTGAAATCCAACCATTTGACTATACGAGAATAGGGTTATAAGAATTGAATAAAACTTGAGACATGTAATACAAATTAATCTAGCGTATGCACCAAATACTCCTATAGTATTTAAATTCTTGTGTTTGATCTTCGTGATGTTTTTGGTAAGTTTTGACTTGTTGCTCACTACGAGTGTTCCTCGATATACATTGGTCCGATTTCGGGCAAATATAGTTGATCACGCTATATTTGTCCCAAATCTGATTACATATATCGAGTCTTAATCGTAGTGTCCAACTTGTCTAAATACTTGTTGTATAGTTAATAAACATTAAAATAATGTGTTGTATGCGTGTATTGGTACTTGAATGAATTAACATTTGTAAGTTATACGAAACGCGGCTTAGGCGTAAATAAAAATCGTTTTGTCAGAGAGTATTAGTCCCTTAAGCATTTATAGTTTGTATATCTTATGTGGTTCGATATACTTAGTTCACTATAAACATTGCTCTGATACCAATCTGTCACACCCCCAAACCTGAACGGCGGAAACGTTCGGGGGCGGATGACTTCATGTGGTAGCGTAACAAGTGAATACATAGTAAAGAAAGCAATACAACCATCATATATATATAATTGAAAGTTTACATTTGTCAAAAGTTACATGTTCAAAACCATTTACAAATATGATGTCAAAATATGAGATTTTAAACTGGCGCCGCAGCATCTCTTCATCAAAAGCATAATGATACCTGTAGTTACTGAATCCCTGGGATATACAAGTAATTTTGAAAGAGTAGATCAGCATTTAAGCTGGTGAGTTTCATAAGTATTTAATGACAATGTTTGTATGAAACGAAATATCTTGTCCTTGTTTGTTTGTGTTTAGAAAATCCTGTATTTTCTACTAGTATAAAAGTAGTCTTCCTTCCAGACCAAAGTTTGTTTCCAAAATGTATGTAAGTGTAAAAGTAACCAATATGTTTGAAAACCTCGTAAATCAATGTATTTTTAATACCTCCTATGAGCGTTATAACCATACTATTGACTCGGAATGCCTATACACAACGTTCTTCAGGCGTTGGAATGTTATGACGTTTGTTACCCCAAATGGTGGACTGTAGCTAACAGTCAGGGCGCGGGTTGTCAAGCTCGTATAGATCTATACACAAACACCATGCTCCCCCTCCAATGGATTCTGGTATATAATACAGGACTTGAAATGTGTACTCGAACGTACGTGAAGTAAATGTCTCACAGAACCATAGTATAAAAACAGATTTACGTGTTGAAATGTTCGTTTGTTATTGTACATGAAAGTGATTTCTCGAAAATCATGTTTCTAGTATGTAAAAGTTAGCAATATCCTCATAAAACTATACCTATTATAGTTTTCTAAAAGTGTGTCTTGTTTGTTTTAGAATATCTAGAAAAGGAATCACTTGTTATGAAAACATAAATTTTTGTAGAGTCTAAGATAGACACAATATACTTTAAATCTAAAAAAATGTTTAGTTCATACATGCGTTACAACCATTTATAAATCACACATGATTCCACTTAATAAAAGTTTAATAAATGTTTAGTTCATACATGCGTTACAACCATTTAAAGTATATTGTGTCTATCTTAGACTCTACAAATGTTTAGATTTAAAGTATAGTGTGTCTATCTTATCCACTACACTCTTGACTAGTGGAGGTTTGTTAGCCAAACAGGTAGGATAGGATACAACCTTCCATTATAAGTATAATGGAATATGAAGTAACTAAACACTTTTATAAATTCCCAAATCTCAGTTACTTTAGCAAAAATGTGGAGTTGGTGTTAATCCATGAAATTGCACATTGCACCTTGTTGGTCGTTAGTGGAGCGTGTATGGTTCAACGACGCACTAATTTGGGACCAATGAAGGATGGCAATGGGTAGCTTGATCCTTATCATAGATCAACGGAGCGTGTGTGGTTAACAAGCACATTGATTAGGTGATTTGTAACATCGAGAGTACTGAGCTAATTTGCATGGTTATCCATACCTTGTTTGTGATCATCGGCATCCAAATCACAAATGAAGGGCACAATCGAGATTTAAACATGCCATTGAAAAATTCAATGAATCTAAAAAGATCTAGGAGTTTCAATTCATTTAAAACTTAAATTTCCTTTTCGTTTTTCATGGTGGAAATTCGTAAACCGTCATTTACCTACCTTCAAATGTTCTGCAATTTAGATTACGACATCCCTCTTCCAAATTGTAGAATATTGTGTTCGGTCCTAGCTTTAATATCTCATTTGGGTGTTTTAATAAGCACTCAATCAACTAACTTGAATTTTCTCCCATTTTGTAGATGTCAAAGTCTTACAACTATGGTCTTCCTGAAATCATTGGAAAAAGTTTTCCACTTAAAGATGATGTTCCATAATTGGATTGTGGAAATGGAAATCATTCTTCACTTCCTCCACCTCCTCCAATAATTCTCCCTGACCCACGTGTTCTAAGACTTGAAAAGTTCAAGGTCACTCAAGCCCTATTGGCAAAAAGACACGAAGATGGTAATTCGGTATGTGCTCATATCTTGGATATGAAGTTGCATATTGATAGATTGGGAATGTTGGGTGTCAATGTTTCGGAGAAGTTGGCTGTTGACTTGGTTCTTCACTCACTTCCCGAATCATATGGTAAGTTCGTTAGAGAATACTATATGATAGAACACGACGTAGCCCTCATTGATTTGACTTATTTTCTTATTGATACTGAATCAAAAATGATTCGGTGCACTGGTCGAGTAACTTTGTCTGGTAAATCAATATCGCAACCTTCTATCGGCAATGGCCACATTAGAAATCCAGAAAAGTTTTCTCTTTGCAAGAGAAAGGTTAAGTCTGAGATAGTCTAGTGTACTATTCCAGAAGAATCCATATGTTTTAGTGCCAAAAAAGGGGGCATTGGTTACGAAGCTTCCCCGTCTACCTTAGAGATCTAAGAGATGAGAGAGTTCAGATGTATGACTCTGCTTCAGGTAAAATCCACTATCTAACTCTATTAAGTTCCTATTCGTAGATTCTTGATAAATGATGTAATAAGATTGCAATTTTATGTTTTGTAGGATCAAAGAAAAGAAAAGAAGCTTAAAGGAAGAAGTTTTGGTGAGTCTGATCGCGAAGAAATGGATTTCGATCGCATGATTCGACGATCGGATTTTTGAGCTGCTACTTAGGGTTATGATAGATTGCTTAGGAATATGTAATAACATAGTTTTCGTTTGAATTGCATTGTACGGACTAGTGTTTCCACACCTTTTATAAATAAAATAAATTTTAGTTTTTGTCATATTCATATATTTCCTTGCAATGACATGTATGAAAATTGATGTTTGTGTATTTCTATTTTTAGCAATGTTGAAATGGATGTTATTCTTAGTTATGTTATTTGTGGTAATGTTGAGAATTTACCAAAATAAGGAAAGATTCTTGTCGCCCGAGTTCCAATTGCACAAAAACTTGGAATCATACAGCTTGTATTGTATGATGAATGAGAACCTTCATATTTGGAAAATTAAGACTATTTCGTTGACAAGAGTTAAGTGAAGGCCTAGGAGAACTGGTACACAATGTTGTGCACTGGTCAATATCACCACAAAGAACAATAAGATTATCCGTCATGATTTACTAAAATTCTAGTAAATGTGGTTATACTTACAAGATTTAGTATAATTATGAATCATTGAAAAGTTTCAATGAATGGCAGAATGAATAAGAAGAATCAAATAGGCAGAAAGATAAAAGTTTCTCCAATCTGAAAATATGGGAGAGCGCTTTAGTATCATGTTTAATGATCATCTTGTTGATTATGAAACCATATCACAATTAATCCTCTAAGGATATCTTAGTGCACTATTATGGCTAAGAAGAGGAATCGGAAATTGTTGAAATGGTTAAATCAAAAGATGGATCATACTTCGTTCCAAAATAAAGTCTTAGAGACATACTCCAAGACTGTGACTTGAGTGACACATCTTAAGAAGTTTTAACACACTCATCAAATGTAAAGTAAAAAAATTGTTTTTCTTACTCTTTCACGTTTGAAATTGGTAAATTGTGATGTCTTGGATAAGACAAAGACTAACTAATACCAATTGTATGTAGTGTTTGTCTTGATACGAATCTGTACTAACTCTTGAATATTTGTTTGTCAAGAAATGTTTCGTGAAAAAAGAATCTTATATGTCAAGAGGCTAGTGGGAGTCTAAATGATCTTGAAAAGTTTCAAGAACTAATCAAGAATAAACCTATTATTAAACACTAGCACACAACTTGAGGTTTGTAACCTATCGTGTTGACATATTCTTGTTTTTGTGTCATTCCAGTTTGGTCAACCATGCATGTGAGTTCTACGAGTTCTCAATAGGCTGTATAAAGGAAAACACCTTGTTCAATGAAAGTACATTGAATAGTATAGGTAAGCTGCTAAATAACATGGACGCAATGGTGGGACCCTTGATGGCAAAAAACTAAGAATGAACAAGTTCAGTCCATATGACTTTGGATTTGTCTTAAACCTTGTCTTATGATTATGGTTATGACAATTCATAAGGTTTCTCTACGTTTCATGAAAATGATTGTGAGGTAACGCTTTCACCAAGAGAGGTTTTAAGGAGATAGCAATTGTGATATTTTCATTCTCAAATTCGATTATGATTACGACATCCCTCTTCATAGTTCTAATTGTGAGATTTGGCAATTAGTTTAAACATTTAAGACTTATTGCTATAAGTGTTGAAATTGTTTAGACACACATATGGGCTATCTAAGGAAAGGTGTATGAGTTTGAGAAGCTTAGATAAAGGATTACCGAAGCATATCGTATTAGAAATATGAACTTTGGAAGTCAATAAGTATTGCATTCTAGAAGTCCAACTTTTTTCTGAATACGTGTCAAAGCTAGTAGGAGCATAAATGTTATGCTGGTATGGATATAATCATCATGTTAGTGGGGGCATGATTATTATTTTAAGTATTGCAAGTTAGCAATATTAGAAATACAAAAAATAAGGTTTCACTTTGCAAAGGTGCAAGGGTTGATAAATTGTTTTTCTATAATTAAGAGAGAAAATATTATACTTCGTTTCAAAATCTAAAAGCTTGGATCGATAAATTTTAATCAAATTTAGTCAAAGGACATATATGGATGTTATGTTGAAAAGATTAAACATAAAGGAATTCTATATATGGAAATGTTATAGCAAGAAACTGGTAAGGTATCATGTTTTTCATTATGAATCGTGTCAAATACGTTTCGAGTATAGGATCGATTGCATATGCTGTAATATTCGAACGTTCTAAATTTTCCAAATACCTAGGGAATTAAGAGGGAAAAAGGACTAGAACCGGATTGACTAAAGTAATTAAACAACTATCAACGACAATCTAAGGTTCACTAAGGATTAGTCGCTTGTGAGCAGTTGGAAGTATAGTAATGAATGGACCATATCGACATTATTATGAATAAATAAGACTCAATTCACAATGAGTTGTCGTATGGAAAATATGGGAATGTTTACATATTAGGAGTTGGATATTGAGAATCTATGTCTAGATTAGAAACTTTTATGTAAGAAGGATGTTCAAAGGAATGTATTTTGAATGTGAGAAGTTATGTCTATGGAATTGTCTTGTAACAATCTCCAATAGAGCACTTTGTAATTTCATTGGCAAAGTCTTTGTGATTTTGGTATTGTGACATTACAAAGGGTCATTGCATAAAATGTTAGAATCAAACATATTCTAATAGTGGGAAGAATTTGGTATTCTTACACTAATAATAAGGATTAGGATTTATGAAATGAGTATCATTGGAAATGTGTTCAATTGATCTATTTCATAAACTAAGGACCATAGGTAAACATAATATGCATGCTTGGAGCATGGAAGGTTGTTGTTATAATTCAAGTAATAAGTTGATTACGTAAAACATTATACAATGAATAATGAGTAATCAATATGGTGATTAAATAAAGGTGTCTTATTTATATTCAAAAGTTTGGGGGCCATATAGGATTAAGTATTATTCTTGTGTTTCACTTTTCATGTTTTGACTTCCCGAATAATAAGATTATTCAAACCATCCATAGTCGATAAATACTTTGGAAGCCGGTATTGAAGCTAGACTGTCATGAATCCGTCTGTAGATTGTTAAAAATGTTTAGAAATAGCACAAGTTTGTTGCAGAGTTCATGAGTGCTCCTATAAGATTAGAGTATTGGATTAAACCCATGCTCACTTGGATCGCTTCATGGATTTTGTCACTAGTGATTGGTGATACGATAATATCTTATATTCTTGAAACAGAGACGTTTGAGTTGTATTCTGCAAGTCGGTTGCACATTGATAATATGTAAACGCACCAGTAACTTGGTTTATAAAACATATTGTTATGTATGATTTGATGAGTCGGTACAAGAGAGAATTTGAGTCAAAGTTTATCTGTTCCTTTTACCCAAAGTGGTATAAAAGCGATATTTGTGATCCCCTTGATGATTTAGTGATGACACCCTAAGCGCTTGGCCAAGCCAAGACTAAGTTGATGTGTTCAATTGTAGTTTGTTGTCAGTCGTCATGAATCGGAAATTGGGAAACAACACATGAACAGAGAGTATGATTGGAATCCATGTCTCAGTTCATACGATATCTAGAATGGAGGAATATATGATCTCTTATCTAAAGGACGCGTACCTGATAAGATTAGAGTTGACAGCGGCTTTTGAAAGCTACGATTGCTGATCAGGATTTGAAGTCGTACTTGAAAATAGTTATTAGACTTATCCAAGTGGGAGGTTGTTGGATTAGGTGTCTAAGTCCATAACTATTTTGATATGTACTTAACCCGACTACGAGCATGGTCCTTTTGAGTTGCCTTCACTATAGCAACTGATAGGATGAATTAAGGAGAAAGTGGATTGATTATGATTTATTAATATATTATATGAATAATATATTAAAAGAGAAATCATATTGTTTAATGAATTTTAGTCAATAATTAATTAAGAATTAATTTTGTGGCTAAAAGAGATTAATTAAATAAAGGGAATTGATATTGTAATTATAAGATAGTTGCATAAATGGGCTAATGGACTCCACAGAAATTGGAGTGGACGAAATATATCGGGAAACCCATAAGAATTCATCCAAGGCCTCTAAGGATTGAGTCTATGGGTTGCTTAGAGCTTAAGAAGTCAAATTAGGGTTTCCTTGTATGATAACCCTAATAGCCTAACTATATAAGAAACCCCTAAGGCTCCAAAAATGTGGAAAAGTAATCCCTAAGGGTTTTTGGACATTTTTATGCCTCCTCCTCCTTCTCCTAAGTCATTTTGTTGCTCATGGTGTTTGTGATTCCATTAGAGGTGCAACATTTGAGGCACTAAGCTTTTAAGAGTCAAGATCAAGAAGATTTGTGGTTGTTATTGCTACATAAAAATCAAGGTAAGATCTAAACCCTAATTCATATGTTAATTCGATTATTATATGCTATATCTAGGGTTTATGAGCTTTGGATGATTATTGCATGTTCATTAAACAATCTAGATACAAAGCTTTAGGGTTTGCATGTACACCATAGGATTGATGTAGTGCTAAAAACCCATCACTCTTAACTACCTTCTGGGTATCTCTACCACCATCACAACACATGTACTCTTTTTATCTTAGTGAAAATATGCTTTTGAGATTCTAAAGTATCTTAATATGATTCAGTGCAATCATGCACGCACCCAAGTTAAGCCCATTCACAAACTAGATGTCATTGGCCTCATGTTGTAAATCCATCTATGTACCACAATCTTGTTGGAGCCTTCGGTATATTACATTCTCGCGCCCAGATATCGCTTCTGCAATCCAGCGTATATGTTTGTTTATGCATGATCCTTAGGAGCCCCACCTTCATGCATTGAAGCATATCTTATGTTATATTAGGGGCACACTTGTCATGGTCTTCAACTTCATCTATCTCCCACCTCCAACTTGATTACCTATTCTGATGCATATTAGGGTGGATGTCTTGTCTCTTGTTGTTCGACCTTTGGTTAGTGCATATTTCTTGGAGATAATCTTATATCATGGTCTTTTAAATGATAGGGCGTAATATCTCGTACAAGTGCAGAGGTTGAGTATTGTGGCATTGCCAATGTCTTTGTCAAGACATGTTGGGTTCATAACTTGCTTCGTGAGCTCCGGTGCCCTCTAACCAAACCCACCACTGTCTTCTATGACAATTTCAACTCTGTTTACATGTCATCGAACTCAGTTCAATGCCAACGCACCAAACATATTGAGATTGATATTCATTTTGTGCAAGATCAAGTTGCTCGAGGGCTTGTTCGTGTTCTTCATGTTCCATCATCCGCTTAGTACGTTGACATCTTTACTAAAGGTCTTTCGTCTCAACTATTCAACGATTTCAAAACCAATTTAAACATTCGAAATTGTCTTCCCGATCACACTACAGGGGCATGTTAACAAATCATATTATGTTATACTTGTGCATAGTTTGTATTATCCTAGTTAGCCTATTACTCTTCTTTGTATTATGTATGTATTGGCCCATGTATCTTGTATATGTATACCTTTTGGTATTGCAATCACTATCAATAAGAATTATACACCATATCATCGAAAACCATGAAAATTTGGAAAATTGAGTTGAAACTTTTGACCCATGGCTCGGTCACAATATAGATTTTAACTATAAGAACTAGATTTTAAAACATTAGTTTCAATTTATATAATGTTATGGTTGGTTTTAGATACATGTGTATGCTACTATCATACAAAATTACACATACAGTGACTATTTGTTTATATTGATGACAAAGATAAGATAACTACTACTTGCTATTTACACTTGATAAATTGTATACCATAAAAAATTAGTTTTTTTTTAGAACAGATAACTTATATATTTATATTCTGATCCTAAATTTATGTATTTCGTCATAAGTGAAGCTTGGACCTTCAATCTTTGACAAGCTTTGACCTTCAATCTTTGACAATGGAATATTTTTCCATTAATTCTAGATATTATTGGACCACACGCTTTTTGTTACTCTTGGAGAATAATACATTTGTATATATGATTAAGTAACATAATACCAACGACCAATATGAGAATTATTTATTATTTTAAAATTAAATTAAATACTTATTTATTTATTTAATTATTTTAAAATGATAATTCATAAACCACCGCATGCACACGACGCAAATTGCGGCATTTTATGTGTATTTTTTGTTTAGTTTAATTTTAATTTAATGAGATTTGGAGAATTCCCAAGAAGAAATCAACCACTTCTTGTTTTCTAATCAACTACTCACTCACTGAAAATTACTTCACACTTAAGCAAAATTTCCCTCATTAATTAAGGCACACTAACCTTAAATTAATGTTAGTTTAGTTCATATATCCATTTTGTTTTTTATAATTTCTTTTACCCATAAAATCCGTCGACTGAACACCTTCAGTTCCAATGTTGAAAAAATATGGATATATCTCAACTTGCTGTACCAAGTTTGGTCATGCATCATAGGGCACTTAGTTGCTACATATCTCCAGTATCTTCAAATTTTTACTAGTATAAACAAGATTTCCATTTTAAGTGCATGTTTGATGATAGGTTTTTTTTTTGTTTATTTTTTTTTTCCTTTTTTTTGTTTTTTTTTTTGTTTATTTTTTTAATATCTTTACTAGATAAGAAACATATTGAAAAGTTTACCATTACAGTTTGCAAACTTGTGTTGTTTTCTAAAAGCAAATTATTTATAAAGTTGTAACAGCATTCATAATAAACAAAAATATTTAACATTTTATGTCTTCCAACATCAATCAGCAAATAAAAAACATCTAAGATATCTCCACGATACGATCACAACAAATATAGAGGGGTTAAAGGCTAAATGGACGTATTCGACATAGAGTGTTTTGTGTTTCAGAGCATCTAACTTCTAGCATTTGACAAAACGTTCCGTTTTAAACAGAAAGTTTTGTTTGGCACTACAAACTTCTAGCGTTTAGTTTAGGGATGAGCAACAGGTCAGACCCAGCCCGAAGACCGAAAACCCGAAGGCCGAAAATCGTGAATCACCTTACCCAAAAACCAGACCGTTTTTGTGTGTATCGGTTCCGGTTTCGATCCGATCTGGTTTCGAGTACTTAACCGGATTTTGGGTTTTTGACCGAATTACAGTTTCGGTCAGGTCCTATTTAGACTTACTTTAGGTTGATTGTCTTCTACGGAACCAATCCAATTTTCATTCACCATTATAGAGGAGATGGAAGTATGTTATCTATTAGAGAGTAGAATATTTGAAGGGCGGGGGGTGGTTGTAACAGTGGAATGCAATGGAGAGTTCGAGACTAGAGGTCAAACCCAAAAAAAATGTCACTTCCGTAAACCATGGAAGAGCCGCACAAGGGTTCTTTTTTTTTTTTTTTTTTTTTTTTTTTTTTTTTTTTTGTAGTTGCTGCTCGTAGGGACGAGCCTCACAATTCCTAAAAAACTTAAAAAACTAATAGTAATTTAATGTTCACGTTTTTTAGAAAAAAAAGGCTTACAAATAATATTATGATAGATACATTACGAATATTACTACGAATGTTATTGGACCTTATTTATTATCTTATTTGTCGAGTAGAGATCTTTTAGACGCGAGATAAATGACTTAACTCTATGAGTTGGAGAGCCTTAACTTGACGAGTTGACGCTGGAAAGGAAAACCCTAAATTTTTAGGGTTTGCACCCTATATAATCTCCTTAAAACCTAGAGACTGACCTTCCATCAGCCTCCAAGCCTTAAGAACGTCAGTGCAAAACCCTAATCTCTATCTTCTCTCATATTGTGAGCTAGAGTGACTTTTGGAGCTCAAGAAGAAGAAGATACTGAGAATAAGGAGAAGATCCAGCAAACAAAGCCCTCACTCTTGAGCTTGACCATCTTGTGGACTATTGTAAGCAGTCAAGATTCGATTTTTAATTTAGAGTATGGCTAGATCTTGAGTTTACTCTTCATTTCCTATCATTCTTGTTGATTGCATGCATGAGTTTCATAAAGTTTGCAACTTTATGAATCTCCAGGTCAAAATGGTCCCATAGTGGGCTAAATCTAGCTTTTGGCCAAGCATGGATGACATGCACGGATTTTAGCGTATATTTTCCTTTTTTTTGGCCATTTTGACTTCAAGACAAGCATTGCACATGCATGTCCATAAAGTCTCCATCTTTGGAACATTTTGAGGATTAGAACCTATTTTGGAAAGGAGGGATTCAAGATCCCTAGAGTCTTGAACCATATGGCTAAGCTTTTGAGCTTCCCAACCTTTGTTAAGGGCTTTAAAGCATTCAGAGTGGTTCTAGAGGATAAAGTTGGAAACTTTATCCTTCTAGACACCTTTAGATTTCAGATCTAATCCCTAGAGTCCCTGCAATCAACGTATCATCTGAATGTGAAAACAGGGGGAAAGTCGACGAGTTGCTCTAGCAACTCGATGAGTTGGATCGGGTTTTCCTGTCTACTAGATATTGAGTGAACTCGACGAGTTGATGAGACAACTCGGTGAGTTGGCTAGGGTTTGTCCCAATATTCTGGACTCTGAAGGAACTCGACGAGTTTCTAGATGCACTCGACGAGTTGCTAGATGCACTCGACAAGTTAGGGTGAACATGGACTGTTGACCTTGACTATTAACTTTGAATTTGACCATGGTTGACCAAGTTTGACCTTGAGGGTATTTTTGGTATTTTAACAAAACCAAACACATGATGATTGTAGGCAATTGAGTTGGAGCTGCGCGTTGGGACTTATTTGTTCTTATCTTATCAGTTTAGTATTTTTTGAGAGGTGAGTCTCCTCACCATACCAATGGGTCGAAAGCAACAAGGTCGGCCCATTTTATGATATGTGGTACACTATTTGATGTAGTGTTATGTGGCATGATTTTTGATTATATGCTAGAGGTATGCTACTTGTATATGTGGTACACTTGTATGAAAGACCATGGGGGGGCCCATGACACTTGGATGTAAGACCATGTAGAGAGCCCATGGCTTTCCTATTAAAGACCATGGGGGAGTCCATGGTACCTGGATGTAAGACCATGTCAGGAGCCCATGGCTTTCCTATTAAAGACCATGGGAGAGCCCATGGCACTTAGGTGTAAGACCATGTAGGGAGCCCATGGCATCCTTGAGTAACACCCTAGGGGGAGCCCACGACATCCCTATCTGTTGTATGCATTGCTTATGTGGTTTATGTAGCTTTTGTAGCTAATATGGATTATGTGATAACGTGGATTGTATAGGGTATGCTCTGGGGAACTCAGTAAGCAGTAGCTTACAGTTTGTTGATTTGTTTCAGGTACATCTGAGCCTAAGGGAAAGGGAAAGGCTTGATCGCACGACATGCACTCTCCAACATTTGATTTGATGGGACACTCTGATATTTGAAATAAAATGTTGATGTTATGGATTTTGAAAACAATTGCCATTGTTACTTTATATTTTATGGGAATGTTTTGGTTAATTAAAAATGAAAATTTTATTTGAAATTTTGGGTCGTTAAAAGTTGGTATTAGATCCTTGATTTGAGGGATTCGGGCACACTCTTGGGTGTGTTAGGACTCAAACTAAGGAAATGGTAAAATTGTTTTAAAAAATCAAAGTTAAAATTTAATAAAATGGAAAATAGGAGAGTGCAATGCACGTGATTGGCCGAGCTCAAGTAAGTGGTTCCCCAATATGTTAGCCATGTGATAATAATATTTGGATTATGATAGGCTGATGGATTTTGCTATGTGTATGCTTTTAAAATTGTATATGCTTAGGAGCTTATAGCCTTATAATGATTGATTTGGCCTAATTTCATGTTCCTTGTTGGTTGTGGTCCAAGGGTAGAATCTATTATTCGAAAGTCTATTTGATCATGTTCTGTGTATAATTTGCATGCATAAGGAAACTTGTTATGATTGAGTTCTTGTTTGATGTAGATGGAGCAAATCTTAGGATAGCCTAGGATTTGAGATATGCAGTAGCCTGTGAGATATGATTTGTTTTGGGACGAATTAGAGTTATCAGGTAGAGCCTTGGGGAAGGTACATGTAGGTGTGGAAGGTAGTATTGGGCACATACTACTGAAAACATAAGACATGTACCCAAACCAATGTTAGATGTGGAAGCACTAAGGAGAACTGGTATGGGAAGATCCTCTTTTGGACATTTTGATCATTCTGTCTTGTTGTATTTCAGATCAGAATGAATGTGACATGGTTTGGAGCAGGGGGATCAGGATTAGGATCAAGATCCGGATCTGGGTTTGGTGACACTACTGAGACCATTGACGAGAGGTTGCGCAACCTCATTGCAGCCGAGGTTATGATGTATATATGATTAAGTAACATAATACCAACGACCAATATGAGAATTCATTTGTATATATGATTAAGTAACATAATACGTTCTAAGCATATGCTTGGGCCGTAAAATCCATTTTATCCCTCGAATCTTTGTGTTTAATTGCTCCAAACCCGAAATAGCAAGTCCCTAATTCATATCCTAAGTCTAAGGGTGGTTTGGGAGTGTTTTGGACTTGATTTTACAAGTTTAGAGGGTTTTTACGGCCTAAGCATGTGCTTGGGCCGTAAACCCTCTTTTATGCTCCAAAAATTGTTGTTTTATGGATTAAACACTCCTAGGTTAAATCCCCAATCAGTTTCTAAGCTCAAAGGGACAAATTTGGGTCATTTTGGCCTTATTTTAGGGGTTTACGACGTAAGGAGGTTCTTAGGCCGTAAACTCTTCTTTAACAGCCTATATGTTCAATTCTTGGGTTAAAGCCTCAACCAATGATGTTCGGAACAAGTTAGGGTAGAAGATCTTACGTTTTGGAGGCGGAAACTCGCGGATTTAAGGCGAAATCGAGCTTGATGAGATAGAGTAGAGAGAGGATATGGGTTTAGGGTGGTAAAACGGTTCTATGGAGTGTTCAACTCCCTATATATATGCCCTAAGTGTTGCACCCGGTATACGACTACCCGATACTAGTGTTTAACGAGGTTTAAACTTTTTACCCGGGTTAAATGGTCGTAATAAAAATTAACTTTTTCCAATCAAATGGAAATGTAAGTTACTTGTCTTTATTTATTCTATCACGAAGATAACGACATAAGGTATAAATAAATAAATAAAAAACATTTATTTATTTCCCGACCTCAAATTAACGGAACTTTTATAAAATGGAATATTCCGTTAACGGAAAAAGGGGTAATATAACGGAATAAACTTTAGGTTGTCACATCATCCCCCGTTAGAGGGAATTTCGTCCCGAAATTTAGGTTTAGGCAAGGAAGTAGGTATGAAGGACCGAGTAATGGCAGGAGGGTACTTCCTATTCGGTTTGCCTCGCACTCCCAAGTGATCTCTAGCCTGTGTCTGTCATTGCAACAAACCTTTACCTATGGGATGCGGATTCCATCTCGTGTAGTTAGCGATTTCCTCCAGGTATGTCTACGAAGTTAGGATTCTCAGTGGTTTCGATCAAGATGAGTGGGATACGAAGAGTGACATCGGGCAAGCACTTATCAAGTCTAAGAAGTGGATCGATTTAGGATGAAGCTAGTGGAATATCCGAAAGTAGTAGTGGTCTGATGAGGGTTGGACCAGTCTCCGTAAAGGATCTCGGATGGTCCAAAGCTCTCGGAAGGGTAGAGCTTCAGTACTTAGAACATAGTGTACTTCTATGGTAGGATCATCACTAGCGTGATTTCCATTCCGAAGTTCCTAACATTCTCCCTCATACTGGAAGTGTAGTCCTTCAAGTTGGTTCTTAGGAAGCTCGGGTTGTCCTTAGTTTCGTGTTTCCTATCAATTGGCTTTTAGAGACTTTCTAGATCATCTGATGGGTTGTGTGTCTATAGTATCTTTTTGTTGTAGAGTGGCTATCTCAATCTTGTGTAAAATGAACCTGCACTACTGATTCTTGAGATATTTCCAATGGAAACCCTCAAGGTCGGGGAGATAGGGTCTCACCAGACGAGTGTTGGACTATTTTAGGAGATGGTTCTACTATTTCTGTATGAGATAGTATTCGTGGAACACCTAATAGTCCAATGAATCTCTAAGACATTGGTTTATTTTAGTGCGGAAAACGGTTGCTCCTGTATAACCCATTGACTAACACCTAGACTGGTGTCAAGTCTATAACCTCTTTGGGATCTGGATTATAAGGCTTAACGCAACTACTTTCGCACTTTGATTAAGTATTCTTGGCTGCAAAGGTTATCATGTGGTTCTCGATATTCTAGTGTTTGCTTCGGAGAATGCAGTCTATCGCCTACAAGGCGGCGGTGACTTCCTCCATGCGAGAGGGCGGAGGATCCTAGGCACTACTCGTCTGTAACGGGGTAGACGAAGTGCCTGAGTAGTGTGAACACCTTCAGCAACTACTCTTTCAAAGGTTCTGAGTTTTCTCAGTCTAGGTCAAATCTAGTGAGTATAGGTTCCCATCATTTGTAACTTTAATCTCTTCATCCATTCTTCTCTAGGCTTAACCTATCTCAGTTTTTGGATTTCCATGATACCTGCTGAGATGCTTAATTTGTGGGATTAAGCGTAAATGGATGGTCGTAGTCAATGTTCTTGGCTCTTACGACTGAGATTTCTTTATCAACTAAGGGTGTTAGCTACTATGTTGGCTTAACAGGGATGACAACAAATTTCGAATTTTTACTCATTATAGTAGCTCAACCCGCAGGGCTTCTCTTGACTCTAGTTCCTATTCTATGGAACAGGATGAAGGGTCTTACTATGAGGTTCGTGGTAGGGCTCATGCTCGGTTATAGTGGTCAGTATCATGAGTTCTATCCTCTCAACTCACGAACCTGATTGTGAGGTTCGAAGGGTCTTTCTGGGAATTCTACGATGTAGGCTTCAGGTGGTTATCGTCTTCTGGAATGCCTGCAGTGTTTTTCGCTTCGGTTTCTGTCTGTCTAAGAAGGGTTGGTTAACAGCGGGCGGTATTCTTCTCCTGGGTACTTCGGGAGGTTTGAAATAAGAGTGACGACTGACGGATCGCATTAGTCTTTATTATTTTTATTTTCTTTAGGTTCGGAAGAACCTTTGTTTGCCGAAATGGCTATGGTGAAAGTTCTTTTTACACAGCACTGGGGAGTTACACACGGTTGCACTAAGTTAAACCATGATCGATAGAGGCATCGAAGTTGGCATACATCGACATGATATAGGATGAGGGTCAATAGATCCATGTGCCGAACGGGAACACAAGTTCTAGGCATCTCGGGTTTCGTCCTGTGTATCACTGTCGCGGATACTTGGACCGATAGAGTTGACGCGGAACTATAGAGAGTCCTGAATGTTTCTGAATAGAGTACCTCTTCATGAATGGATTCTCACGAGGCATTTCTATAATCGCCTAACATATACTAGTCAGGTATAATTAAGGTGGGGAGGACTGTTGACTGAGCAACTCCGTCTTAAATCCACAACCAAACGAGGAACAGGAAATGAGGCGGCCTTCACTCATTCTAGGTCTATCCATCTCAATTATACATGGCCGTAACGTATATATGTAGCCATTATAGTTTTACCTGATGAAATTTTTAAATCTTATAACAGTCCTGTGACTTTCGCCTTAATGGGAAAGTATTTACATTTAGAATTAGCTTTTTAATGTTTTCGGTTAGTTAGCTAAGATTGAGAGTCGTACCAAAAATCTACCAGGTTCCTTGCTGCTTCTCCCTAAGCATTAGAGTCAGACTCCTCCTCTGTCCTTGTCTTTTCTTTCAGTTGGACAGTCCTTCTTGAAGTGTCCAATTTCACCGCATAGGTGGCAAACTGTATTGGTCGCCACATTGGTGGTTGATGTAACAAACTCAACCGGGGTTCTGCAGACGCGAACAATATGCCCCTTCATGTGGCACCTAGCACAATTGAGCTCCCGGCATATACCATGATGATAGTAGCTGCACTTGCTGCAGTGGGGAAGGCTTCCTAAGTACGGTCTCGTAGGTGTTGGGATGGAAGGGTTGGCAAGGGTATTGACTGCCTCAGCTCATTGCCCTTCGGAAGGTCCTTGAGCCGAGGTACTCCCCTCCTTGATCTTGATCTTTCTCTTCAGTGGATTTGAGTGAGGTTCTTGGGTGGCTGGGTATGCAGAGGTTGGTTGCTGTTGTCCACTACTAGGATCGGAATTTCCGATAGGGCTCTTGCTAACATTGGCGTTGTTAGCATTCAACTGAGCCATGACAGCTGCTACGTCTGCCGAAACTGTAGCTTGGAACGTAGCTTCATCGAATAGGAGGGTCAGTTTCTTGCCGGAGGATGGTTTATGCTTCTTCGGGGGCATGGTTTTCCTACACAAAAAAAGGAACATAAGCTGATGAGAGACGAAGGTTAACCCTGGACGTATCTATCCTTATTGTATTAGGCATAAAATTTTCCCGGGCCTCGGATATTGGTTGTCTGAGTGTCGACCTACATCCCTATGATGTAGTCCTAGTGTACAAGGTAGGAGTGTGAGTATCGGAAAAAGCCATAAGATGGGAGTCGTTCCTACTAAGTTACCTTTATATTGGGAAAGGTTTCACTCTCCGGCCAGGAAAGATTTGAGAACAGTTCGGAACGAAGTCTGCGAGAAGAAAAGCTCATGAAGACTTATGGCTAAATGTCCTCAATAGAGGTGTTGGGATCCGCTCTAATCGTGTTACTGGCATCGGGAAATGGCGATTTACCTAACACATAGTGTGAGTAGTGTAACCACTAACTCACTAAATTGTATTATTTTATGGGTGTATTAGCGTGACGAACACGAGGAAAAGACACTTCTCGGGTTCCGTGTACTGGCTCCCTCTGTCTACCTCGTATTTTTTACTGGGACCGACATTGGTTTTCTTCGGGTAGTTACCTAGAGTCTCTCCTCGTATGGACATATTGAATCTATACCCCGCCTTCCTTCTGATTCCGACTCTGAGTGTCATTGCTTTAGGATGGATGATTGGAAATCTCGGAAGTTTAGACGAATTTATCACCATGTCCTTAGAAAGATATAGGCACTTGGTGATTTCAATAGTATCGTCTTGGTTCATTTATTTCCTAACTGGAAATCCTCTCGATGAACCTCTTCTGAGTCTGCATTACTTCTTCTGCCGAGTACTGAAGTGGATAGGGTTTTCTACAGGGTTCGTGCGAGAATGGAAATGTCTAAAGAATCTTAAGAGATTATTAACATTTGACTGGGTGATCCATATCGAGTCTTGTTACGATTACACAGGGTATACAAATCATATATAGCTTAGATCCGATAGGCCTTCGAATATGTGATACTACTTTATATCCACATCCAAACAAGGAAAAGGAAGTAGAGCGAAACCACACATTCTTAGCCTATGGGATCCTTATTATATATAACCTTGGGAATATACCCTCCGTAATTGTAGGTATATCAATAAGGATCTTTTTAGTTTTTCACACAAGGTTATCTATGGATCCTAAAATACCCCTATGGTATTTTAATTTCTTGTTTGTTTCTTATCTTCTGAATATGATTCTAAGATTAGTGTGAGTCTTTTAGTATTCCAAAATACTCCTATAGTATTTTAAACTTTATGTTTGGCTCTAGCATTCGTAGTTGGTAAGTTTCAGACCTGTTGCAACACCACTATCAGTCCCAAGCACACGTTCATCGCATCTCGAATAAATGTAGTTGATCAGGTTACATTTATTCCAGCTTACGATTACATAACTGCCCAGGTTTGACTGTAGTGCTCAACATCCGAAGACTTTTTTCTTGTTCCTCTTGTGATACTTGTGTTAGAGTGTTTAGATTCTGAATGTTCTTATACTTTGATAAAATATGGTTATATTTTAAAGTATAATTCTTGGTCAGAGTGTTTTATCCCTATGTATTTATAAGCTGTATATCTTTTATGAATTGATATACTCAGCTCACTATAAACAATGCTCTGATACCAATCTGTCACACCCCAAAACCGGAACGCCATGTCAAGTATCACAACATATGCAGTATAGTAATCAAAGTACAACAACCATTGCATTAATAGTAATAGTTTTACATGGTTTACATTACATTACATCATCAAAGTAATACAAGTAATAATATAGGTGCATCTTGGTGCTGAACTGTCTTCACCAAAAGCTCCTGGAATGTACCTGTGTATTGCTGACCTGAGAATACAAGTTATTTGAAAGCGAGTATCAACATTTTTACAAATGCTGGTGAGTTCATAAGTATTTAGTGTCATTTCATCCAAATAACTTTATATAAGTAGTAGTTTTTAAAGTATACAATGAATTAGAGTCCTTTCCAGAAAATCCTATATTTTCTAATTAAAAGCAGTCTTCTACCAAGATTGGGCAGAGTTATGTGGTAAAAAGTAGTTTTTCCCTTAACATTATCATTATCAAAATATGGTATTGATTTCAAAGAAAGTAGGAGAATATCATGGAAAATAACATATGCCTCAGCAGTGAAGACTACTGACTAAGGCAAAAGAAATCATAGACTCCAGAGGAGTATCGAATGAATGGTACGCCTGGCTCATTCTAACAAAAAGGGAGACACAGACCCCAGACAATATCAAATGAAAGATACGTATAACAAGGTCTAAAAACAGTGAACACAGACCTCAGACAGTATCAAATGAATGTTACGTCTAGCAAGGTCTAAATACAATGAATACAGTGTTAAAACACGTTACCTTAACGCCATGAATTATAAGGTATCCCTAAGATACTCACAACCATACTAATAGACACTAGAGAACTTGACGCCCTGCAAGCGTCGGTAATAATGTGACATATGTCACCCTTTGGGCTTGGTAGGTCGGGGACTATAGTTAGCAGTCAGGGTGCGGGGGTGTCAATCCCGTATAGATCTATACACATAATGCCCGCTCTCCCTACACGTGACTCTGGTTACTATTCTGGAAACAGAGAAGGCCGTGTACTGAAGATGTATCTCGTGTCGTGAGATTTGATGTAAAATCCTATACTAACGATAGAGACTCACAACTGAACTGACTAATGTAAACCTATATGTCTATGCTTGTATACATAATGTATAACTAATGATCAAACGACCTTCGGACGGGTATTCGATCCCACCAGACCACATCTCAACGGAGAAAAGGAAATAGGGCGAACTAGCCTCCCTAAGTCCTTTAAACATTATTTATATAACTACACAAGCATAGGCATACATTTAACTAAGTAGAAGCATTTAACGAAGTTTAAGTGTTTAACGAAGTAGGAGTGTTTCACAAAGTATAAGTGTATCGTGAAGTATAAGCGTATCGTGAAGTATAAGTGTATCGTGAAGTATAAGCGCATCGTGAAGTATAAACGTATCATGAAGTATAAGCGCATCGTGAAGTATAAGCGTATCGTGAAGTATAAGCGTATCGTGAAGTATAAGCGTATCGTGAAGTATAAACGCATCGTGAAGTATAAGCGTATCGTGAAGTATAAGTGTGTCGTGAAGTATAAACGCATCATGAATTATAAGCGTATCGTGAAGTATAAGTGAATCGTGAAGTATAAGTGAATCGTGAAGTATAAGTGAATCGTGAAGTAAAAGTGTATCGTGAAGTATAAGTGTATCGTGAAGTATAAGTGAATCGTGAAGTATAAGTGAATCGTGAAGTAAAAGTGTATCGTGAAGTATAAGCGTTAACAAAATAGCAGCATTAACTACGAGGAAGTATAACGAAGCGGTAGTATCTAACAAAGTGGGAGTATAAAACATGGAAGAAAACTTTGATGAAATCTTTGGAAAACCTTTATACTTTAAGAAAATCATTCATAAACAAGTTTTGATTGTAACCTTGATAAAGTAGAGATAACCTTTGTTTAAAATGCTACTGTAGCAGAGTTTGAATTAAAACATACAACACGAGTGGTAATTTGAGAAAAGCTTTGGACACATAAAGACGTTTTAGAAAACCATTTACAGTATCATACTTGGTAAAACAGTTAACAGTGTAATGAATCATTGTGCATGCGGGTTATCAATCACATGTGATTAATATGATAACTTGCATGTTTAACTTGTATCCCCCCTAAAAGCATGTAAAAGCATTTAAAAGGTTAATTCAAGGGTATGAACTCACCTGATGTAAGTGGATACGACGAAGGTGTCGGTTGGGTGCTCGGTGTGAAGTAAAGACTTGAACACACTTAGTGACCTATTAAACATATGATAACACATGTTTACATACAATTAGAAAATATAATACTAATTAAACACGTATACGCATCCTAAAGTGCGGAAAAGACTTTGGTTATGTGTTTGGAGTGTCCCGGGTAACATTTAAGGGTGTGTATGGCTCGAATAAGGAGTTTAGTCTCCTAAAACTCACTTTATGTGAGTTCACGGTTGGGAGGCCACATCCCCATGAGTTTACGGCCGTAAACTCATGGGAGGAGTGTTTTTGAATGATTTCAAGCCTTATTGTGGTTCTAGAAATGGTTTTAATGTAGTATACAAGGCTTTAGGGGTGATTAGGGATCTAAGAGGGCACTCCCTTGGAGTTTACGGTTCAAATGACCACTACTTGGGATTTTGCGGCTGTAAGCACCATGTCTTAGGCCGTGAACTCTCATACACCCTCCAATCTTTGATTTTAAAGTCCTTGGCTCATTTCTAGTAAATTCTAGTGAAGGTATAAGGCCATTTAGGGGACTCAAACTCTCATTTGACATGGTTTGGGGGAGTTTATGGTCTAAGCATATGCTTGGGCCATAAACTCCATTTTATCCCTCAAATCTTTGTGTTTAATTGCTCCAAACCCGAAATAGCAAGTCCCTAATTCATATCCTAAGTCTAAGGGTGGTTTCAGAGTGTTTTGGACTTGATTTTACAAGTTTAGAGGGTGTTTACGGCCTAAGCATGTGCTTGGGCTGTAAACCCTCTTTTATGCTCCAAAAATTGTGTTTTATGGATTAAACACTCCTAGGTTAAATCCCCAATCAGTTTCTAAGCTCAAAGGGACAAATTTGGGACATTTTGGCCTTATTTTAGGGGTTTACGGCCTAAGGAGGTTCTTAGGCCGTAAACTCTTCTTTAACAGCCTATATGTTTGATTTTGGGTTAAAGCCTCAACCAAGGATGTTTAGAACAAGTTAGGTTAGAAGATCCTACGTTTTGGAGGCGGAAACTCGCGGATTTAAGGCGAAATCGAGCTTGATGAGAGAGAGTAGAGAGAGGATATGGGTTTAGGGTGGTAAAAGGGTTCTATGGAGTGTTCAACTCCCTATATATATATATATATATATATATATATATATATATATATATATATATATATATATATATATATATATATATATATGTCGTAAGTGTTGCACCCGATATACAACTGTCTGATACTAGTGTTTAACGAGGTTTATACTTTTTACCCTGATTAAATGGTCGTAATAAAAATTAACTTTTTCCAATCAAATGGAAATGTAAGTTACTTGTCTTTATTTATTCTATCACGACAATAACGACATAAGGTATAACTAAATAAACAAAACATTTATTTATTTTCCGACCTCAAATTAACGGAACTTTTATAAAATGGAATATTCCATTAACGGAAAAAGGGGTAATATAACGGAATAAACTTTGGGTTGTCACATCAAGCGTAACATATGTAGAGATGAACTACAAATCTTTAATTCTTCTGTGATTCTTCAATTTGGGTTCTAGAATATGAGACCATACAAGCCGAGCATCAACGGATAATAAGGAGTTTCTCAATCTCCAAATAATCATTCAAAAGTTGAGCATAAAAGCACACCCTAAAAATCTTCAATAAGTCCAAACCCATCATGAACCGAAATGAATCTCCAATCGAATCATTTCATAAACTTCAAATACTCGAGGTCACTTCGATCTTCAAATCCGCGTAATATGAAAAATTCAACTTTCGAATTTTCATATAAATTTCTACCCCTTTTATAATCGAAAACTGATTATAAAACCAAAAAGGAATGAGAAAGTGCTCAATTCGGAATTCTTCTATCCAAAGGTCTCCCTTAACATATGGCATAAACATTTTTCTTCAATCCGGAAAATCCAAAAAATCTCCATTTTTTAGCTTCGTTCACGGACCACCTTTGATAAAATTTCTCAATATTTGGTAGAAATTATCAATTTCAAAATTCTATAGTGACCCAGTGCGCCCAAAACAGCCAAAAATACGAAACTCTCCCCCATTTGCAAAAGTGGGTAGAAAGCATCAATTTGTATTAACTGCAGGCGCCTGATTCGAAAATTATTCGATTTCTCAGCTTTTATTACACCATTTTCTAATTTGGGTATAAACTGCCAAACTTTCGAAACTATAGGTGCAACTTTCGAAACTTCTGCCTCTTTTCTTTCAAACCTTCAAAAATCAGCCAAGTGTCGAAATTGGTAAAAGATGTTAAACTTTTGAAAGCTTAAGGGCCAATTTCAAAACTTGTATTTCTTCTCCATTCGTTACCAGTTGTCTCAAAACCTTCGATCTTCCCAATCAAACAAAATTTTCGACCTTCCCAATTTGTTATCATACTTTCGCTTTTTAGATATGAACCCTTTGACAGTCGACTTCTTTTCTCCTTTGAAGTCAAATAACCAACTATCGACCTTTGATTTCAAATCAACAATTGAGTGTCGATTCCACCAAAAATCTTGATCAGTTTACAACCTTTGCTTTTGACTATAACCAATCGAATCCTTCTCAGACCTTCGATTATTAATCTCAAAGAATTCGTGTATGAATGGCATTGACTCCTAAACTGTCTTCAGTCTTCGAAATCAACAGTATTGGACTTAAAATGAGCAATCGATATCTGAATATCAATTCTTCACACATCGACTTTTATATATCCTTCGCTACTCGTCCATTGTTAGTCAGTCGATACCAAATCAATAAACTCACATCGACATTAACAAGTTGATAGAATCTCAAACCTTTGAACCTCAATTACAGACTCCAAAACATGCTTATTTCGTCTTCAATCAACCACCATTCACTTTCAAAACCATTATCCATATCACAAATCTTTTCGTCATTGAACAACCCTTTCAAACTCGTTTTCAATAAAGTTGTTTGGTCATAATACATTCAACTTAAATCGAACCCCAAAATGAAAACAATTTGGACTTCAGTAAGCCAATTTCAAAATCACATATTTCGTTTTACAAGTCTTCCCTTCCCATCTATCTTTTGACAATTGAACCAACATCGAATGTTTATTATTTGATTTTGAAATCAATCAACCCAAGCATCGAATGATCAACACCCAAGAACACGAATCTTGAGTTTTTAGATTTGACTAATTATTCAGCTGTTCTTGCATGTTCTTCATCTATTCGTCAACTAAATTTTGATAACATCTTCAAATCGATGATAAATTTCCAAAAAATAAGTTTCAAAAACACACAAGATCAAGAAATCGATCAGATCAAGATGAATAAGAAAATCGATTCTATTTAACAGGTAACAAATCCGATTCATAAATTGAGTCATGATAAAGAACCAAACAGTATAATGACAACGATCAAGACTCAAGAGCAAGAAATCAATACAAAACAGTATGATGACAATGATCAAGACTCGAGATTGAGAGGTGATATAGTGGTTCGAGTACCATGATTCGTAGCAGATAATGCTTGTGTATTTCTAGTTTTCCATTGTGATTGATTAGATGGAGATCAGATGCGATAGAGTATGAGGTCAGAGGGCCATGTTGAACGAGTTTCCACGAAGCATTCCTTATGAGGGAAGTCGAGATGATTCCAAGGTATTTTAGTGAGATGTTAGATGAAGTCGCAAGACTCGAGGATGAGTAGAGATGGCGTTTATGGAGGAATGCGACCTGAGTTGAGTAATCAACTGATAGTGGAGATGTAACCTTCTATGACCTTGTAAGTCCCCGAAATTGCTTGTGTATCAATCAAATCCAATTGATGGTGCGGAATCCCAATCAATTTGTGTCACAACTGGAAATTTTGTGTCATGTAATCCATACATTCAAACTAATGTGAATCAAAAACTTCAATCAAATACATTATACAAGTACTACAAATAGTCATCAAACAATTTGAAAACCCTAGAAGTTCTTGTTAAGTCCATTTTGGACTAGAACTTCCTTATTGGATCCAAATGGACCAATAAGCTTCCAATTGGACTATCATGGGCTTAGAACCCTAATTGGGCTCTAATTGGACCCACATTCATTTATTTCAATATTATGGGTCACATTGGGCCTAGAATGAAATAAATACAAAATTTTGAACCATGATTAACCTAAACTAGCCCAACAAAAGTGTAAAATCATACTATAATTCTTTGGGACTAAAAACCATCCAACTTAGCATCTACATGGGTTTAGGGCATTAAAGCCCAATTTTTCTCCTTCCATTCCAAAAATCTCGGCCCAAGGCCCAAAACAAGCCCAAGAGAAGAGAGTTGACTTTAGTATGCCACCTCATCTTTAACCATTGGATATCCATGCAAGCTAGTCCATATTTCCATGCAACATCACTTCAAAAATCACCTCCACTCCTCTCTCTTCTCACTCTCGGCCGAACACACACACACACACCAAAAATCTCTCAAACTCCCTCAAGAACACTCAAGAACATATCCTCCCTCTTCACTTAAAAATCTCGAGATTTAGGAGCCTTCAAAGGAGTTCTTCCACAAAAATCATCATCTAAGGTAAGGTTTTGCTTAGATCTATGACTTGTATTCCTTATTTTCTCAAAATCCCTTCCTAATCCATGCAAAAATCGTGATTTTTCACCTTAGAAAGCTTCATAAACTCGAAAACTTCATCAAGGGTGCAAAGGCCAAAGTTACTTCATTTCTTCCATTCTTTCTTCCAAAAACCGAATCAACACCCAAAGTGAGTTTCATATCCCCTTATTTTCGATTTTTATGAGTTTTTGTGGGGGAGAATACAAGAAAAAGTGTAGATCCATCATTATGTGTATGTTGTGGTTGATTTCTATGCTTACATGTATGTTTTGTATGATTTTATTGATAGATCTAGGGTGATATGCTAAAAACCGAGACATATATTTTATCATAGCATAAAATAGACTATCACATGCAAAGTATACTAAGAAAATGGCTAAATAGTTTAACAACACTTAACTTGGACTAAAAACTCATTTTTTTGACATAAAATGTTGAAAATACAAAGTTAAAGGGCCTAAAGTGCAATATCTCGAAATCTGATGGGTGAGATGAGTCAAAACAGTTTACACAATGTATTTTCTGAAAACATACTATTTAGAGGGTTAAAAACATAAATTCCAAGCTTATTGGGCTAAGTATGACATTTTCGGCCCAATAAGGCCCAATATGCGAAATTTTCTAAATTGGAGGACCAAAACTGCATTTTTCTGTAAAACAGTGGACTATAAGTGTTCCATGTGCTTTTCAAGGGTTTACAATGCTTTTCAAATTTAAAAGGGACCAAAATTGTAAATTTTTTCCAAATTGGGTCAAAAATGTAAAAGTTGCGAAAAACAGGGGTTATAACCGAGAAAACTGAAATTTCAAGGACTTAAGCTGTTTTCTATGAAAAGTATGCTGAAAAATACTTATTTCAATAATTTTTGGTGTTAAAATGTCAAGAAAAATTATTTAAGGACCAAACCGGAAAGTTTTTAAATAAAGGGGTAAAAAGGGTAAATTTTACAAATAAGGAGGGACTGAAAACAGAAAATTTTCAAGGCTAGTTCAATACATGCAATTTGACCAAATAATGGTACTACGCCTATCGACGAAATAAAATACATTACAATACCAAAAGTCGTTGTCAAACGAATTGGTTCGGTCTCGAACCAATAAAAATCCAAAACTACTAACACGACGATACTATGACATTTCGACATTACGATTCATAACCATAACGATTACTATTACATGCGAGTGTGCGCAGACGTCTATGCACCATCTTTGGGCCCAAAAGTGTAAAATCTTGTTCGTTGAGCCTAGCTAGCCCAATGACCTGATCTTAAGGCCCGAAGGTCTCTCTCTCACTTACGAAGTGTTGGGTTTTACCGATCCGACATGACGTAACAGGACTTTCAATGGCATACATACTGCTGGACCCCAAGGGTTTTTCAGTGCTGCTAGTAAAGTCGGTAACTCACGATTGCGGGTTGGGCTTCGGGCCCTTCGCGATTGCATTTATCCCAATCGACGCGGGGAAATACCGAGGGTTTCGTACCTTCTCTCCTTCCCTCCGGTCGTGGGACTACACAAGTCCGGGAGGATTGAGTTGTGTGAAGAATTACGAGTGGTGCCTAAGGGATCGCTTGAAAGGTTGTCGATCGGACGTTTTCGTCGACGTACGTCACAACACTTCACCACCCATTGAATTCTCAATGCCTCCGGAGCTCAATGATTCACTCTAACGAAACGAAACAACGGTATACAACTAAGTAATACAAAATGATAGGAAAACGTCGGGTTTTCCTAGGGTTTTCAATAGTTACAAATTATGAATTACCGGTCTAAATAATTTTACAACTATTACACTTTCATCAATAAGAATTCAAACATGCATACTCATGGATCAACACATATTTTTATACCATTTTATTATTAGAAAATATCGGATTTTCTGATGGATTTCAAACAATACATTGGTTTTCAAACTTTACTTATGAACTCACCAACATTTCGTATGTTGACGTTTTTCAAAATACTTGTATTCTCAGGTAACAGATAAGGTGACGGATGATTTATACTCTATGATGTTTGCTGTAGTTTAAGTGAAGTCGAACAGTTATTTTGAGAATGTAACGTTTGAACAATGTAACGAATGTAAACACTAACGGTTGTACTATTCCAAATGTTGGTGATGTTTTATGTTATGTTTCATGTATATGCATTGTAATGGTATTCAATGAGTCACGATAGCCCTCGGACGTTTCCGCCGTCTGGTTCGGGGGTGTGACAGGTTGGTATCAGAGCATTGTTTATAGTGAACTAGCATATCTCACCACACACAGATATGCAACTATAAACCAAAAAGAGGGACTAACATAACTCTGAACAAAACAAGTAAATAAAATACGCTTGCTTGTATTAGGAATAAGAACATAACGCCGAATCAAACACAATAATGCTGGTATCTCGGTTAAATTGGGACTGTTCTTAGTGATACCAAGGAGTGAATGTAGCCTGATCAACTACATTCTCTCCAAAGTAAAACTAATACACGTCTCAATGAGGTCGGGATAGCTAGGGAACCCAAAATTATACCCATCTACCACAAAAACGAGAACGCCTACTTGATCTGTGCGAAAATTTTAGCACCCTAGGAATGACGCTAGCATAATCACACACTCTCGCAGACCGCATGGCTGGCTTTCATCACCCTGGAGACCCTTACTTCCCTAACCAGGGGAACAACGGATGGTTAGAGGAGGAGTCCGAGGAGGAGCCTGAGGAGGAACCTGAGGAGGAGCCTGAGGAAGACCCCGAAGAGGAATCTGACGGGGAACCGGAGGCCGAAGTTGAGGGCGAGCCTGCAGAATCAGAGGAAGATGAAGGAAACCTTGAAGAGGATGCCGATGATAGTGACAGGGGTGATTCGGATGCGGAGTCCGAAGTCATCAACCCCCCTTACCCGATCCGGGTGCCTGCCTATCGAGTAGGCCCCACTGGCCCTACACCTCCCTGGGGTATTGACCTTTGGAGATGGAGCAGACAGCAGGGACATCGACCCCCGTACGGCATGTCACGCGAGTTCTTTGACCTGAGAGATGGAGGACCGGCTGATCGAGCCCTTCCAGTCATGGTGAAACGGTTACGGAATACGGGCGATCTTGCCCAGGACACTGCGGATCAGGTACACCAGTTGAGGACTAGGGTCGAGCCTGCGGAGCAGGAGACGCGTGATGTCCTTCGAGAGTTTCACATGAGGCAGGTTCGGTGGGAGTCTCGACTCCGGGATGCGGAACGCTTGGTGGCTCGTCTTCAGGGAGCATCCACATCCTCAGCACCACCTCCGGACGCAGCTCATCGCGGTTAGGGATAGACTCATCATAGTAGATCATTAGGAACTATGTTATGTACTCCGGCTCTATGTTTAAGTGACTACACTACTCATGGAGCCGTTATGCTGTCGGAGTAGTGTTACTTATGTATGCTCTTACGAGCAAATTTTCTTGTACTAAACGCGGATAATATTAATAAACTTTGTGTGCTTTGCTACGATATTCACAGTTGTTATGTGTTGAGACGTTATGATTGTGTGCTCGATGGTAGAAATGTTTAGGTTCGCGTCATACACCTAGTTAGTAGGGTCGCAACCTCACAGAAACCACGTGCGCTCAACATCTTTCCGTTTCATGACAGAAAGATGCCTCGCCCAACTACTCGCGGAAACCCAGGACCAACCCCACCCGAAGTTGACTCAGCCGCCTTTCAGGCAGCTGTATCAGCAGCAGTCACTGCAGCGATTGCGCAAATTCAACAAGGGAATAATGGAGGAGTCAATGGGCAAGGAGCCAGAAGTTCAAACAATGGAATGAATCAAGGACCCACCAAGACGTGTACCTACAAGGACTTCACAAACGCCAAACCATGAACTTTTAATGGTACTGGAGGAGTGATCACTCTGAAGCGCTGGATCGAGAAGGTGGAATCGATATTCGAGATATGCGACTGCCCTGAGCACATGAAGGTGAAGTTCGCAGCTTGCACTTTTGTGGATCAGGCGCTCACCTGGTGGAATGGACATGTAGAATCCATGACGCTCCCTGTAGCCAACTCTATCCCCTGGACAGAAATGAAAGAAATGTTGATGGCAGAGTACTACCCACGAGGCGAAATACAGAAGATGGAACAAGAGCTATGGAACCTCACTGTGTAGAACGCGAATATCGATGCCTACATATCGAGATTTAGCGAACTATCTCTGTTGTGCCCGGGTATGATCACCTCGGAAGGAAAGAAGATCGAGCGATTCATCTGGGGACTCACATCACCAATTCAAGGGAATGTGATAGCTGGAAACCCAGAAACATTTGACAGTGCAAAGAGACTGGCGAAGAGGTTGTACGACCATAATAACAAAAAGGGAGAAAAGCCAGTGGAGGCTGAGAAGAAGAAGGAAGGAGATGACAAGAGGGGAAAGAACAATAAGAGGAAGGGGCGCCAGGGCCCCGACACCTCCAAGAAACAGCAGACAGTGGCGGTAAATGCCGTTACTACATCGGCTCCAGCCGCACCACATGCTCCAACCTCAGCCACTTCAAATACTTCCAAACCTTATTCCGGTAATCTTCCCAAATGCAACAAGTGCGGTTTCCATCACTATGGAGAATGCAAGGATTTTCGGTGCACTAGCTGCAACCGAAGGGGTCACACTGCAAAGTACTGCAAAGCTTACCCTCCCCATAACCAAAATCAGGGAATCAACAACAACAACCCTCGCAACAACAACAACACCCATGTCAGCGGCAACAGCGCAGGGCCTAGCTACACCTGCTACGGATGCGGGAAGACTGGACACGTCCGCCGAGACTGTCCCAACAACAACAATTCAAGAAACGGAGGAACAGGAAGGATGATGACCGTGGGTCAGGGGGAAGCTATTCAGGATCCCTCTATTGTTACCGGTACGTTTCTCTTAAACCACGCTTATGCATGCATCTTATTTGACTCCGGAGCGGAGCGAAGCTTCGTAAGCAATAAGTTTAAGCACTTATTAAAACAACCTCCCCAAAAGCTAAATGAAGCCTATACGGTGGAAATTGACAATGCGAAAACCGAATCCACTGGGGAAATCTACATCGGATGCACCCTAACTCTTAATCAACACGTCTTCCGAATAGACCTAATGCCAGTATCAATTAGGAGTTTCGACGTGATCATCGGTATGGACTGGTTAAGCCCCCACCATGCCGACATTATGTGCCACGAGAAGGCCGTCCGTCTTCGTCTTCCAAATCACGAAACCCTAGTGGTCTACGGAGACAAATCTAGCATGAACCTTCGCCTCATTTCGTTTGTCAAGGCACAAAAATATCTACGTAGGAACAATCTGGCGTTCCTGGCTCATGTGGTGGACAAGACCAAGGAGGAGATTAACGTTCGAGACATTCCAGTGGCATGTGAATTTCTGGATGTATTTCCTGAAGATCTTCCGGGAGTGCCCCCAGAAAGACAGGTCGAATTTCGAATTGACCTTATCCCAGGAGCAACTCCTCTTGCTAAATCACCCTATCGGTTGGCTCCTGCCGAGATGCAGGAATTATCCAGCCAACTCAGCGAACTTTTGGATAAGGGATTTATTCGAACTAGTTACTCGCCATGGGGAGCTCCGGTGCTCTTTGTCAAAAAGAAAGACGGATCTTTTAGAATGTGTATCGATTACAGAGAGCTAAACAAACTCACAATCAAAAACCGCTACCCACTCCCGCGAATCGATGACCTATTTGACCAGCTCCAAGGGGCTAGTTATTTTTCTAAAATAGATTTACGGTCCGGGTATCACCAACTCAAAGTCCGGGAAGAGGATATTCCAAAAACCGCTTTCCGAACTCGTTACGGACATTATGAATTTGTCGTAATGCCCTTCGGTCTAACGAATGCCCCTGCCGCATTTATGGACCTAATGAATCGAATCTGCCGACCGTTTCTCGACAACTTTGTCATTGTTTTTATCGATGACATCCTTGTCTATTCTCGAAACAAGGAAGAGCATGGCCAACATCTCCGACAAGTCTTAGAAACTCTACGATCAGAAAAACTATACGCCAAACTCTCCAAGTGTGAGTTCTGGCTGCGGAGCGTGAACTTCCTAGGCCATGTAGTCAGCCGAGATGGAATCCATGTGGATCCCTCTAAGGTCAAAGCGGTAGAAGGTTGGGCAATCCCGACAACGCCCACGGAAATTCGTCAATTCTTGGGATTAGCAGGCTACTATAGGAGATTCATTCAAAACTTCTCTAAGATCGCCAAGCCACTTACCTCGCTTACGCAAAAGGGCGTACCATTCAAATGGACCAACAAACAAGAAATCGCATTTCGAACCTTGAAGCAAGCTCTCTGTAGCGCACCTGTACTATCTCTACCTGAAGGAACGGAAGACTTTGTAGTCTACTGCGACGCATCAAATCAGGGTTTAGGTTGCGTTCTCATGCAACGTGGGAGAGTCATAGCCTATGCATCCCGCCAGCTAAAGACGCATGAAGTGAACTACACAACCCATGACCTAGAGTTGGGAGCTGTAGTCTTTGCCCTAAAAATTTGGAGGCATTACCTTTACGGTACAAAGTGCACCATCTTCACGGATCACAAGAGTCTCCAACACATCTTAAACCAAAAGGAGTTAAACATGAGGCAACGAAGATGGGTTGAGTTGCTAAACGACTATGAGTGCGAGATTAAGTACCACCCAGGCAAGGCCAACGTAGTAGCTGATGCATTGAGTCGGAAGGAGTACTCTAACCGTCGTACGAAAACTCTCTCAATCACCATTCAATCTCATCTAGCCACTCAAATCGTGTCGGTCCAGTCAGAGGCCATGAGAATGGAAAATAGAGCTAGCGAGGCATTGCGCGGGATGGAAAAGAACCTAGAAACAAGGGAGAATGGGGTATACTACTTCATGAACCGTATTTGGGTCCCTAAACTTGGAGGGTTTAGAGATGTTGTCATGAAGGAAGCCCACAGGACGCGATACTCCATTCACCCCGGTTCTGATAAGATGTATTTGGATATTAAACGACACTATTGGTGGCCTAACATGAAGGCGGAAATCGCGACTTACGTCAGTAAGTGCCTTACATGCGCCAAAGTAAAGGTGGAATACCAGAAACCTTCAGGATTGTTGCAGCAACCGGAAATTCCCGAGTGGAAATGGGAGGGGATTTCAATGGATTTCGTCACCAAGCTACCCAAGACGTCGGACGGACTGGATACCATATGGGTAATCATCGATCGACTGACGAAATCTGCCCATTTCCTGCCAATCAAAGAATCTTACAAGATGGAAAGACTGACGCGGTTGTACCTACGAGAAATCGTGAGACTTCATGGAGTGCCAAAATCTATTATCTCGGATAGGGACAGTAGGTTTACGTCCCGATTTTGGCAATCACTCCATAAGGCAATGGGAACAAACCTCGATATGAGCACCGCTTATCATCCACAAACGGATGGTCAAAGCGAGCGAACTATCCAAACGCTCGAAGATATGCTCCGTGCATGCGTGATAGACTTTGGAAAGTCTTGGGATACCCACCTACCCTTAATCGAGTTCTCATACAACAATAGTTACCATTCGAGCATCAAGGTGGCTCCTTTCGAAGCACTTTACGGGCGTAAATGTAGATCACCGTTATGTTGGGCTGAAGTAGGTGACACCCAGCTAGCGAAAATGCATGCGTCGGACAAAACACTAACGGGACCGGAGATCATCCGTGAAACCACGGAAAAGATCGTTCAAATCAGAGCTCGATTGCAAGCATCGCGTGACCGACAAAAGAGCTACGCTGACAAACGATGAAAGCCCTTAGAATTTCAGGTCGGTGATCGAGTACTGTTAAAAGTCTCGCCCTGGAAAGGGGTTATACGTTTCGGAAAACGGGGAAAGCTGAACCCGCGATACATTGGACCTTTCGAAATCGTCGCTCGAATTGGTCCAGTAGCATACAAACTGCAACTACCCGCAGAGCTAAACGGTGTTCACCCCGTGTTTCACGTATCTAATCTGAAGAAGTGTCTCTCGGATGAAACACTCGTCACCCCTCTTGACGAAATCGAAATCAATGAGAAACTTCTGTTCGTTGAAGAACCAATCGAAATCATGGACAGGGAGGTAAAGCGTACTAAGCAGAGTCGCATCCCGATTGTGAAGGTACGGTGGAACGCAAGGCGTGGGCCAGAATTCACTTGGGAACGAGAAGACCAAATGAAGCAAAAGTACCCTCACCTATTCTAGTTTTCTCAAATCTAGCTTTCAAACAAAATTTCGGGACGAAATTCCCTCTAACGGGGGGATGATGTCACAACTGGAAATTTTGTGTCATGTAATCCATACATTCAAACTAATGTGAATCAAAAACTTCAATCAAATACATTATACAAGTACTACAAATAGTCATCAAACAATTTGAAAACCCTAGAAGTTCTTGTTAAGTCCATTTTGGACTAGAACTTCCTTATTGGATCCAAATGGACCAATAAGCTTCCAATTGGACTATCATGGGCTTAGAACCCTAATTGGGCTCTAATTGGACCCACATTCATTTATTTCAATATTATGGGTCACATTGGGCCTAGAATGAAATAAATACAAAATTTTGAACCATGATTAACCTAAACTAGCCCAACAAAAGTGTAAAATCATACTATAATTCTTTGGGACTAAAAACCATCCAACTTAGCATCTACATGGGTTTAGGGCATTAAAGCCCAATTTTTCTCCTTCCATTCCAAAAATCTCGGCCCAAGGCCCAAAACAAGCCCAAGAGAAGAGAGTTGACTTTAGTATGCCACCTCATCTTTAACCATTGGATATCCATGCAAGCTAGTCCATATTTCCATGCAACATCACTTCAAAAATCACCTCCACTCCTCTCTCTTCTCACTCTCGGCCGAACACACACACACACACCAAAAATCTCTCAAACTCCCTCAAGAACACTCAAGAACATATCCTCCCTCTTCACTTAAAAATCTCGAGATTTAGGAGCCTTCAAAGGAGTTCTTCCACAAAAATCATCATCTAAGGTAAGGTTTTGCTTAGATCTATGACTTGTATTCCTTATTTTCTCAAAATCCCTTCCTAATCCATGCAAAAATCGTGATTTTTCACCTTAGAAAGCTTCATAAACTCGAAAACTTCATCAAGGGTGCAAAGGCCAAAGTTACTTCATTTCTTCCATTCTTTCTTCCAAAAACCGAATCAACACCCAAAGTGAGTTTCATATCCCCTTATTTTCGATTTTTATGAGTTTTTGTGGGGGAGAATACAAGAAAAAGTGTAGATCCATCATTATGTGTATGTTGTGGTTGATTTCTATGCTTACATGTATGTTTTGTATGATTTTATTGATAGATCTAGGGTGATATGCTAAAAACCGAGACATATATTTTATCATAGCATAAAATAGACTATCACATGCAAAGTATACTAAGAAAATGGCTAAATAGTTTAACAACACTTAACTTGGACTAAAAACTCATTTTTTTGACATAAAATGTTGAAAATACAAAGTTAAAGGGCCTAAAGTGCAATATCTCGAAATCTGATGGGTGAGATGAGTCAAAACAGTTTACACAATGTATTTTCTGAAAACATACTATTTAGAGGGTTAAAAACATAAATTCCAAGCTTATTGGGCTAAGTATGACATTTTCGGCCCAATAAGGCCCAATATGCGAAATTTTCTAAATTGGAGGACCAAAACTGCATTTTTCTGTAAAACAGTGGACTATAAGTGTTCCATGTGCTTTTCAAGGGTTTACAATGCTTTTCAAATTTAAAAGGGACCAAAATTGTAAATTTTTTCCAAATTGGGTCAAAAATGTAAAAGTTGCGAAAAACAGGGGTTATAACCGAGAAAACTGAAATTTCAAGGACTTAAGCTGTTTTCTATGAAAAGTATGCTGAAAAATACTTATTTCAATAATTTGTGGTGTTAAAATGTCAAGAAAAATTATTTAAGGACCAAACCGGAAAGTTTTTAAATAAAGGGGTAAAAAGGGTAAATTTTACAAATAAGGAGGGACTGAAAACAGAAAATTTTCAAGGCTAGTTCAATACATGCAATTTGACCAAATAATGGTACTACGCCTATCGACGAAATACAATACATTACAATACCAAAAGTCGTTGTCAAACGAATTGGTTCGGTCTTGAACCAATAAAAATCCAAAACTACTAACACGAAGATACTATGACATTTCGACATTACGATTCATAACCATAACGATTACTGTTACATGCGAGTGTGCGCAGACGTCTATGCACCATCTTTGGGCCCAAAAGTGTAAAATCTTGTTCGTTGAGCCTAGCTAGCCCAATGACCTGATCTTAAGGCCCGAAGGTCTCTCTCTCACTTACGAAGTGTTGGGTTTTATCGATCCGACATGACGTAACAGGACCTTCAATGGCATACATACTGCTGGACCCCAAGGGTTTTTCAGTGCTGCTAGTAAAGTCGGTAACTCACGATTGCGGGTTGGGCTTCGGGCCCTTCGCGATTGCATTTATCCCAATCGACGCGGGGAAATACCGAGGGTTTCGTACCTTCTCTCCTTCCCTCCGGTCGTGGGACTACACAAGTCCGGGAGGATTGAGTTGTGTGAAGAATTACGAGTGGTGCCTAAGGGATCGCTTGTAAGGTTGTCGATCGGACGTTTTCGTCGACGTACGTCACAACACTTCACCACCCATTGAATTCTCAATGCCTCCGGAGCTCAATGATTCACTCTAACGAAACGAAACAACGGTATACAACTAAGTAATACAAAATGATAGGAAAACGTCGGGTTTTCCTAGGGTTTTCAATAGTTACAAATTATGAATTACCAGTCTAAATAATTTTACAACTATTACACTTTCATCAATAAGAATTCAAACATGCATACTCATGGATCAACACATATTTTTATACCATTTTATTATTAGAAAATATCGGATTTTCTGATGGATTTCAAACAATACATTGGTTTTCAAACTTTACTTATGAACTCACCAACATTTCATATGTTGATGTTTTTCAAAATACTTGTATTCTCAGGTAACAGATAAGGTGACGGATGATTTATACTCTATGATGTTTGCTGTAGTTTAAGTGAAGTCGAACAGTTATTTTGAGAATGTAACGTTTGAACAATGTAACGAATGTAAACACTAACGGTTGTACTATTCCAAATGTTGGTGATGTTTTATGTTATGTTTCATGTATATGCATTGTAATGGTATTCAATGAGTCACGATAGCCCTCGGACGTTTCCGCCGTCTGGTTCGGGGGTGTGACAATTTGATGATGTCAGATCAAATAGAAGAGATGAAGAAAAAGAATTAAGATGAATCTAATGATGTATTCAATAATATGAATGATGCTCCTTACAATAGATTCTCTCTCACACACTATTCTTCTCTTTAGTTTTGTCTCTCTCTTCTAGCCATCCACTCACATGACTCCTCACCCTATATATATGAGACACCAGCCGTACACGTGTGTATAGCCACACACCCTGTTTACAGACGTACACAGCCACAAAATTGCGTATTACATTATTGAAAAATATATTTTCCTAGAAAAGCAAAGTATAAACCATATTTTTGACCCAACAATCTCCCCCTTGGTTTATAGCTTTCTTTTCTAATTGGCCTAACAAATTCCCCCTAAAAAGTAGTCGGCTTTTCTTGTTAATCTTCATTGGGAGCTTGGCTTCAACATTAATCTTCAAATTTCTTCACAACATCAAGATGAACATATGAATCTTCAATAAATGCCTTCATCTTGAGCAGTTGGGATTTCTGCAGAATTTGACATTGAACGCACATTGGGAGAGGAGGCTTCTTGTAGAGATTCATGAAAGATGGCGCTTTCATCTTGAGAATATTCAGAGAGAACGGAGTGAACAAATCTTATGTATCACTTCAGCAGGTTTATAGATAGCAGCAAATTGATTGAGGAGGCTTCAGTGCAATCCGTCACATAATCTTCAAGCGTAGCTTGACCTTGCTTCTGGGGTTGAAGGATTGAATATTTAAAGACTAATCTTCATTTCTTTCTCCTTGGAATGAAAATTCTTCGATGATCACGAATTAATCCTTGGCTCAGAAATCTCGATACAAACTCCATGAGTGTCATCTTCACTTGAATTCACTTTTCAAGACAAAACAAAACTAAAAGAAAACTTTAGCACACAATATTTTTTTTGGGGTTTTCATATTTTCTGAAAAAAAAAAAAAAAACAGAAATAACACTATTTTTTGATTTCTAATTTTCTAATTTTTATTTTGATTTTTGAATGCTTTTTTTATTTTTGTTTGATTTTTGATTTTGATTTTTTAATTCTCCCCCTAAATTTGTGCATAGAGGAAAGCTATGAACAAATTTAACAAAAACAAATATTTGGGATCACAGTTGTTAGACAGTCTTAATCTGTTTGTCAGTACCTTCCCCTTCATGAATGGATCTGGTCGATCGCCGGTATTGTGGTCCACTTAAGCACAAAAAATTGTGACAAATTTTGGACATGCTATAAGTGACAAGACAAGTTGAACCGATGTTGCTAGATAAAACTTCCTAAGGACCATTCATTCGACGATGACCAAGGATATTGTTGTCCACCTAAGTTGAGCAGAGAGATCTACAAACAATCTATAATTGTTCAATTTTAATTGTACTAGAACGTGTTTCCCGCTTCCTGATATACCCCAATAATCAAGGACTTCTGAGATACTCTTACTTTAGTTGAGCAGACAATTATTAGGAGAGATAGTTGATTTAGAGTGCATATGTTGTACACCCAGGTTGGATCTTTTCCAATCACGCAGAGGGTGAAACATATGACTTACTAGAATTTTAGAGGGATTGAGAAGCAGAAGGTTGCATATGCTGTGTACCAGGTCAGGTTATTAATCATGTAAACGAGACAACATATGGCTAACAGGTAGAAAGAATTGCATAGATAGAAGATGTAAAGAGACAGAGTTGCATATGTTGCAGTCTAAGTCGGATGTATTTTAATCACGGAGAGGAGGCAACATATGACTAAAAGAAAGAAAGAAAGAAAGAAAGAAAGAAAATAACTTTTTACAAACCTACTTTATTGGAATTCCCCAGTCACTCCTTCAATACCGGAATTAAGCACAGAATCCGTACATCGAGGAAAAGTAAAACCACGGTTCTAGATACGGGTTCTTTAGTGTGACTGGTGGATTCTCATGTATATCTCCCTACTCAACCTACCCAAGCATCATGTAACACCGTGAAAATTTACAACCAATTTAAACTTTTTCAAAAACAACCTATATTCATTAAGTTATTACAAAAAGGTTTTCAATTCTTTTATTATCAGAGTATTCCAGAACATCAACATAAAACTGAGGAGCGGTACGATCATGCCTTCGCCTTGCCATGGTCTCCTGAAGTACCTAAAACAATACACTAAAACTGTAAGCCAGAAAGCTTAGTGAGTTACCCCCAAAATACCAACCACAATACCATACACATATCATGTCACAACATAAACAGAACAACCATGCATATTAAGTCTACGGTGTGAGTTGTCCGCCTGCACCAAGCCTTCAGTCCACCCGGTCCACTCTCTCTCTGAGTCTACAGTATGACTGGTCCGCACCGCTTGTCGGGCCTTCGATCTAACTGGTCCGCCCTGGGTATGTTGGCCTACAGCACAAAGCAGGACCCACCTGAACCCAACCCCAATTCAACAACCATGTGCACATAAAAATATATTCATATAGAAATTCACAACTAATCAACGGATCTAGCAGATCACATAACAAAGCAGCATCCTAACCGAGACACTGACCTAACCAGTCACTAACATAGCATCATCCTATATACCAGGATACCGACCTTAACCAGGTCTCTAACATATACCATCCTAACTACCAGGATGCAGACATAACAATGCAATAACATAACAAACAACTACCCGGATTCCCATCCGATAAAGGGTCAGCCTTGGTGCCTTAGACCCTGTCGATATAGTGAGGATAACTCACCTGCAAATGCCGACTTGAAGAAATAAGACCACGCTGCTCTGACCACCAGCACGAACTCCACCACTGATCATTACCAAATAACCAAAACCAATAAACACCAATAATTACCAAAATACCCTTGGAAGTCAAACTGGTCAACCCTTGGTCCAAGTCAAAGTCCTCAGTCAAAGTCAACCTTCCTGGTTAACCCTACTTGTCGAGTCAACCCGTTGACTCGTCGAGTTCCTATGCTCAGAAACTCCCATGCCACAAGTCAACTCGCCGAGTCGCCCCAAGACTCATCGAGTCCAACAAGCTCTGAGTCCCTTCCTGCTCAACTCACTGAGTCATATCTCGACTCAACGATTCACAGCTCAACCAAAAAAGGTTAGGACTTCACGACCAGACTCGCTGAGTCCAAGCATAGACTCGCCGAGTCCAAGGCAATCTTCAACAAACTAGTCGAGTTGTTGTTCCAACTCGTCGAGTCCAAGAACATAATCATACAACTCGTAGAGCACACCCATGTGACTCGCCGAGTCTCTTCAGTTCTCATTCCATACAGAGGCCTTTCAAGCCATGCAGGGACTCTAATCCATAGATCCACTCTTCTACAGCCTAGCTCTCACATAAAGTTGCAAACTTTACATGAAAGCAAGGAGATATAAGCCCAAAACACTTCTAGGGCTAGGGTTAAAGACAAAGGTCTTCACCAATAACTCTTAGACAGGAACTTTATGACCTTTTGGGCCATCACAAGTCTAGATCTGAAGTAGCAACTTCAGATCTAAGCATCAAACTCGAGATAGCTCCCAAACAAGCTAATGAATCCCAAGTCAACCACCATCCATGAATCAATAATGAAATAGCTTAAAGAGGAGGTTCCTTACCCCTAAAAAATGTGCCCAAATATAAGTAGATTCCAGATCTACCCAAGCCCCTTGATGATGGCCTCCAAATCCCTATGCTTCTTACACCAAATTTCTCTTCGAAGCTCTAATTCTTCATCAATGGATTCACAGACACGAGATGAGGGTTTCTGGATCTCAAATGGGTAGAAAAGAGGCTGAAGGTGGGTTATAATGTGCTTTATATAAGGCACAACCCCCAGATTAGGGTTATCTCCCTTCAGCACCAACTCGCCGAGTCCAGCCGCCAACTGGCCGAGTTGGTCACTTAACACGTGACCAGAACCGCGACTCTACACACCGAGTCTACCCATCGAATCGCCGAGTCGACCTTCCTTATTTACACTAAGAACCCCACTTAAATTAGGCTTTATCCTCGAAGCTTGCAGCAACACATTTCCAGATAATACTCCCACATTACAGCTCCTGGTCTCAATCGACTCAGGTTCCTTCAAATACTATTAACAAATCTCAATATTACCCAAGTCTTCCCTTCCCGAGTCATGAAACTTGCTTCAAACCAATCACTGGCTTCTTCCTGATAAACACATCAACTAAGTATCACCTGATGATACTTCCATAATTCCAACTCACCCAATCACTTGCCTCTTACAAAAGTTGGGCATTACTATAGACCACTGGGTCCTGACCTGGTACCAAACTGCTATCCCATTCCTCGACTGGCATAACTTTTATCGAATTACACTGTTGGGACTCATTCTGCTTCCTTTCTGAATCTTACTCTTTCCTTCCCGCGCTGACAGGATGATACCTCCTACCGCCCCTGAGCAGCTCCCATGAGCTCCCATCTACACTCGCATGCCCATATTGTACCTGATCCAACATCCTCTGGCTGGAAAACCAGACACACTGACGATACATCCAGACATACCTAGGATAAATTACCACTACATACAAAACCTCCTGTTCATAACCATACAGAAAATCCAACGTTCCATCCTTGCTTCCCTTCCGAACTCCTCTGGTTCTACACTACCGGAAATTCTTCCGCCACCTCAACAGACACCCAATCCGGATGTGCTTCCAAAACACTAGCACAATCACAGTGCTCGACAACCATAATTGAAATACTCTCAATCATCCATTCTCACTTCTGCTTTCATTTCCGTAAACCAACACTCCCTCCCGGAGTTACATACACTACAAGAAAAAGACCCTTTTACGACGCGCAAACCACGACACTCATTGATTTATGTTACGCAAAAGAGAGTGACATTAAAAAAGTGTCATCTCTTCAAAAAATTTAAGGATTTAGGTCACGCATTATTGCGTGCCCTTGACTTAGTGTCATAAGAAAAAAAAATTAAAAACACAGAGGGCGTTGTATCTTAAATGCGCATCCTCTATAAGTGTCGCTTGATAATTTTAATGAACGCGCGTTTAGCAGATACGGGCAAAAATGAAATCCCCAAAATTTTGAAAACCCGCATTGTTCTTTTGTACCTTCTTTTTATCTTTCATCTTCGCAATTGATTATCTCCTCTCCCTCCTCTCCGATCCGCTTCTCCGCTACTCTTAACCATACTTGTTAATCGTCTCATCGGATCTCTGCTGATTTCATAATGTGCTAATAATTCAGGCACCAATTGCAAGTATGCTAAATTCTTTAAATAAAAATTTCTTTATTGCCTTCCAAGTGTATAGTTGGTTAACCTCCCTTCTTATGTTCTCAAAAATGGTTACAAGTATGTAGTCGTAAAATGGTTTAAAACAACAGATTTCCAAATTTGCCATTTGTTTAATTACTAATTAGTGGTTTATTTTATTACATACAATAAACCATTTGTAGAAAGTCATATGATCTGATAGATAAGAGATTATAAAATTATATTGGTTTAATTCAAGTTAAAACTTTTGAGTGCTTCTAATCTGATTAGTCAAACAAATGCTGTCGAATTAAGTTATCTTTCATTATTCTTACCGATAACCAAACCTATAGTTTTTTTCTTAGTCTGTTAGACCGCATTATTTTTTATTACTTTTAATTCCCATAAAAATGCATGTTTTGTTTGGTCACTCAGGTATTGAGTCGACCAGAGCAGTTGAATAAGCAAGCTCGTACACTGAATAAGCAATGTCTGCAATCATTCATCAGTGGGACAATAAAGTGGGTGATGGTAACTGTGGATCAACAGTAACTCCATCCGTGTCCACATTTAGATTTTGGTATTATCATCTATAAATCTAACTGATTATACAACTTATAATATACAGATGTCGAGAGGCGCAACAATAATTCAACACAACATCAGTTAAACTGTTTTCTTTATATTGTTGTTTTGACGATTTTCCCCTTCTTGGTTATTTTCTCACAGAGACAATACATGAGTTAAAGTGTTACTTTTCTACCCTACATTCTTCCTGCTTATCTATCCTTTTTTTATTTTCTTTCTATCTACTTCATGGACTGATTTTTATGCTTATAATGTGTTTTTGGATTGTCATGTAGGTAGCATCTGAGCTTATAAAGGCTAACTAGTACAAGTTTTGTCTATGACTTTATGCCTATTTCATCCCTTCTATCTTATGCCTCAAGACAAACCTAAGGTATTGATCAAAATACGCCTTTTGTGACTTAAGGTCTCTTTTTGTGAAGTTTTGTTTTATGGTTGTCACTTAATGTCTATTTAAGTTATTACATATCATATACATCATGACCAAACCAACATATTGTCCAAAGAAAGAAAATAACTTATTACAAACCTACTTTATCGGAATTCCCCAGTCACTCCTTCAATACCGGAATTAAGCACAGAATCCGTACATCGAGGAAAAGTAAAACCACGGTTCTAGATACGGGTTCTTTAGTGTGACTGGTGGATTCTCATGTATATCTCCCTACTCAACCTACCCAAGCATCATGTAACACCGTGAAAATTTACAACCAATTTAAACTTTTTCAAAAACAACCTATATTCATTAAGTTATTACAAAAAGGTTTTCAATTCTTTTATTATCAGAGTATTCCAGAACATCAACATAAAACTGAGGAGCGGTACGATCATGCCTTCGCCTTGCCATGGTCTCCTGAAGTACCTAAAACAATACACTAAAACTGTAAGCCCGAAAGCTTAGTGAGTTACCCCCAAAATACCAACCACAATACCGTACACATATCATGTCACAACATAAACAGAACAACCATGCATATTAAGTCTACAGTGTGACTTGTCCGCCTGCACCAACCCTTCAGTTCACCCGGTCCACTCTTTCTCTGAGTCTACAGTATGACTGGTCTGCACCGCTCATCGGGCCTTCGATCTAACCGGTCCGCCCTGGGTATGTTGGCCTACAGCACAAAGCAGGACCCACCTCAACCTAACTCCAATTCAACAACCATGTGCACATAAACATATATTCATATAGCAATTCACAACTAATCAACAGATCTAGCAAATCACATAACATAGCAGCATCCTAACCGAGACACTGACCTAACCGGTCACTAACATAGCATCATCCTATATACCAGGATACCGACCTTAACCAGGTCTCTAACATATACCATCCTAACTACCAGGATGGAGACATAACAATGCAATAACATAACAAACAACTACCCGGATTCCCATCTGATAAAGGGTCAGCCTTGGTGCCTTAGACCCTGTCGATATAGTGAGGATAACTCACCTACAAATGCCGACTTGAAGAAATAAGACCACGCTGCTCCGACCTCCAGCACGAACTCCACCACTGATCATTACCAAATAACCAAAACCAATAAACACCAATAATTACCAAAATACCCTTGGAAGTCAAACTGGTCAACCCTTGGTCCAAGTCAAAGTCCTCAGTCAAATTCAACCTCCTGGTTAACCCTACTTGTCGAGTCAACCCATTGACTCATCGAGTTCCTATGCTCAGAAACTCCCATGCCACAAGTCAACTCGCCGAGTCGCCCCAAGACTCATCGAGTCCAACAAGCTCTGAGTCCCTTCCTGCTTAACTCACTGAGTCATATCTCGACTCAACGATTCACAGCTCAACCAAAAAAGGTTAGGACTTCACAACCAAACTCGCTGAGTCCAAGCATAGACTCGCTGAGTCCAAGGCAATCTTCAACAAACTAGCCGAGTTGTTCTTCCAACTCGCCGAGTCCAAGAACCTAATCATACAACTCGTAGAGCACACCCATGTGACTCGCCGAGTCTCTTCAGTTCTCATTCCATACAGAGGCCTTTCAAGCCATGTAGGGACTCTAATCCATAGATCCACTCTTCTACAGCCTAGCTCTCACATAAAGTTGCAAACTTTACGTGAAAGCAAGGAGATATAAGCCCAAAACACTTCTAGGGCTAGGGTTAATGACAAAGGTCTTCACCAATAACTCTTAGACAGGAACTTTATGACCTTTTGGGCCATCACAAGTCTAGATCTGAAGTAGCAACTTCAGATCTAAGCATCAAACTCGAGATAGCTCCCAAACAAGCTAATGAATCCCAAGTCAACCACCATCCATGAATCAATAATGAAATAGATTAAAGAGGAGGTTCCTTACCCCTGAAATGTGCCCAAATAGAAGTAGATTCTAGATCTACCCAAGCCCCTTGATGATGGCCTCCAAATCCCCAAGCTTCTTACACCAAATTTCTCTTCCAAGCTCTAATTCTTCATCAATGGATTCACAGACACGAGATGAGGGTTTCTGGATCTCATATGGGTAGAAAAGAGGCTGAAGGTGGGTTATAATGTGCTTTATATAAGGCACAACCCCCAGATTAGGGTTAAGTCCCTTCAGCACCAACTCGCCGAGTCCAGCCGCCAACTCGCCGAGTTGGTCACTTAACACGTGACCAGAACCGCGACTCGACACACCGAGTCTACCCATCGAATCGCCGAGTCGACCTTCCTTATTTACACTAAGAACCCCACTTAAATTAGTCTGAATCCTCGAAGCCTGCAGCAACACATTTCCAGATAATACTCCCACATTACAGCTCCTGATCTCAATCGACTCAGCTTCCTTCAAATACTATTAACAAATCTCAATATTACCCAAGTCTTCCCTTCCCGAGTCATGAAACTTGCTTCAAACCAATCACTGGCTTCTTCCTGATAAACACATCAACTAAGTATCACCTGATGATACTTCCATAATTCCAACTCACCCAATCACTTGCCTCTTACAAAAGTTGGGCATTACTATAGACCACTGGGTCCTGACCTGGTACCAAACTGCTATCCCATTCCTCGACTGGCATAACTTTTATCGAATTACACTGTTGGGACTCATTCTACTTCCTTTCTGAATCGTACTCTTTCCTTCCCGCGCTGACAGGATGATACCTCCTACCGACCCTGAGCAGCTCCCATGAGCTCCCATCTACACTCGCATGCCCATATTGTACCTGATCCAACATCCTCAGGCTGGAAAACCAGACACACTGACGATACATCCAGACATACCTAGGATGAATTACCACTACATACAAAACCTCCTGTTCATAACCATACAGAAAATCCAACATTCCATCCTTGCATCCCTTCCGAACTCCTCTGGTTCTACACTACCGAAAATTCTTCCGCCACCTCAACAGACACCCAATCCGGATGTGCTTCCATTCCACTAGCACAATCACAGTGCTCGACAACCATAATTGAAATACTCTCAATCATCCATTCTCACTTCTGCTTTCACTTCCGTAAACCAACACTCCCTCCCGGAGTTACATACACTACAAGAAAAAGACCCTTTTACGACGCGCAAACCACGACACTCATTGATTTATGTTACGCAAAAGAGAGAGACATTAAAAAAGTGTCATCTCTTCAAAAAATTTAAGGATTTAGGTCACGCATTATTGCGTGCCCTTGACTTAGTGTCATAAGAAAAAAAATTAAAAACACGGAGGGCGTTGTATCTTAAATGCGCATCCTCTATAAGTGTCGCTTGATAATTTTATTGAACGCGCGTTTAGCAGATATGGGCAAAAATGAAATCCCCAAAATTTTGAAAACCCGCATTGTTCTTTTGTACCTTCTTTTTATCTTTCATCTTCGCAATTGATTCTCTCCTCTCCCTCCTCTCCTATCCGCTTCTCCGCTACTCTTAACCATACTTGTTAATCGTCTCATCGGATCTCTGCTGATTTCATAATGTGCTAATAATTCAGGCACCAATTGCAAGTATGCTAAATTCTTTAAATAAAAATTTCTTTATTGCCTTCCAAGTGTATAGTTGGTTAACCTTCCTTCTTATGTTCTCAAAAATGGTTACAAGTATGTAGTCGTAAAATGGTTTAAAACAACAGATTTCCAAATTTTCCATTTGTTTAATTACTAATTAGTGGTTTATTTTATTACATACAATAAACCATTTGTAGAAAGTCATATGATCTGATAGATAAGAGATTATAAAATTATATTGGTTTAATTCAAGTTATAACTTTTGAGTGCTTCTAATCTGATTAGTCAAACAAATGCTGTCGAATTAAGTTATCTTTCATTATTCTTACCGATAACCAAACCTATGGTTTTTTTGTTAGTCTGTTAGACCGCATTATTTTTTATTACTTTTAATTCCCATAAAAATGCATGTTTTGTTTGGTCACTCAGGTATTGAGTCGACCAGAGCAGTTGAATAAGCAAGCTCGTACACTGAATAAGCAATGTCTGCAATCATTCATCAGTGGGACAATAAAGTGGGTGATGGTAACTGTGGATCAACAGTAACTCCATCCGTGTCCACATTTAGATTTTGGTATTATCATCTATAAATCTAACTGATTATACAACTTATAATATACAGATGTCGAGAGGCGCAACAATAATTCAACACAACATCAGTTAAACTGTTTTCTTTATATTGTTGTTTTGACGATTTTCCCCTTCTTGGTTATTTTCTCACAGAGACAATACATGAGTTAAAGCGTTACTTTTCTACCCTATATTCTTCCTGCTTATCTATCCTTTTTTTTTATTTTCTTTCTATCTACTTCATGGACTGATTTTTATGCTTATAATGTGTTTTTGGATTGTCATGTAGGTAGCATCTGAGCTTATAAAGGCTAACTAGTACAAGTTTTGTCTATGACATTATGCCTATTTCATCCCTTCTATCTTATGCCTCAAGACAAACCTAAGGTATTGATCAAAATACGCCTTTTGTGACTTAAGGTCTCTTTTTGTGAAGTTGTGTTTTATGGTTGTCACTTAATGTCTATTTAAGTTATTACATATCATATACATCATGACCAAACCAACATATTGTCCAACGAAAGAAAATAACTTATTACAAACCTACTTTATCGGAATTCCCCAGTCACTCCTTCAATACCGGAATTAAGCACAGAATCCGTACATCGAGGAAAAGTAAAACCACAGTTCTAGATACGGGTTCTTTAGTGTGACTGGTGGATTCTCATGTATATCTCCCTGCTCAACCTACCCAAGCATCATGTAACACCGTGAAAATTTACAACCAATTTAAACTTCTGAAGTACCTAAAACAGGAGGTCAAAAGTAATAACCGAGAAGGGAGTCTTTAAGAATTAGAAACGAGAGGAGAAGAACATCATGGTTGCTAGAGCAGTTGGTAGGGTGCTTGGATTAGTTGGGAGGAGTCCCAGGTTCGATTCCCGGTGCCTCCAACTTCTCTTCTCTTTTATTGGATGCTGCTGAGAGGATGAGACTGAGCGAGACGAGGTGGGACGCCAGGATCAGACCGTACACGAGACCGAGCCGCGCACCGAGGCTGCATACTCCAAGCCATACAATGAGGCGTACACCTTGGCCGCACACCGAGCCAGCCGCACACACCGAGCCGTACACTCCCTGGCCGCACACCCGAGTTGCATACCCCGAGCCACACACTCCCTGGCCGCGCACCTTCAATTGGCCGCACACCTTCAACAGATCTGATAAAATTGATTGATACAATCCAAATAATATTTTCAAAGAATAAACCCCCCTTATTTTTCAGAGATCTAACCAAAAACACAAAAATATTTTCAAAATAAGATCAAATAAGCTCCAGATCTGATAAAATTGATTGATACAATCCAAGCTCTGATACCAATTGTAAGTCCCCAAAATTGCTTGTGTATCAATCAGATCCAATTGATGGTGCGGAATCCCAATCAATTGGATGATGTCAGATCAAATGGAAGAGAAGAAGAAGAAGAAGAATTAAGATGAATCTAATGATGTATTCAATAATATGAATGATGCTCCTTATAACAGATTCTGTCACACACACTATTCTTCTCTCTAGTTTTTTTCTCTCTCTTCTAGCCATCCACTCGCATGACTCCTCACCCTATATATACGGGACACCATCCGTACACGTGTGTACAGCCGCACACCCTGTGTACGGCCGTACACAGCCACAAAATTACATATTACATTATAGAAAAATATATATTCCTAGAAAAGAAAAGTATGAACCTTAGTTTTGACCCAACAGACCTGAGTGGTGCTATTTCCGCTTCCTGTGGGGAAACATAAGAGGTGTTGAGATTTCGGTTTTTGAGCTTGGGGGTAAACCCTGAGGGTTAGCATTAATGGTGATCTTCCACCAGAGTATTTGGGCAGTATGTCTGCCGTGAGGTAACGATATAGCATGAGTAGGTTGTCAGTGGGGACTGAGATAGTCAAGGACAAGGATGCACTCTATTTGAGTATAGTAGGGCATGTATTAGCTGTCGCGTCGGACGATCAAGGGGAGTATATCGGGATGGTGGCTCTTATTGTCTATGATAGGTATTGGGTGTGGTAATGAGGTATGCGCTCTTATATCTCACATGATGGAACGTTGGTTTAGGAGTCGAGGATGAGTGGTATGATAGTTCATTATTTCCATACTGAGAGTCAGGGTTACTATTGGATAGTTGAGATGTCCGGTAATGGGATGGTATGAGATTTTGAATGACTAGAGGCGATCATGATGAGAAGTTTCTCAGGATTTCATCTAAGATTCGGCGTATTTGGATTTGCTTGATCTCTAGCGGGGAGATCATCGAGCGTTGCGCAGCACCTTCCATGGGTAGGTGCGATGTTACTTGTAAAAAGAGTCTATGGGATAGATTGTTAATGCACCACTCGGTGTTGGGTCGAACCCTAAGTGGGGGAGAACCAGATATTTTATTGAAGGGATCAAAGATTTGTTCAAGAGCGGTTGGAGAACTGGATATAGAGACCTGTGGAACAGATTCATGAGCCCAGGCTTATTGGTGGTTGAGGCGAGGTGCAGAGCAAGGTAATGCATGTTGTGCATGTTCGAGAAAGGATGAGTGTCTCCATGGAAAGTGGCTATTGATCGAGGACCTTGTGGTGGTTGAGAATTCTTCAAGGTTATAATGGTGAATTAGAGGAGGTTGACCCATAAGATTAGTTTGGCAGTTGAGAATTTCTGGTGCAATGTATGGGCTGGTATTTGCAGTTGGGAAGGGTAGAGATTGATTAGGCAACTAACTTTCAGGTCGTTATGAGTATCCTTGCATGAGTTTTGAGCATTATAGGAGGAGTTTCGGATTGTCGTCAACATTTTATGAGTCATTGACAATTTCTCTGTGTTTTAAATTGAGAATTGTAATATTCCAAAATTTCGGGTTGTGTGACAGGAAGATCGATGGTGAAAGGAATTCTGTAGGGATGCGTTGCGTATTAGAGTATGATGTCGTAAATAGGAGATTAGTGGCTGAGGCAAGACATCGTGAGTATCTGTGATGGTGTACCGAGGCATCTGAGTTTAATGCCTTGAATTTCGGATTATTTTGGGTCTTGAGTTTGAGACGACAAGTGGTGTATCAAGTATTTATGGTTCCAGTAGGATTCCTTCGGCTAATTGCAGCAAGTGAGATTATTTAAGAAAATAGATTGCTATGGGGAGCCATAGTTCTCACTAGTCAGCGAGAGGTTGTTGTGATGCTACGGGGAGCCGTAGTACTCACTAGTCAGCAAGAGGTTGTTGTGATGCTGCATGGAGCCGCAGTACTCACTAGCCAGCGAGAGGTTGTTGTGATGCTACAGGGAGCCATAGTACTCACTAGCCAGCGAGAGGTTTTTGTGATGCTACGGGGAGTCGTAGTACTCACTAGCCAGCGAGAGGTTGTTGTGATGCTACGGGGAGCCGTAGTACTCACTAGTCAGCGAGAGGTTGTTGTGATGCTACGTGGAGCCGTAGTACTCACTAGTCAGCGAGAGGTTGTTGTGATGCTACGGGGAGCCGTAGTACTCACTAGTCAACGAGAGGTTTTTGTGATGCTACGGGGAGCCACACTACTCACTAGTCAACGAGAGGTTGTTGTGATAGTGCGGGGAGCCGTAGTACTCACTAGTCAGCAAGAGATTGTTGTGATGAAGTACTCTCTGATCAGAGCATGAAGCAGAAGAGTTTTAGGCTTGGGTAGCCCTAATATTTGAGTTGTTGGGAGCCGGGTGGTCGAACCAGGGGTGAGACTGGGGTCCCTATATTTGTCGGGAATCGTTATATTTTGAATTTAGTTGTGGTTTTCGCCACCAAAGGAAAGTGGAAAAGTGGTATGTGCGCGGGTTACGAGTTATGAGTCATGAGTTGAGTGCTTCATTGGGATAAGTGTTTCCAACTCTGGGTCAGACCAAACTCTCGAGTTTGAGTTTGGCTCTGGTGGTGCGATGAGTAGGTGAGATGAGATTCTAGATTCTGAGGTGGGTTCCATGTTGAAGGGTATTGTTTGTCATCTGATGTCTTAGAACATTGTAGGTCGGTACTCGGGTATGGGAGGTACCGCGAGATGCATGGAACTATGTGCGGTAGATGACAGAGGTCGGGGTTGAGTCGATCTTCAATTGGGATTGTAGTATTCATTTGGGGCGAAAATAATTTCATGACTTGTGTGTCACAATGGACCGAGATAGTTGTTGTGAGAAGGAAGGCGACGAGACGTGTTGGGCATGTAGTGGGTAACCTTTGGAGGTCCAACTATGAGGTCGAGAGTAGACCAGGTGCTAAATGTTAAAAAGAGATATTTGGGGGAAAGTGAAGGATTACGATTTTTAGATGTTTGAGGACTTCTGAGCGAGCATGATCATTTTGTTCTTGTGTCGAAGAACAGGATGTTGAAAGTTTACTCTTCGGGTGGGTTCGGATAGTAGTTCAATAGATGAGCCCTGGTGGGAGGTGAACCTTTTCATTCCTTGGGGCATGATTTAGACCATGTTATACGTTTGGTATGAGTAATCGGTAGCTGATTGTTGGATTTTGTCTTATGAGAATCAGAGGAGCAGTGAGTTATTAGGGTTTGATGATTCGAGGAGCAAATAGCATGGTGATAGATTGAGTGGGCAGCCTGGCGGCAGGCCAGGCCATTTGAGTTCCAGATTTTGGAAGGTCAGAAAGGGGTATCTTAGCGGTAGAAGGGTTGGTTTTGTTCTGTAATTAGGAATTTCGGTGTGGATTTAGGTGTCCATGGAAACGATATCGGTGTGGTATGAGATCCTTTCGGTAGTGCCTTTTGGGTTGTTGGATTCAATCTTTGTGTAGTGAAGGAGCGATTTCGAGGGCAAAATCTAATTCTATTGGGGGAGAATTGTAACATACTGATTTCCGAGGTATAACATTTCTATATATAAGTATGAGTTTGCTTGGGTGACTCGACGAGTTGGTGCCTCAACTCGCCGAGTAGGATCGCGACTTGGTGACACGTAAAATGAATGGACTTGGCGAGTCAGAGGGATGACTCGCCGAGTCAGTGCTGTTGGAAGAAACCCTAATTTTCTTGGGCGTGGTCCTATTTAAAGGCACTTATAGCCTCCATATTTCCCCCCATCAGTTTCATTCGTCACTTAAGAGAAAACCTAGAGTCATTGGTGGGAAAGAGAGGGAAAGGGGCTCATTTGAGGTCATTTGAGGTCAGACCATTCTTAATTCCTTAGCCCCAAAATCTCTTCAAATGAAGTCCCAAAAGTTACCATTCAATCAATGCCTTCGTAAATACTTATAAAACTAATCCGTAACTTACACTTTTAACCAGTGACTTCTAAAATTTTAACATTTAGTTTCCAAAACTAACTCTCCCCTAAAATTATGGATTTTAGGGCTACTAATCATTTATTTATTTATTTATTAAATAAACAGGGGGTTATACTACTTCATCTCCATCTTCAGCATCATATCTAGGTATGAAGTCCTTACCTTTCCTGATTTATTGAATAAATCCTTTAAGTATAAGAAGTTAGGGATCCTATCATTTTGTGTGGTTTTGGGTGTATCAAACCCCCCTCTCTTTTGAGTATGCTATAGATCTGAACCTCATTGTTGTGCAACCATGGGGTTTTGAATCTATGAAGCTTTAATGGAGTCTAAATATCATATAGAGCGTAATATACCATGCATGAATATCAAGATCGGACCTTTACATGACTTTTGAGTATTAGGAGGTTAGATTTATGAGTTAGAGTTACAGATCTGACCTCAGGTGGATGAATGAGAAATCCTATGGGGCCAACTCGCTGAGTCCATAGAATGACTCGACGAGTCATAGAGGGTATGACCTAGTAGCCTCGACCTATTGTTAACTCATCGAGTTAGGAGTCAACTCAGTGAGCTGAGTAAACCCTAGGAGGAATGTGGAGAATATGAGCATACTCGGCGAGTCACAGGTGTGCACTCGGCGAGTCAGGTTAATCTTAGCTGTTGACTTAGTCTGGCTTTCTGTTGACTTACTGGGTGAGTCAATAAGGGGTAGGAGGGACCAAGGAGGGGTAAAATAGACTTTTACTCATCCCGGGGGTAAAAAGGGGAAAAGAGGACTTAAGTAGTAAATAAGTAATAAGGCGAATAATGATAGAGATGCTTGTCTAATGTGTAGGCGGGGGCTAGTCCAGGTTTTTCAAGTGTTGTCTATTACTTACTAGCCAACAGGTGAGTCTTCTCACTATACTTTACTTATAGTGGTAATTATGTGTGACCAAAGGGTCTTGTGTGCTTGCTTGAGTTATGCATTTTGTCTGTGTGATTTTATGCTATGTGCTATATAGATCGGACCGGAGGGTCCAACGAACTATGAGGCCTGAAGGCTCTCAACTAGACTGGACCGAAGGGTCCAACGAACCAGACCAGAAGGTCCAACGAGCTATGACCAGACCAGAGGGTCCAACGAGCTATGGGTCTGGAGGGTTCCACTGAGACACATTGACCAGAAGTTCTTATAGAGCTATAGCCTTGAGTAACTAATTACTTGTGCGTTGTATTGTGCACCGTCTTGATTTTACACAACAGAGAAAGAATTATGTTTCGAGGATCCTGGATTATTAACTGATTAAACTCAGAGTTATGTTATGTAACTAAATGAATGATTTTTTTTGAAATATGTTATGAAGATTATATGATTAAAAATTAAAAATTGTTTTGAAAATTCACGTCGTTACAAAATTATGTTGGATCAAAAATGGGGTTTGGAACAATATGGATCCAACGTAACAAAACGATCAAAATTGAAAAATGCAAACGCACAAATCAACGAGATTTAGAGAGATCATAGAAAGACTCACCATAAATGCTCCATAGAGACTCTCTCTCTCTCTCTCCCTCTCTGTCTCTCATTTCACAAGGCTAATATACCACACACAAGTGGGTCTACAAAAGTAAAACCATTTACAAAGTCATACATGGATAATTTTGTACCCAACATGATTGTGTCCTAATTGTGCTTGGGGAGAGGTTTCATGTTGATCTAGTCCTGATACCATTGCGAGGGCTGAAGATGATCGTCGAGATGGACTGGCTATGGGCTAATGGGGCCATGATAGATTCCGAGCGCCATCTGGTAAGGGTTTTGTTGGGTTTTGAGCAGTATAACATTCCTATGGTGCACATACAACCCTAGATGCTTTAGATCTAAGTTTTCTCAAGTTATACTTGCAATTTCATTTTACCAAAGCATGAAGCCTAACTAGCATACAAATTTGATAATTGAAACATAAAACAAGTTAGATGATTACAATTTTGGTGTAGCTTGTAGAACTTGACCTTAAAAAAGCCTAGCATCTCAAATGTGATGCCTCAAATAAGTCACAAACACCAAGAACAAAAGAGGATAATGAGTGAGAGCTTGGAGGCACCAAAACCGTCTAGCTTCTTCTTAGAATACTCTTGTGTGTCGATTTTAGGGCATAGGGGTTACATTTATAGTGTAAAATTCCAAGGCTTGCTTGTAAACCCTAATTCATTCACTTAGGCTTTTAATCCCATAACTCATTTGTACTAACACTTCATGAACTCTCACATAAGCTTAGTTCATTACTAATCAATCATGGATCATTAGCTCAAACTATATGTATCACTTATTTACATAATTAGTCTCCGTTAAATTAATTAGTCTCTTTTGATCACTAAATTAATTCAAAATTAATTATTAATCAATACCAATCAAATAATATGATTTCTCAATTAATATATTATACTTATAATATATTAATAAATCACAAATAAATTATAAACTGAGATCTGGACCCTAGACACTAGATGTACACGTAAGGCTTCCACCTTTCCCTCCATGCATGGCCTTTTGGAGCTTAAAAGGCCAAGATGACATCCTATAGCTTGCATGGAGCTTTAATGGCCATAAAGTTTGCACATTTATGCCATGAAGGCCCTCCATGGTTCCATATCTAATGGTACACTCACTTGGGACGTCCATATCCCAAAGATCAAGCTTCTTGGACCAAAAACCCAATAAAAAAAACAATAAATAGATCTAAGAAGTTACTAAGCAAGTTTGAGACTTGCTTACAAGAAAATGATGAGAATGAAATGGATTCTATGGATCTACTAGCTTCTCCTTGAATCCTCAAGCTTCTCCTTCCTTGACAAGTTTCAACACACATAAGGTTTCACTCAAAAATGGCTCATAAGCTCACAAATGCATTAGGGTTTCAGAATCTAGGGTTTGCGACTTGGAGGCTAGAAGTGAGGCCAGCATATGGGGATTAAGATGCTTAAATAGGGTGCAAAACCCCGAAATTAGGGTTTCATTCTGGTAGCCCTACTCTTTGAGTTTTGGGCTCTCAACTCGTCGAGTATGTTACTTAAAACCCACGTCACTTCTTGTCTCTACTCGACGAGTTTGGGGCTCCCAAGTCATCGAGTTGCTCTACAAAAATAAATAGATTATAATTAAAATGCGTACAAAAAATCAAGCGTTACACCTTTAACCAAATCAAAAATAGGTCCAAATTTTATAATCTTAATTGGTTTGTTTGGTGTATGTCTCCTAAGTCGAACTTTCTTTTTAGTTGACTTGAGCTTCTCGTTTTAGTAATTTTTTGTTAATATATTTGCTTGTTGTTCAAAATATATATATATATATATATATATATATATATATATATATATATATATATATATATATATATATATATATAAAGTTTATTTATTTGGTGTTTGTTTAATTGTATTGCTACATCAAATATGTTCTCAAATAAAACGTCAAAACAATTAAAATATTTGTCAAATCACACAAACAAACATAAATAAATAAATTATAAAAATAACAATTATTATACATAAATAAAATAACCTAACCTATATTAAAATAAAGTATATTATAATTTAAAAGAATGAAATGAGTGAGAATGAATTATTTGATAATTATAACTAAAAATGTAATATTATTATGTAATAATTATGGTTATTTAATGAAAAAATGAATGTAATGATTAAGGAGTATGATAAGAATTAAAAATTAGTATGTAGAGTTTAACCCTAAATTAAACAATTAAAATGAAAAATAGAATGCTCTTGGAGGTGATCTTGTGCCCTTATGAGTTATGGCTAATAAGTATGGGTGTTGTAATACTTTTATAATATTGGAAAATGTATTTAAAACCTTATTTTACCGAAAAATTATATTATTAAAGACGATTTCAGCTATAAATTAATATTATTTTTAATAGAATGATTAAAAATATTATATAAAATTTTAAATACATTTTCATGTCTTTACACATATTTGTCCTGTTTCTAATTTTACCTTTTTAGATAAGATTTTAAAGTGTATGAATTTGGCATGCCTTGTACAGAATGCAAACCAAATGGACTACCAGTAAACAAGATGGATTTACGATCAAGAAATATTGTTATTCTAACATCTTTTGTCCTTCTCTAATCTCGATGAAATACTTCTGCGCTATTTTAACAACTGTTTCTGTTCTTTACGATTTTTTTTATATGGTATGTCAAGACAATCACAATAATGCCCCAATGCATTAATCGGCTTAACGGGCCAACACTTCAATTTAAGAGTTCTCAAATTTAATTACCACCAAAAGCTGACCAAAATCAAAAGACACATGACACTAGGATCAAGTCTAATTTATCAAAAAAAATGTTAATACCACTGTTGTTTAATTGGTCTCTTTCTACCACTTGTGATTTTAAGTTTTAATAATAAGTTTTTCTTAATCGTATATATCTTACTTTTCGAAATCGAAAGAAAAATTCACCAAGTTCCATGTGAAACTTTGTTGGAAATGGTGCCTAATTTTAGTTAAAACATGTCATAATTTGGAAGACAAATTTCGGGTTGATTCTCTTTTGTATTGAAAGCTATGCTTTGAAAAGTCTGCATTTCTACTTCATATTGTGATTTACACCTCCTCATAAAGCAATGGAAGCATGACACATGCCATATAGTTTTTATTAATTTATATTTAACTAGTTGGGAATCATGTGCCCTTATTTGACGTTTAATCATTTTATTTTTTAATCTATATTAGTTTTCTATTATCTAAATCCACACCCCAAAAAAATTCATTCAAATCCTGGCAAATGTTTTTATAACCTCTCTGATGCTTTAAATAAAGAGAACAATAAGAATCAAGACTCCCATAACTAATTTGCAAAGAGTAAGTCACCCATCAACTAATCATCAAATGATAGCGATCTTGGTTCCCATAGAAATAACCTAGAAATGAGAGTTTTGATGAGTAAAGAATGTGTATTTACCAAAAATCGAAAACAAATTGTTCATGACACTTGTGAATAAAAGGGTAAAATTGTCATTTCCTAAAAAGGGCAAAATGGGAAGACTAATATAAGATCATATTTATAAATCATACCAATAAACAAAATGACATAACGAAAGATGCGGGCTGCGGTTTTTTCTTGTAGGACCCAAATGACAGCAAGAAAGATAATCAATCATGTGGGAAAATGTAAATTTTAAAATTATTTACTTTTTTGGTGAATAAATATAAAAAAGTTATAAAAATTTGAAGTTAAAGAATACAGACCAATGCAAAGTCGTCGAAGCGTTCACTGTTTCAATAAAACAAAGCAAATGGATGATTTTGAATTCGATATATTCAAATTACAAAATTTTAAAACTTAAATAATTATTGAAAATAATAAAATTTGGATAAAATAAAGCAATAATCAAGTCCCCAAATAACTCTACGTTGCGCCAGATCATAATCCTAATTTTATAATTTATACACAGCACAGCATACCAGTGGGCAAAGGGTATTTCATGAATATTTAATAATAATATATAACTAAATCTATGAAAAATAACATAAATAAAAAAATTACTTGAATCTCAATGACAACAATAGAATAAACATAAGCAAATGCGATATACCGATGGCTTGAAATGTTCTCCAAATCTTCTGAGCTCCGGTTACATCAACTCCGACAAATCTTCTCATTCACTCGTTCTTTTGCATTTTCTTCAAATTGGCTCCTGTTTTTTGCAAATCCTTCAAACATAACATTGTAACAAACAATAATCACAATGTTAATAACTATAACCAAAAAGAAATCAAGATTGATTTATTTTGAATAGTTTTCTTTCTACCTATCAGCACCTTTGTTGAGTAAAAGATAGTTTCTGAATTCCTCATGACCAATAATAGACATTCGTTTACTTGCACTGTTGAACTCAAGAACATTTAAAAGCTCATATGTCCTGCAAATAAACAATATAAAGATTATTGATTTACAAATTTTTTTTAGAATTTTTGCAAGATTTGATACCAAAATTTACAAAAGGGTAAAAAGGAAGAAATACAAATATTAGCTTTCGACTTTTTTCTTGGACATAGGATCCAACTCGAAAAAAAGAAACAGTCGTTTGTGTCATTTTATAAAATTGGAATCCAAGTTCTCTTGCAGCTATTTCATCAGGGGATTCAACTTCATAAGTAATGATCCCTGTCTCTCAACCATCAAATTTTCCGAGGATTTCCAGTCTTTGTACTTTATCATTTTCTTAGTTTACACAACTAACTGTGTGTAAATAGTTAATCTACAAAAAGAAAATTAAAGTAAACAAAAGGTAAATCAGGTCAATGGTGCACGAAATGCAATGAAGTAAGTTAAAACAGAAGCCTAGGAGATGCATATATTGTCTTAAAATGGAACGAAAGCAGAAAAATTAAAAAAAAAAAAAAACAAATACAAAATAATTAATAAAAACACCTCTTGCTTCACTGATATCTGTTGAAAACGGTAGATAAAAGTAGTAGATGATAGAGATAATTCTTTGAATCCTACAAAAAACATATGAAAGCACAAATTTTAAGCCATATTTATTTACATCAAAAAAAGAGGAAGAAAATGAACTGAAAGAAGGAGGGTTAGGGTTCGATACGCATAGACGATTGAGAAATTGGAAAAGAATCTGACCACCATCCATTGACCAGATTGATATACCTCAACTTTCTCAACGACACCATGTTCTTCAAAAACCTTCTGGAGTTCATAATTGTTTGTTGTGCGAGGGATGTTACCGACATATAGTTGTCTGGCAACTTTCGATGACCGGTCGACAGTGACCACTGCCACCAGCGTTTCCTCGACATCTGATTTGGGGACCATACAAATACTCTTTCACCTCCATCTCAACCACCGCCAAATCGCTCCGGTCCTTCTTCAACTCCCATTATTTTATCAATACTTCCACCCTCCATATCTTTATCTGCAACACCCATGGGGCACATAAATCGAAATCAAAGATAAGCCTTACCCAAATTTTAAGGCGGCATGAATAAAAAAATATAAGCTTTTAAAACAAAAGTGTATGTGGCGAAAGTAGGAAAGGAAGGAAAAAAGGGGCACAAATGAGAAATGCAAAAGTTTCCTGTTCACCACCATTTTAGCAATTAATAGTATATATAATAGTTTTTTAATCATTTAATATGAAATTATATGGTTTTTATGTCACCTAATGCAACAACTTATTTTATTTAACATTTCATACAAAATGGTAGGTTGTTATATTGAATGTGTAACATCCTGGGTTTCAGGTAATTTAAAATCTTTTCATTGGTATTTTAATAAGTTAATTTGGCCCCTGATGTTGGATGGATTTAGCCCTAGTAGCAAATTGGTAATTCATGGAAGTTGATATGTACGCTAGGCGTACATATGGGTACGCTTCGCGTACTAGGGCATGCCTTAGTACGCTGGGCATACACATATGTACATAGGGCGTACGCATGTTAGGATGAAACCCTGATTTTAGGGTTTGTAGGGTATTTAAGCACCATTATGGTTCATTTTGACTCACTCTTTCAGCCTCCAAGTCCCTTATCTATTTTGAGAGAGCTCTAACCACCATAGTGAGCATCTTGAGCTTATAGTGTGATTTTTGTGTGCAAATAGGAGAAGATAGTACATCAAATGAGCTAGGGAAGGAAGCCAACTTGTATATCTGGGATTATCATCTTCTTGGGAAGCTTATAAATGTATAAAGCTTCTACCTTTTATGCTTGGCTTATTTAGATCTTGTTTTGGTTGCTTTTTGGTATCCTTCTTGTCCGAATAGTCCTAATATCATGAATGCTTTATTTTGGTTTCAGACCCTAGGATGGGTCCCAAGGCATAAAAATGAGGTCCTTTGAGCTAGTTTGGTCCCTTGTTCTTTTTAAGAGGTCTTAATGGATTAAGACCATGCATTAAGCCATTTTTAGACGACCAAATTCTTAAAGTTTGAGACTTTATGGTTCTAGAGTACTTTTGAGTCATGGATCCGATGTTTGAGCTTAGGTGCTTAATCCATTAAGAACTTATATAGATTTTAAGATCTGCGAGGGTACGCCCCGCATAAGTTATGTACGCCCCGCGTACCAAGTGAACCACCACGATGGTTGTCGATGTGAGGTGATGTATGCTCAGCGTATCGAAGGGGTATGCCCCGTGTACGCCCTTGTATGGGTTTCAGACTTTGGGCTTCGGGTATTGGTCCATGTTTTGGGTTTGATGCTTAGGCCATAAAGGACCTTCTGAATAAGTGTGTTTTGGGCTAATTGGAAGATTGAATCTTAATATTAGGCCCAATAAGGGGGTTTGGGCCCAATTTAGAAAATTGAGTCAATCGTAGGCTTTAAAGAAAGCTGGACCTTTTTGGATCAAAGATTTGGGCTTGGGCCTTGGCCCAATTGGGGAAGAGGTAAAATGGACAATTACCCTATATTTGGACCCTTAGTCAAGAATAGTATCCTAATTGTTGATTGGGTGTTTGTTTGTTGTGATAGTTCATGATTTTCCGCGACTTAGCAGTCAGGGATTCATTGCAACTTGACATTTGAGAGGTGAGTTTTCCTCAATATACTTAAGGGTTTAAGTCACCAAGGCCGACCCTTTGGATTGTTATCTTGATTATCGTATGATTGAGTACTATAGTGATATGTTAGATCTGAATCCTAGTAGACATGATGATACTATGCTTATTGATCAGTATGATCTATGCTTGCTTGTTGATTGATTATATGTTTATGAGTCATGTATATGTCGACATGTGTGTGTGGTTGGGTTGGGTTGAGGCGTTCCTGCTTTGTGCTGAAGGCCAACAGATCCAAGACGGTCCCTATAGACCAAAGGCCTGCGAGGCGGACCAGTCAGATCAAAGGCCCGGAGAGCGGTCCAGATAGGCTAAAGGCCCAGTGAGGTGGTCCAGTCACGCTGTAGGCTCTTTTTTCATGTTGTTTCCGGCTATGTTTATGTGATTGTATTTTGCGAAAGACTCACTAATCTTTGGGCTTACAGTTTTGATTATGTTTCAGGTACCACAAATGATCGTGGGAAGGCGAATGCTTGATCGTGAACCTCCTCGTATTTTATGTTATGATTTCTGGGAGAAATTTGATGTTAAACTTATTTTAAAAACAATATTTAATGAAGGATGGTTTTGTGTTTATTTAAAAAGTTTAAAATTTCAAAGAATTTTATGATTGTTACAAGTTGGTATGAGAGCCGTGGTTTGAGTGAATTAGAGGAACACTCGTGTGAATCAAGTCTCAAACTATGGAAAAATATTTTTAAAATATCTTTTTTGTTTTCAAAATACTCATGGAGTATGCGATGTGTACGATGCACACCCCCGAACTGGAACGACGGAAACGTCTGAGGGCGGAGGGCGTCATTGGACAGTATCATAACAATTGAATATAAATGAAACAAGCATCACAACCATTACACTGAATAGTAAATAAGTTTTCATTGTACTCAAATGTTGTTTTACATGAAACCAAATGCATGTGAAAAATTGAGTGAAATAATGTGAAGACGTTCCATCCTCTAAAATACTCTCGTGGTTACCTGTTTACTGGTTTCCTGAGAATACATGTGATTTTGAATAGTATCAACAATTAAGTTGGTGAGTTCATAAGCGTTTTTGTATGTGAAGGAGTTTGTAACTATTTCATGTAAAAAGGATAGTGTATACTTCCATAAAATCCAATATTTTCTTATAAATGAACTATAAGTCTTAATCCAAAGACTAAAAACATAAGTAATACTCTAATGAAAGTAGTGTTATATAATTTTATATTTATATAAAACTACTTGAATGTATGTTAACCCATAAATCCAATGTATCTTAGATACTCCATGTGAGTTATTATAACCATACTAATACGACTAGTGGACTAAACAACGTTCTTCAAGCATCGGAATTGTTATGACATTGTCGCCTCAGACCTGCCGGTATAACTGAAGCTAACAGTTTAGGTGTGGGGTTGTCAATCCCGTATAGATATATACACAAGTGTCACGCTCTATAGTGTTGAAAACCCGTTATCTTGTAAGTAAAATAATAATACCTTTAATAATTATTTATTTCTTCCAAAATGATAGTGTAGTGTTTGTAACTCTCGAACTATACCAATTATAGTTTATCATGTCTGTTTGTCAAGAAAATTTATATAAATAGATAGTGAATATCTTGGCTAGTTTCAAAAATGTAGACTCAACATCATAATTTTTGGGTTGTAACCCACAAAATAGTGAAGTAATAAAATGTACTCCTTTTGTTATAAAAGTTATTTTTTTTCGTAAAAAGTTTCATAAACAAAGGTGTTTTGCAAATCATAAATCTTCTTATGATCTTGTGACATAGAGTATGTTTTGTTAGTTTTGCATTTTAAAACTAATATATCACAAATATTTGGAGAAATCTAGTGATAACCACATCTTATGCAAACAATATCTCATATTTTAACATAAAGATGAAACATGAAAATATTTGTATGATAAACAAATTTTGGACTTGTATCCCCCCCCCCCCCCCCCTAAAACATGAAAAATATTGAAAATGTGGGGGGTATGAACTCACCTTTAGTGGATTTATGGGTTGTTTGAAGTGATGATGCGAAGATTTCCAAGCCTAAACTCTTGGATAAGGTTGATGAACTTCTTGGAAATGGTATGATCCTAAAGGTTTTTAACACATAATAATATGTGTAAATGGGATGAACTTAACATAAAAAAATGTATAGCATGCTAGGAATTCTCAAAATTACTTACCAAAATACTAAGATTAATGCTTGAAGATTTAAATTCTTGGAGGCTTAGGTTTGATGCTTTGAGAGAAAACAAAGTTTACAGCAAGTGCAAATGAGAATGGTGACGTTTGGAGAAGGTGATTTCAGCCATAATACGATGAAAATAAGTGATTAGACTTTCGCTTAGACACTTGCTGGATAATACGTTTATTTGTTGGGGGTTTACTTGGGATACTGTTATCTTATTGGAATGGGTGAACTATCTTATCATAAAGTCAAACCTTATATTCTTAATCCCATCAAAATCACTCTAGGAAGGACCACCTTGGAGTTTTCGGCCATAAAGAGGGTGATTTCGATCTAGGTATGACTGAAATCCCTTGGTACCCACCATACTTGATGATTTTAGCCTTAATGGGACATAAACTAGAGATTTCAGTCTTGTGGTGATCCCATGAATGTGTTTTCGGCCCTATGTAATAGAAAGCACAAAGATGGTGGCGTTACAATCGAAAGTTCAAAGTCATGGCATAAATACATGCTTTTAATCCCAAAATTCACATCCTAGACGGGTTCTTGAACTATCGGAATAGTTGTGGGTACTTCTTTTTCATTTGATCTTCGCACTCCTAAGTGAATTCGGGTCCTCTTTTGGCATTCCAACGGACCTTCACTATGGATATTCGGCTCTACTTTGTCTTCTTGACTTCACTGTTCATTATTTCCACAGGCCCCTCAACGAAGTGGAGATTCTTGTTTACATCAATCTCCTCAATAGAGACGAAAAAAGTTTTGTCGGACAGGCATTTATTCAAATTGGACACATGGAAAGTAGGATGTATGTGTTGGATAAGGTGTCTAAGTCCATAAATATATTTGGTATGTACTTGACCCGGCTTGGCATGGTCCATTTGAGTTGCATGGCATCTCAACAAATGGATAGACAAAATGAGAATAAGGACACTTATGATTTGTTAATATGTATTCTAATATATTAATATAAAATCATATTTTTTTAATTAGTATTGATCAAGAATTAATTTTGTGAACAAAAGAGACTAATTTAATATATGAGGATTGATTATGTAAATATTTCATTCTTATATAGTGGGCTTAAGGTCCATGATTCACTAGATTGGGCTAGGACTCATTCGGTGCTCCATGGAGCTTAAAACCCATGGATCATGGTGGAAACCAAAATCCATGTACATTAGGGTTTACATGGTGTAGCCCTACATGTGACACACTATATAAAGAACCTCATATGGAGCAAAATCGGCCACTAAGACAAAAGGAGTGAGGGATAGCGGAATTTGTGCTCAAGTTTACTTGTCTTATGTTATTCCAAGTGTTGTGGTGTTGTGTGAAGCATTTGAGGCATCATACCTGGGGTGCTAGGATCACAAGGTCTTTAGGAATCCAAGCAACAACAAATGTATGTCATTATACTAATTTTTATATTACAAGTACCCCATGGTATGCTAGTTAGAATGAGAACCTTGGAAAAATCATATTTGGATGTATATTAGAGAAAACATAGATCCAAGGTTTCTAGGGTTGCATGTACGCCACATGAGTGTTATAATGCTCAAAACCCATCAATATGTTGTTGAGTTATTGTGGTAATCGTAGTCTATAAGCCACTGTACCGATCCTAGCGAGGATCTCGAATGGACCAATGTACCCCGGATTCAATTTTCCATGCTTCCCAAAGTGTATTATCCCTTTCCAGGGCGAGACCTTTAACGTCACGCGGTCGTCGACATGGAATTCCAAGGTTTCTGTCGTTTATCCGTGTAGCTCTTTTGTTGATCCATGGATGCCTTTAGTCGTTCCCGAATGTGGACGATCTTCTCGGTGATCTCTTTAATGATCTCGGGAATGATGAGAGTGTTTTCGGGTATTTTCCCTCTTGCTAACTGTGTGTCACCCACCTCAGACTTGCACAGAGGTGATCTGCATTTACGTCCACATAGAGCTTCAAATGGTGCGACCTTGATGCTAGCGTGATAGCTATTGTTGTATAAGAACTCAACAAGTTGAAAATGGGTATCCCATGCCTTGTCAAATTCTTTCACACAAGGTCTTATCATGTCTTTTAGTGTCTGAATGGTCCTCTCACTTTGCCCGTCAGTTTGAGGATGGTAAGTTATACTCATATCGAGTTTGATTCCAAAGGACTTTTGCAGTGACTGCCAAAATCACGAGGTAAATCTACTATCTCTGTCGGAGATAATAGAAATTGGCACGAGATGTAATCATACGATTTCCTTTATGTACGTCTAGGTTAGCATCTCCATCTTTTCAGTCTCCTTTATTGGCAAGAAGTGGGCAGATTTGGTTAACCTATCAACGATCACCCAGATAGCATCAACTCCGCCTGCTGTCTTGGGTAACGTGGTTATGAAGTCCATGGTTATCTTCTCCCACTTCCACTCGGGTATGTTTGGTTTTTGTAGCAAACCCGAGGGATTCTGATACTCTACCTTGACTTTGGCACAATTCAGACACTTGCCCACGTAGGTAGAGATCTCAGCTTTCATGTTCAACCACCAATAAAGTGTCCTAAGGTCCAGGTACATCTTGTTGGAACCGGGATGAACGTAGTATTTTGTCTTGTGAACCTCATCCATGACCACATCTTTGTACCCGCCGAATCTCGGTGTCTAGATGCGACTCATGAAGTAAGGAGTTCCGTCCTCCCTGACTTCGAAGTTTTTTATCCATTCCCCATAATGCTTCACCTGCGACGTTGTCGAGTTTCAAGGCTTCTAGTTGCACTTCCTTGATCTGCGCGGACAATTGTGAATGGATGGTCATGGTTAATCACTTTACTCAGCGGCCCGAGCATTCCTTCCAGCTTAGGCCATCTGCTACTACGTTGGCTTTTCCCAGGTGGTAACGGATTTCGCACTCATAGTCATTCAACAGTTCAACCGTTGCCTCATATTGAGCTCCTTTTAGTTTAGAATGTGTTGAAGAGTCTTATGATCTGAGAAGATGGTGCATTTAGTGTCGTACAGGAAATTTCTCTAAATCTTTAGGGAAAACATCATTGCCCCTAATTCGAGGTCATGTGTGGTGTAATTGACCTCATGCGTCTTGAGTTATCTTGAGGCATAGGCGATGACCTTTCCTCGTTGCATGAACACATATCCCAAGCCCAGTTTGGATGCATCACAATAGACCACGAAGTCTTCGGTCCCTTCTAGTAGGGATAGGATTGGTGCACTTCAAAGAGCTTGCTTAAGTGTTTGGAAGGTGGCTTCTTGTTCTTTCCCCTAGCTAAAATTTACTCCCTTATATGTTAGGGTTGTGAGCTGCTTTGCGACCCTAGAAAAACTTTGTATGAATCTTTGGTAGTAGCCAACTAGGCCCAAAAACTGGCGTATCTCCATCGGCGTTCTTGGTGTTGCCCAGTTTTCATATGCCTTGACCTTTGAAGGGTCCACGTGTATCCCCTCTTCGCTGACTACGTGCCCTAAGAAGTCTACCCTTCGGATCCAGAATTCGCATTTTGAGAATTTAGCATATAGCTTTTCTGCCCTTAATGTCTCCAAGACTTGCCGTAGATGTTGACGGTGTTCCTCCTTGCTTTGTGAATAAATTAGTATGTCATAGATGAATGTTATCACAAATTTATCCAGATACGACCGACACACTCGGTTCATTAGGTCCATAAAGACCGCTGGCACATTGGTTATACGGAAGGGCATCACTACAAACTTGTAATGACCATAGCGAGTTCTGAATACGGTCTTAGGGATATCCTCCTCCTGAATTCATAATTGGTAGTACCTTAACCGTAGATTAATCTTTGAGAAGTAGCTTGAGCCTTGTAGTTGATCGAATAAGTCATCAATTTGAGGTAGAGGATAATGGTTCTTAATGGTGATCTTGTTCAGTTCTTGGTAGTCTATGCACATGAGGAAATATCCATCCTTCTTTTTCACGAGAAAAATCAGTGCTCCCCAAGGTGAGAAGCTTGTTCATATGAATGCATTGCTCAATAGTTCATTCAATTGGTTGGATAGTTCCTGCATTTTAGTCGCCACTAAGCGGTAGGGGGGTTTAGCTATAGGAGTGGCTCCAAGGATTAAGTAAATTCTGAATTCTACATGGTGTATATGTAGGATTCTCGGAAGGTCTTCTTGAAATACATCGGGAAAGTCACAAACCTCGGAAATATCCTTGATGTCTTTCACCTCTTGTTTCGTATCGATGCCAAGGGCTAAGAAGGCGTGGTATTCTTTACTTAGATATTTATGGGCCTTGATGCAAGAGATGATGTGCAGATTCTTCCAGGTTTATCGCCATAAATGGCAAGGGTTTCATTGTTTGGTAGGTTAAGGCGGAAGACCTTTTCGTAACACAGAATTTCAGCATGATGGGGGCTTAACCAATCCATGTCGATGATGACATCAAAGCTAATGATAGTGACTGGCATCAGGCCGATGTGGAAAGAATGGTTGTTTAGAGTTAGTGTGCATCCTACAAATACTTCTTTATTGCTTTCTGTCTTTCCATTAGCCATTTCTACGGTAAATGTTTCATTTAGTGTTTGGGGTTTCTGTTTGAGTAAGTGTTTGAACTGGTGACTCACGAAGCTTTTCTCCACACCATTAGCAAATAGTATGCATGCATATGAGTTGTTTAAGAGGAACGTACCGGTAACCATGGTGGGATCCCTCATTGTCTCTTCATTACCCATTGTTAGAACCCTTCCCACACCTCCACCATTCTTGTTTTGTGCCTTCAGGCAGTCCCTCTTGAAATGACCATTTTCACCACAACCATAGCAGGCGCGACCCACTCCGACGTCAGAGGCCTGGGTGGTTTGTTGTGCCGGTGTCTTACAGAAATGGGCCATGTGCCCCTTCTTGTTGTACTTATTACATTGTAATTTTCGGCAGGCGCCACGGTGGTGGAAACTGCACTCGTCGCATTTTAGAAGAGTTTCAACATATTGCTTGGCTGGAGAAGAGGTGGTAGGAGCAGTAGGGGCGGTGATGGCATGGATGATCACCGTTTGTTGTTTCTTGGCCGACTGTAACATCTGAAAATGGAGACCCAAAATTTTTTTCTTAATTATATTACTTATGAAAATAGTTTAAGGAAAACATCATTGTTATCATTTCAAACATCAAGTGACAAATCATAAGTCTCAAAAACAATATCATCAAATAGTAAAATGGCAGCGTACAATCTCAGGGTTCTCAAAGCGGAAATCATGTGTGTGCGATGCGCTGCTACCCTGTCGGCTCCTTCCCCTTAGCTGAATAGGTACCTAAAACATAAACTAAAAACTGTAAGCATGAAGCTTAGTGAGTTCCCCATCATACCACATACCATACGATCATACATACTACCGAGCAATTTTGGGGTGCCTGAGCTACCGATGTCAAAGCATTCTGGGGTGCTAACCTACCCATGTCAAGCCATTTTGGGTGCTGACCTACCCATGTCAGGCCATTCTGGGGTGCCTGCTTACCCTCTGGTCTATCTCACCCGGTCACAGGACTATTTCACCCCTACTACTATCACATAATATCATATCATAAACATGATGTTAGACATATCTGGGGTGTCCGACCTACACTTTGGTTCTAACGACCAAATTGGGGGACTGTTCCCCTCATACTACCACTATCACAGAGAACATATCATACTAGCACATAGAGCACCTTAAGTAATAGCAAACGGGACAATTATCACAAAGACAATCATGTCAACTGTAATCAACTACTAGTGGGTCGGCCTTGGTGCCTTAGACCCACTTCTACTGAAGGGTAACTCACCTCAACGCTGTGTAGTTTCTGCACTGTCCTCAGTGTGATAATCGACTCTCCCCGACTCCTCAATCCCTACACGACAACTTTTCTAAGCTATCAATTCATACTCATAACCCTTACAAGAGTCACTCAAATCTAAGTCAAAGTCAAAGTCAGAACCTTGGTCAAAGTCAACTTTGGACAAAGTCAACATCTAGTTAACTCGACTAGCCAAGTTGGTCCTCTAACTCGCCGAGTCCCCATATCCACAAAATGCCATAATCCCGTCCCTACTTGTCGAGTCTAGCAAGAGCTCGACGAGTTCTCCTTCAACAACACATCGGAATATCTTCAACTGACTCTTTGAGTTCGTCCTTGAATTCCTTGAGTTCGTCTTCATCCATAAGAAGGTGTCCAGTCTATGATTCACCGAGTTCCCCTTGAGCTCGCCGAGTCCGTCTTCATGTGGTTTGGACATTGCCTTGAACTCGTCGATTCTGTTCTTCCACTCGCTAAGTTCGATGATTTCCAAGTCCCTAGTGAACCTAAACAATTGGGGGACCTTTGATCTTAGCATCTAGTCTGTAAATAGAAAGGATTTGGTGGAAAATACACCTCGACTCGTCGAGTCCCTCTTTGACCAAAATTATGCAGTCGATTATATGGGTCTTAACGCATCAAAACCATAGATCTGGCCTCCTAGGGTCCATTTTATACATACAGTTACGAACTTGATGACCATGTATGGGGCCTTTGACTCAAAAATCCATAAAAAGAGGTCTGAAAGATGCATGGGTCCCCCATGGCCATAAAGTTGGCACCTTCATGGAGTTGGCAACAACTAAAGTTCCCACAGTTCCTGCTCGAGCTTCTGCATTTCGCTCCTAGGATAGTATTACTAGAGCATCATTGTTTTCAACACATGGAGTTGGCAACAACTAAAGTCAAAGTTTTAACGTGGCCATTCCACCACGACAACGTTGAGTCTGCAAATGTGCAAGCAGCATACTTGACCTTGAACTCACCAGGGCAGGCACAAATCTCAAAGACGGACTGAGTTTTCTCGAACCACCTTGTCAGGGTAACGACTCTGTCATCACCATGGTACATTTTGGGTTTGCAGTTCATAAACTCTTTGTATGAGCATATCCACTGGTGCCCTTGATTCTCTCTTTAGTTGGAACTATTGGTTTCGTTTCCACCTCCGTTGTTGTTGCTGTTGATTTGGGCTACATCAGCAGCCACAACAGTTGTCACTGCAGCCTGAAACACTATAGAGTCCATTGGTGGGGGAGGTGGTGGCGGCGGTGCTGATTGTGTGATTAGTGTGTTGTTCTTACGCTTATTTGACTTCCTTTGTGGCATTTTCTGCCATAGAGTTTAAAGGTGGAAGGACGATAACTTTCGAGAATAGTCATGAATTAGGCATTCTCGTAACTAAATGCCTTGTTTATTTATGCGTATCAATTCTAGTCGTTTTTTTAATTTTCAAGGAATTTTCAAATGGAATTTACTATAACAAGTAAACAATGGTATAACTATTTCATTGATAATATGGTACTAGTACATAGCTTAGTGAAAATTGACCTTTTAGAAGGTCTACATAAAATAGTAACGCTAACGCTTACTCGTAAATGAAAACAAGATATGATTATTACATGCCCTACTCACGGCGAGTAGTCCAGTACATGCCCTACTCATGGTGAGCTGTCCCAGAGATGAAGTCGAGGCACCCTGTATCTCTGCTAACCGACGTTCTGCTGCAATCACCCTTTCCTCGAGAGCCTAGTGCCTCTCCTAGTACTCTGACACTTCCGCTCGAGCGGTGGTAAGATCTGTTGGGTTTTGAGAATTCTAACACTCCTAAGTGTACATGCAACCCTAAATACCTTGGATCTATGTTTTCTCTATTATACATGAAAATATGAATATTCCAAGGTATTACCCTATCTAGCACACAATCTTTTAATACTTGGGTAATGTAACAAGTTAGAATACATACCTCTTGATGTAGCTTGACTCCATGAAGCTCGTGAGCCTAGTGCCCCTAGTGTGACACGTCAAATGGTTCACACAACATCATCAACACTTGGAATAACCCTGAGAAGAAGACACTTCATGGTCAAACATCAAGCCCTCATATATGTATCACTAGTGCCAATTTCTTGAGCTAAAGGGGTCCTTATATAGTGCGTACATTAGGGTTACACCATGTAACCCATGACTTTACCCATTCCTTATGCTCCATGGGTATTAATCTCCATGGAGTATCCATGGGTCACCACATGGGTTAAACCCAACATAAGGAATCATGGATCATAAGCCCACATATATAAGAATGAATGATTTACACAATCAATCCCCATATATTTAATTCGTCTCTTTTGATCACTAAATTAAGTCCAAATTAATTCTTGATCAATACTAATTAAATAACATGATTTCATATTAATATATTTGAACTTATAATATATTAAAATGTCATAAATGCCCTCTTCTCACAAACGGTCTATCCAAATGTTCTGATGCCATGCAACCCAAATGGACCATGCTGAGTCAAGTCAAGTACATACCAATTATAATTATGGACCTAGACACTAATCCAAAAGTCTCCCACTTGGATAAGTCTAAAACTATTATTGAGTATGACTTCAAAACCTAACTAGAAATCGTAGCTCTCAAAAGCCGTTGTCGAACTCTGACATTGTTGATGAATTCTGACCTTTTTCAATGGCTTGTCCATTAGATAAGGGATCATATATTCCTCCATTCTAGATATCATATGGACTGAGACATGGATTATAAATCATTCTCTTTGTCCATTTGTTGTTTCCTGATTTCCGATTTATGACGACTGGCTGATTGAACAGATCAAATCAGTCCTGGCTTGGCAAAGCACTCACATGTGTCATCATTAAATCATCGAGGGGCCCACATATATCACTTTTATCCCGAAGGTAAAAGGAATGGATAAACTTCGACTCATATGGCTTGTTCTACTACTTTTTGAATCATACACAAAGGCACGTTTTATAACATCGAGTTACCAATGCGTTTTCATGCAATCAATGTATAACTAACTCATAGTAACAACTCAGATCTCTAGGTTTGAATAATATAAGATATTATTGTCTCATGATCACTCGTGATAAAATCCATGAAGTGATTCCAATGAGCGTGGGTTGAATCAAATACTCAGAACTTATGAGCACTCATGAGTGTTGTAGCACCACTTTGTCCAATATCTTAGACCTCTACAAGCCAACCCATGATAGTCTTGATTCATATCTACTTCCAACATATGACCGACCACGGATGGTTTGAATAACTTAGTCATTCGGGAAGAATGACCTAGTTTATTCTGGAAGTCAAAACATGCAAAATGAAACACAAGAATAATTGAATCCAATATGGTCTCAGAACTTATGAATATAAATAAAACATCTTTTATTTACCACCATATTGATTACACATTATTCATTGCATACTGTTTCAAAGTATCAACTTTATACTTGAATTAAAACAATAGTTGTCCCATGCTCCAAGCATGTACACTATGTTCTTCTAAATATTCGTTATGCCATACTCCAAGTATGCATACTAAGTTTGTCTATGATCTTTACTTTGTGAAATAGATCGATTGCACATAACTCTAATGATTCTCATTTCACTATCCCGAATCCTTACCGTAAATGCAGGAATTCCAAATTCATGCCATTTACCGAAATCTGTTAGATTCTAAACTTATATGCATTGATCCTCTTGTAATGATTATGCACAAAGTCACAAACACTTGACAAAAAACATTACAGAGCATTCCAAAGTAGATCAACTCCTTGGAAACATCCTTCTTGCATTAAGTTTCCTAATCTTACACAAATTTATTGAACAACTTCCACCTTCCCATATTCCCATTTTGACTATCACTTCTGAATAAGAGTTGCCTCTTTTCAGAATATGTTAATATGGTCCTTCCAAGAATTAACATTATACTTCCAAGTGTCCCTGAGCAACCAACCTTTGGTAAACCTTAGATTGTCCTCGACAATTGCTTAATCATTTTAGTCATATCCAATTCTAGACCTTTTCCCCTTCTTAACGCCCCAAGCATTTGAATTTTTTTTAGAAAGGATGAATATTATAGCACATGCAATCGATCCTATATCCGAAGCATATTGGAATCAATTCATGATGTCTCACATAAAGAAATGATACTAGATGAGTCCTTTTGCTACAATATTTCTATTTGTCAAGTTCTCATAATTCTGATTATGAAAAGTGATGTCGTAATCATAATCGAATTTTAGAACGCAAATATGTACCCATATATAGAATTTCCTTATCTTGAGCCAGAAGACATGCTTGGAAGTGGACAAAAGGTACTTACAATGTTTTGAATTTTGTTTTCAGTCCAGAAGACATGCTTGGAAGTAAAAGGGAGCAAGGGAAAGCAATTGAAGATCAAAGAATGAAAATAAGAGACAAAAGACCACCTACTCGGCGAGTAGACGACTCTACTCGGCGAGTACATGAGGATGTTCCAGAAGATAGCTACGATTCCTGATTCAAGACGGATAACTATGCACCTACTCGGCGAGTTGGTCCTGTTACTCGCTGAGTACACCCTGTTTTGAGATATCTATAAAAACCGAATCTTTATCCAAGGGGGCAACATTCCTGGTGATTTTTGAAGGTTAAGCTGCGACTAAGAACCCTAGAAGACGCTGAGGAACCCTAAGCTTCAATCTTTTGAAGAATTCAAGCAACTAGGTTAATCCTACCACTTAGATTTAGGAGTTGAATATGTTTGATCTAGTAAAACTTGTTTCTATGTTTGTTTCTACTGCAACTATGAACTAAATTCGTTTCTGTTTCTGTTTGGGGAATACCAAGGAACTCCTATGGTTTAATTATTAGTTTTTGTTTGATTGTTTATTGGTGATTTATTAAATTAAGTTTGTTAAAGAACCTTATGCATTAATCACTACTATTTTCTGTTAATTGGAAGACAATTAGGCTGCATGAACATCTCTTAGTTGTTAACCTCATATGTCTATGTGAACACTAAACCATATTCTTAGAAGTAATGATTATGAAACTAAGATTAATAAGACAATAGGAAGATTAATGTGTGAGCTTGTTTGAGAAACCATCAAACAAGAGGTTAATTGAATTAATAACTTAATTGACCACTACAAATCTTATTTAATCCAAATCATTAATCTAGAGAATTAATTAGTTTAAACACTTGATCACCACTTAAATTAGTTAATTGTCTAAGGGTTAGGAGTAATGAACATGAACCTAACCATTATAATTGGTAACCAATAGCAATTAATCTATCATAAATACAAATAACCATAGGAGTTAATTGGTTGAACCTAAATAGAAACATCTTTATCAAATTTGGTGAAATAGTTGTTGCTTTAGTTATTTAGTTAATTTAGTGTGCCTAAGTTTATAGTCTTGCAAAACTAGAAGAAACCCCTTTTACTTTTATTAGTTGTTTAGTTAAAATTAGTTATTAGTTTAATTTTCCGTTCCCTGAGTTTGACACCTTACTTACTAATCTATACCACTAAAAGACAGGTTCACTGCCTTTGTGTGTTAACTTTATTAATTAAAAGTAGGGATAAAACTAGTGCATTTTACACACATCAACTTCACAAATTGAAACTTTTGTTTTTCTATAATTAACATTGCTATCTTGCAGCACTTATAGTAATTATCATTCTCCCACTAACATGATGATTATTAGCATAACACTTATGCTCCCACTAGCTTTGACATATACTTAGAAACCAGTTGGACTTCTAGAAGTCAATACTTTACTGACTTTCTTACCAAAGTTCAGATTTCTGAGACGAGATTGCCTTGATAAGACTTTATCAAAATCATACACCTTATCTTAGATAACTCACAGGTGTGTCTTAACAATTTTAGAACTATGAAAAGGGATGCCGTAATCATACTCTTAATTGTTTAGATCTTTGCTATCTGCATCAAATCTATTTGGTAGAAGTGTCTCCTCACCATCATTTTCATGAATCAGAGTGAAACCTTATGACCCTTAGATTTTATGTTGTATATGTTCTTATCCATGTGAATTGTCAAAACCTTAGTCACAAGACAAGGACAATGACAAATCCAAACTAATATGGACTGAACTCAGTCTTAATTTCTTGCCACTTGGCAGCTTAAGAGCCTGTCATTGCTTCCAAGTTGTTATGCAACCAATTGAGAACTCTAAGAACTCATATGCAAAGCCAATTTTAACTGGAATTGGCACAGAAATAGATATATGTCAACACGATAGGTTATAAACCTCACATCGTGTGCTAGTGTTAAACTACAGGTTTTTATTATTGATTAGATCTTGAAATTCTTCTTAGGATCTTTAAGACTCCCACTATCCTCTTGACATATAAGACTATCTTGCCAAATATTCAAGAGATAGTTTGGATTCTTTATCAATACAAACACTTCACACAATTGGTCTTAGTTGGTCTTTGTTTTATCCAAAACATCACAACTTACCAATTTCAAATGTACAAGAGTATGATACTTTTGCTCTTACATTTGACTAAAGTTAAGAAACCTTCCTTTAAGATATGTCACTCAAGTTACAATCTTGGAGTATAACTCTAAGAATTGTTTTTGGAATGAGGTATGAATCATCTTCTTGATTTGACCACTTCAACAATTCATAGCTCCTCTTCTTAGTTATCATAATGCACTTAGATGATGAATTGTGATAAGGTCTCTTAATCATTAAGATGATCATATAACATGATACTAAAGTACTGTCCCATCTTTTCAGATTTGAGAAACTTTTATCCTTCTACCTAATTTGATTCTTCTCATTCGTTCTACCATACATCGAAAATTTTCCAATGTATTAGAATTACACTTACACTTGTAAGTGTAACCATATTTACTAAACTTTAGTAAATCATGATGAATAGTCTTATAGATCTTTTGTGGTGGACTTGATAAGTGCATAAGAGTACTCAATCCCTTAGTCCTTCACTTGACTCACATATACATGTGAACAAGGAATTAGACTTAATTTTCCAAAGCTGAAAGTTCTCATTCATCATAATGTATAACTTGTATGATTCCAAGTTTCTATCCAACTGAAAACTTGGATGATGAGAAGCTTTCCTTATTTGGTAAATTTAGACACTACCATAAATGAAAGAGTCAAATTCATATTTTCAATATTGCTAGAAACATATAAAGATCAATTTTCAATAAAAATCATTGCAAGGAGATATAAACTAAAATAAAATGAAAATTTTATTTATTTATAAAATGCGGAAAAAACTTTTCCTTACAATGAAACTTTAAATGAAAACTATGCTATTACATGTTTCTTAGCAATCTATCATAACTCCTAATAGTAGCTCAAGAATCCGATCTTCAATCAAGCAATAGAAATCCATCTTCACGATCGGATTCAACATACTCTTTCTTTAAGTTTCCTTCACTTTTCCTTTGATTCTTAAAACATCAACATGTGACCCAGTCACATCATGTAATAAGAATCTCATAATAGAAACTTAACAGAGTTAGATAGTAGACTTTACCTGAAGTAGAGTCAAACTTATTGACTTTACCAGCCTTATGATCTTTCAGGTAAATTTGGCAGCTTCGCAACCAATGCCCTTTCCTTTTGGAAATAGACCATTTGGAACCTTTGGGAATGGCACATGGGACAATCTGAGACTTAGCCTTTCTCTTTACCATTTGGTCAACCGAGTTTACTATGGCCAATCCCTTTCCATTGCGAAGAGAAAGCATTTACTGGGTATCCAATGCAACCATTGTCAATGTCCATTGAAGGTTTGGAAAGTTGATCTACTAATCAAATTTGCTTTATTAAAGCTCTAAATCATTGCTGATTCAGCAGTACCAAGCAAATATATAAGATCATTAAGGGTCATGATAGAGTCAATTTCATAGTAGTCCCAAAGGTAACTCATTATGTGACCTAGAAAGTGATTGAACATCCAACTTTCTTAAGACTTTGACACCAAAATCTCCCAACTTGTCAATATGTGACTTCATCTCCAAGATGTGAGCACACATAAACCTTGCTTGCCATTGGGGCTTGAGTGACCTTGAACTTGTGGGTAAGGGAGAATAATTGGAGGAGGTGGAGGAAGTCAAGTTCCAAGAGATTTGGGAAGATCATAGATGTCTGAACTAGACATCTTTTTGGAGATATTCAAGATAGTTGATCTAAAGTCCTTAATATAACACCCAATATGAAATATTAAGGCTAGGACCCAACACAATACTTTATAACTTGGAAGAGGGATGTCATAATCCAAGCTATAAAATATTTGAAGATAGGCGAATGACAATTCACCAATTTCCACCATGAAAATGAAATAATTTAATTAGGTTTTACATGGATTTGAAACTCCTAGATCTTTTGAGATTCATTGAACTGTTCAATGGCATGTTTCAATCTCGAGTGTGCCCTTCAGGTTTTGTGACTGCGATGTCGAGGATCACAAACAAGGTGTGAAGTAACCATGCAAATTACTTGGTACCCTTAATATATTTACCCTTTTAATTGATGTGTCGGTTAACTACATTCGTTCCACCGATACTATGATAAATACTAAGTTACCCTTTTCCTACCTTGTAAAATCAAGCTAGTATGTCAGTTAACCACACACGCTCCACTAACCGACTTAAGCAAAGTGCAAAGTATAATTTCATGGATTAGCACTTTATTCACATTTTCTGAAAGTAACTAAGATTGGGAATTATAAAAAATATTTAGTTACTTTACATTTATCATCAATACTTTTAATGAAGGGAGAATTATATTCCTTGTCCTACCAGTTCGGCTAACGACCCTTCACCAGTCAAGGAAGCGGTGGGTGAGAGTGGATACCCATTAAACTGCCATTTTATAGGCGGTAACCTTATACCCCCCTTATAGATTGGCTTCGTGAATGAGGCCTACTAATGGTAAGACGACTTGCTCTTATACATACATACATATATATATATACATATATATATATATATATATATATATATATATATATTATTAACTTATAATATTATAAAGTATAATGGTTGAATTTTAACATTTAAAATTCTAAGGGCTTAACTTGGAATTAAAGTATTCATAAGGGAAAACTTTTCAAATTCCAAAACTTGAGGGCAAGTTTTGAAACTATTCAAAACTATTCAATTTTCATAACTTATGTGTTTAAAGTAGTTTTAATCCAAAAACTCTTCAAGTTCCATAACTTGAGGACAAGTTATGGAAGACTTTAAACTATTAAAAGAATGTGATTTTTCTTTATTCATAACCTATGGACATATTTATGAGTTTTATGAATCTTAAATGTGACTTTTCATATAACTTGAGGACAAGTTACAAAAATACATTTTAGAACCAACCCTTAGATTAATTTGAATTGAAAATAACAATTTCACATAAATTTTCTATTAATCTAAGCAACTCATAAGAACAAGATAATTCAAATCAAACTTTTTCATGTAATTAGCCTAATCCTCAAACTAATACAAAACATGAATCTATTGACAAATATATTTGAAATTTGGATTAGAATGAACATTACCACATCAAAAACAGGTTTATAGGTTCAAAAATGGCTTAGGGTAATGATTCTAGTCCAATTCTAGCCTTAAAAGTCGAAAATATCTTGTCTGGGGGTCCTACTTGTCGAGTGTATGAACCTACTCGACGAGTAGGATGAGTTTCTTCATGGACTCGGCAAGTCCATCAGTGGACTCGGTGAGTCCAATGCCCAGACATCCCGAAAAACGAATTTTTCAGCATTTTTTAGCACTTTACAACAAGTATAATTGAAAACAAGCCTAGGCTCTGATACCATTGTTGGGTTTTGAGCATTTTGACACTCCTAAGTGTACATGCAACTCTAAATACCTAGTATCTATGTTTTCTCTATTATACATGCAAATATGAATATTCCAAGGTATTACCTTATCTAGCACACAATCTTTTGATACTTGGGTAATATAACAAGTTAGAATACATACCTATTGATGTGGCTTGACTCCAAGAAACTCAAGAGCTTAGTGCCCCAAGTGTGACACCTCAAATGGTTCACACAATATCATCAACACTTGAAATAACCATGAAAAGAAGACAATTCATGGTCAAATCGGCTAGCCCTCATATATGTATCACTAGTGCCAATTTCTTAAGCTAAAGGGGTCCTTATATAGTGTGCACATTAGGGTTATACCATGTAACCCATGACTTTACCCATTCCTTATGCTCCCTGGGTTTTAATCTCCATGGAGTATCCATGGGTCATGTTGGTGCATGGAAATGCTCCACAAATAATGAGTGTTTATTAGGTTGTATTTTCCTTCTATTGTATTTATGGTGTAAATACTCTCCCTCCTATATAAAGGGAGAGTTGATCATTTATTCTTTAAGCTAACTCACTTTTTCTTAATTAGATTACTTTTTTACTTCTCACAATGTAATCTCCAGAGAGAGAGAAAAGTGGTGGGTTCTCCCACCTAGGGAGAGTTTCTCTCCCACCATGTTCTTCATGAATATCAATATTATTCTCTCTTTGTTCTTAGTCTTTTTTATGAACTCATAATATGTTCTTCGTGTTCATACTTCCAAAAACACAATTAATCTCGAGATATCTTACTTCCGCACTTACCGTTCGTTATAAAAATGGGTCTCAACAATTGGTATCAGAACCATACCTTGAAGATCTCACGATTAGTTCAAGGGAACGACTCCCGTTCGGTGATTATCTTCTGATTTTTCTGTGTTTCTGCAAGAAAAACTTTTCGGGCTTCTTACCGGAATTTTTTTTATGAAGTTTGTTCTTAGTTCTATTTTTCTGGGGTGATTCTATCTTAGTAAAATTTAAATGTTGTTGCTGCTGCTTGTTCTATTTATTGCTGGAAAATGATATTCTTAAAAGTTATTATTTTTTTTGCTGTTGAAGAAATGAAGAAAAAAATGTGAGAAGAAATTATTTTTTTGGTCTCCAAAGTGTTAAGATATTCTCCAGGAAGTTCTTTTTCTTGGATGAGAAGACACAAAAATTATGGGTTTATTATTCTTGAAGATAGTGAAGGAAAGCACTTTTTCTAGATTTTTTTTCTATAGCATGTTTATTATGATCATCAAAAAAGTATGATATTCATACATTCTACCTTTTACTTGTTGTTGTGAATCTTCAAATTAGTGCATATGGACGTGTTTAAGTGTTTGCATAAAGCATCTTGTCATTATTACTCTTTTGGGTAAAGAGTGCTCCACTATTTGCTCCCTCAAAAAGACAAAAATCATGTGACATTGTCCAATCTCATCACCTTTTGTTCCTAAAACCCACTTGCACACTCTTCTTTTTGCCTTCACAAGACCCACTTGTTGACTTAAAATGCTTTAAAAATTATTCCCCTCAATAAAATATGAATAAATGGCCTTTGCGGTGCCATTTTTCATGAAAGAATAGCATTTTTCGTCACCTGTTCATCCCTTCTCGGAGCCCAGAACCGCAGCCAAAAACTGCCTACCGCAGCCTCCTAAGAAGCCTCCCCGCAGCCCCTCTCAGGCCTTGGTCCGCAGCCTCTCAGCTAAGCCTTGGTCCGCAGCCTCTTAGCCTAGCCGAGAAGCCCGCAGCCTTCCTGCACTTCGGACCGAAGTCCTTCCCTCTTACCCATCAGTAGCCTCGGACCGCAGCGGCCATCAGCAGTTTGGATCCACAGGCACCCGCCTTCTTCCTTCTGACCGCAGTCATTTCGGACCGCAATAGCCTCTGCCTCGTCCGCGGTCCCTACACCTTCTTAGATCCGAAGCCACACCTACCATCTGTATCCCTCCTCATCCAAACCCAGCTCCCCATCCGTACCCCACCCTCTCTCCTCCGCAACCTTCCCAAGACCCGCCTCCACCCTCCTACAGCCCCTCTCAACCTCGGATCTTCCTTCTCTTCTTCCTCCTCCCTCCTCCTTTCTTCCTTCTTTTTTTCCTCCTCCTCCTCCTTCCTTCCCTCCTTTTTCCTCCCCTCCCTTCCTTTTCCCTTCCTTTTTTTTTGGACTTTATTTTTTTCTGCATTATTTTTTTAATTAAAATTTTTTTTCTAGCCAATTATTTTTTTTATTTAGCCACTTATTTTTTTTTAACACCAATTTTTTTTATTTAGCCATTATTTTTGTTATAACCAATATTTTTTTTATTAAAACCAATTATTTTTTTAACACCAATTTTTTCCATAACCGAACCTTGGTTTGTCACATTGGTTACTTCATGCCGGTTATTATTTTTGGAAGAATACTCCTACCGTAGTCGGACTTCATATTATTTTTGTGATGCTTCCACCGCAACGGCGATTGGTCACCAAAGTTGTTTCGCATTCTACACATTATGAGATTTTATGACTTGTCGCTCTTGATTTTTGGTTGACAAATCATGTATCTTGAGCATGTGGACTTTATTCTCTATTGAAGACCACTTCAAGTCTTCCGGCACCGCACTTTGGATATTTGGATATATTTTTGGCACAACAGATTATTCTCAGCACAGCTTCAGCAACTATGTCACCCGCCTCCTCATGACCACAAGAGTATCTCTTTTACTTTGTCTCGTTTATTATCGAGACCCTTCATACATCAAGGGAAAACTTCTCTATTAGCTCTTGGTATCCGACACTCTCCATCCGATGATTTGTTGATTTTTTATATCCGGCCATTGGTTATCAAAAATAGGGAGAAAATATCATCCGGATTTGGTTATTATGATTGTATAAGTTTTGATTTTTGAAGTCTTTTGAAGATGATTATTTATTTAGTGATGCGATGTGGCACTTTTTTTGGTCTTTACAGATCAAATTTTTGGCATTACTTGATGTTTTCTGATTCAGATTATTTATTATTCGGACTCTACCACAGGATGATTTTGTGTTTGCATTTGGTTCAGATCTTATGGTTTCACGAGTTTGGATTTGTAATATGTTGAAGACGAAGATTATTATGGAGATGTAAGTGGCACTTATTTTTGGTCCTTGGATCAAATTTTTGGCATTGCTAGACCATGTTTTTGGACTGACATTATTTTTATCTGGATTTCATTTTATGGATGCTTCACATTCTTAGCAGGTTATTCTTTGAAGAATTTCGGTGTATTATGATTCGAGAACTTGAGATGCTTTTAGACTTTTGAAGCCAAAGTGTTTCTTTTATTGGATCTTCTACTTGCTCATGGTGACCTCCTTCTTCAGGTGATTATGACTGGTTTGAAGATTTGGATCTTATTTTTTCTGCTTCATTGGTTGTGCTTTGAAGCGGAAGACCTTCATTGTTAGAGATTCATGGCCAGTTTCATACTTCACAGACACTTCAGAGTTTCATAGGCATTTCAGCACTTGATTTCATTACCACACTTGCTAGTCGGATGTTAGAGATTCATGGCCAATTTCAGACTTCACAGATACTTCAGAGTTTCATAGACATTTCAGCACTTGATTTCATTACCACACTTGCTAGTCGGATTACTGTATTATAGCCTTATATCACTTATTAGATCTCTCATCATTTGTAAGCATTTAGGGAGAAAATGTTGGTGCATGGAAATGCTCCACAAATAATGAGTGTTTATTAGATTGTATTTTCCCTTTATTGTATTTATGGTGTAAATACTCTCCCTCCTATATAAAGGGAGAGTTGGTCATTTATTCTTTAAGGTAACTCACTTTTTCTTAGTTAGATTACTTTTGTACTTCTCACAATGTAATCTCTAGAGAGAGAGAAAAGTGGTGGGTTCTCCCACCCAGGGAGGGTTTCTCTCCCACCATGTTCTTCATGAATATCAATATTATTCTCTTTTTTTTATTAGTCTTTTTTATAAACTTATAATATGTTCTTCGTGTTCATACTTCCAAAAACACGATTAATCTCAAGATATCTTACTTGCGCATTCACCGTTCGTTATAAAAATGGGTCTCAAAAGGTCCCCACATGGGTTAAACCCAACATAAGGAATCATGGATCATAAGCCCACATATATAAGAATGAATGATTTACACAATCAATCCTCATATATTTAATTAGTCTCTTTTGATCACTAAATTAAGTCCAAATTAATTTTTGATCAATACTAATTAAATAACATGATTTCATATTAATATATTAGAACTTATAATATATTAATATGTCACAAATGTCCTCTTCTCACAAACGGTCTATCCAAATGTTCCGATGCCATGCAACCCAAATGGACCATGCCGAGTCTGGTCAAGTAAATACCAATTATAGTTATGGACTTGGACACTAATCCAACAAGATCCTCATAGAGACTGTCAATGAGATGACATGTCCGAGGGTATTCCCTCTCTAGTAGTCGATTGTGTGCGTCAGTGGCTTCAGTAGCGGCTCCTAGCTCCATGATCCAGTTTGCCGACGCCCTCGTCTAGTCCCCAGTGTGCGAGATTTGTGTACCATGATAGGAAGGAATGTGTCAGCCAGACCCCATGATGGAGGTTATAGTAAACTCGCTCCATCCCATAACGAGAACGTTGGCGTTGTTACCGACTCCACCACTCTAATTCTTCTGCCCAACGGGGAGTGGGAATCGTGCGATGTAAGGAGGATCTATGACTTCGTACTCCACGTCTGATTCCTCCTCTTCCTCTTCCTCGTATTCTTCTTCCTCCACCTCTGGATCCTCTTCGGGTTCCTCTTCCTCAGGTTCTTCTTCCATTAGTTCCTCAGGATCCTCTTCGATCCACCCACCATTTCCCTGGTTAGGGAAATAGGGGTCTCCAGGCACGTAGAATCCTACCATGATGTTTGTGTGAGAACGGAGATGTGAGAAATACATGAAAGACTTACGTTTATGGGTTTGTAGTATGCTAAAATACTCCTAGAGTAGTTAAATTTTTATGTTTGGTTCTAAAGTTTTAGGGTTGGTAAGTTCTAGATTCGTTACCCACCGCGACCATTGCTTAACACATGTTGGTCATATCTCGTATAAATATAGTTGATTAGGCTATATTTATCCCAGATGTGATTACATAACTGCCCAATATTAATCGCGTTGTTTAACTTAGCTAAATAATTTTATATGTTTCCTATTTACGACACTGTCCTAGTATGTATGCATGTATGTATACTCTTGCAAAATACTTATATTTTAAAAACTATACTTTTAGTCAGAGCGTTTTAGCCCCATTGTGTTTATAGTTGTATTTATTTCATGGTTTGATATACTTAGTTCACTATAAAAAATGTTATGATATCAATCTATCACACCCCCGAACCAGAACGGTGGAAACGTCCGGAGGCGGAGGATGTCATAGGACAATATCATAACAATTGAATAGAAATGAAACAAGCATCGCAGCCATTACATTGAATACTAAATAAGTTTACATTATACTCAAATGTTGTTTTACATGACACCAAATGCATGTGACACAAATGAATGAAATGATGTGCAGACGTCCCATCCTCCAAAATACTCTTGTGGTTACCTGTTTACTGGTTTCCTGAGAATACAAGTGATTTTGAAAAGTATCAACAATTAAGTTGGTGAGTTCATAAGCCTTTTTGTATGCGAAGGAGTTTGTAATTGTTTCGTTTAAAAATGATAGTGTATACTTCCATAAAATCCAATATTTTCTAATAAATAAACTGTAAGTCTTAATCCAAAGAAAAAAACGTAAGTAATGTTGTAATGAAAGTAGTGTTTTGTAATTTTATCTTTATATAAAAGTACTTGAATGTATGTTAACCTATAAATTCAATGTATCGTCAATACCCCCATGTGAGTTATTATAACCATACTAATACGACAAGTGGCCTGAACGACATTCTTCAGGTGTCGAAACTGTTACAACATTTGTCACCATAGACATGTCGGTCTAACTGCAACTAACAGTTTAGGTACGGGGTTGTCAATCCCGTATAGATCTATACACAAGTGTCATGCTCTCCCTACAAGAGACTATGGTTATAATTCAGGATTTTAATGCGTACTCTGGTGGGTACAGTGAAGTAGTGCCTCACAAGTCTGTATCAACTTATTTACGTCTATAGTGTTGAAAATTCGTTATCTTGTAAGTAAAATAATTATACCTTTAACAATTATTTATTTCTTCAGAAATGATAGTGTAGTCTTTGTAACTCTCAAACTATACCGATTATAGTTTATCATGTCTGTTTGTCAAGAAAGTTTATATAAACATTTATATAAACACATAGTGAATATCTTGTCTATTTTCAAAATGTAGACTCAACATCATAATTTTGGGTTGTAACCCACAATATAGTGAAATACTAAAATGTACTCCTTTTGTTATAGAAGTTATTTTTTTTCGTAAAAAGCTTCATAAACAAAGGAGTATTGCAAATAATAAATCTTCTTATGATCTTGTGACATAGAGTATGTTTGTTTTGTTAGTTTTTCATTTTAAAACTAATGTATCACAAATATTTGGAGAAATCTAGTCATAACCACATCTTGTGCAAACAATATCTCATATTTTAACATAAAGATGAAACATGCAAATATTTGTATGATAAACATATTTTGGACTTGTATTCCCGCCCCCCCCCCCCCTCCTAAAACATGAAAAAGCTTGAAAATGTGTGGTATGAACTCACCTTGAGTGGATTTGTGGGTTGTTTGAAGTTATGATGTGAAGATTTCCAATCCTAAACTCTTGGATAAGGTTGATGAACTTCTTGGAAATGTTATGATCCTAAAGGGTTTTAACACATAATAATATGTGTAAATGGGATGAACTTAACATCATAAAAATGTATAGAATGCTAGGAAATCTCGGAATTACTTACCAAAATACTAAGATTAATGCTTGAAGATTTAAATCCTTGGAGGATTAGGTTTGATGCTTTGAGAGGAAATGAAGTTTACAGCAAGTGCAAACGTGAATGGTGAGGTTTGGAGAAGGTGATTTCGGCCTTAATTTGATGAAAATAAGTGATTAGACTTTTTCTTAGATACTTGATGGACAATACGTTTATTTGTTGGAGGTTTACTTGGGATACTATTATCTTATTGGAATTGGGTGAACTATCCTATCATAAAGTCAAACCTTATCTTCTTAATCCCCTCAAAATCACTCTAGGAAAGACCACCTTGGAGTTTCCACCCATAAAGAGTGTAATTTTGGTCTAGGTATGACTGAAATCCCTTGGTACCCACCCGTACCTGATGATTTCAGCCTTAATGGACCATAAACTAGAGATTTAGGTCTTGTGGTGATCCCATGAATGTGTTTTCGGCCCCATGTAATATAAAGCACAAAGATGGTGGCCTTACAATCGAAAGTTCAAAGTCATGGCATAAATACATGCTTTATGTTAAAACCATCTGATTCTTGTTTGACTTGTATTGAATTTTTAAGGTTTATTTCAACACGGATTTTCAAGTGTATAGTATCTTTGATCATACAGATGGTGCCCTCTTGGTTTTCAATAAATATTATTGTATCAAAGTTACACACACACACACACACATATATATATATATATATATATATATATATATATATATATATATATATATATATATATACTATCTTATAAAAGAAATCTAACTATTTCTAAAAATAGATTGATTATAATAATAATAATATTTTTTTAAGATGTCCAAATGATGAAGCTGATAGTACAAGTAACCATTAATAAAATCATATTAAATTTTAACCACATTTTGAATTCAAAAATTTATCATCAAATCTCCTTATATTTCTTAGCAATTTGATATGGTTCCCTCAAATTCCGGATTCATTCAAATGTTGAACCCTTTTAGATATCCTTAAATTTAGCATGTTGATTCAAATATCCCTCCAATCGCATATACCTCTTTGTTCCCTTCTCTGCTATAAAGTCCACCGTCCAAGAACAAAAAATGACTTCATCTCCCAAATAACACCATAGTTTGATTATTTTATCTTCGACATAACTTTCTTTTGTAATATAACATTTTTGTAGAGGAAACATATCACCGAAAGAATTTACACTCCCCGCTGCTTTGCGCGGGTACACTGCTAGTATATATATATATATATATATATATATATATATATATATATATATATATATATATATATATACACACACACTATATTATTAAGCATATTGCCTATTTCTTGAAAATTAAAAGGTATACCTATTATAACATCATGTACAATCATGTTAAGCATTAATTGACCGTAGTTCCTTCTCCCTATATTTAAACGTGGAAACCCCTAATTCATCTACATACCATGTTTTCTATTGCTATATATCTACTCTTAAACTGGGAAACGCAGGTCTGCATTTACAAATGATTATTGCTTCAAAAATTCTACCAGATGATCTCCTCCATCCTTCCCCAATCACATACGGTTGACCTCTCTTCACCATTTGTAATTTTGTATCATTTGTCGCTGCCAACATCACTCTACAACATCACCACCACCAGGTACAGTTACCCTTTCTGGTTCGTAATCACGAGCATTGCGATAACCTACACTATCTCCTCCTTACTCCCTGTTTCCTTTTCGTTTTCTCTTTCTTAAGATGCAAACATGGGTGGATCTCATATCTCATCAATCGTGAAGGATTAAAAGCCTAACAAGTTTAGGTTTTTTTTTCGATCATAACTGTTTTTGGGATTTATACCTATTACTCCATCAAACTTTGGAAAATATTCCCTTTTTGGCTTTAATTCAGATCAAAGAGGCACTATCAAAGAATCAGAACAACAATCTGTGCTTGCTGGTAGGGTTAAAATATATGTATCAAGTAAATTAGTGTATCGGGTACATTAATGCAACACCTTTCACATTTTTTTTGTTAAAAGGAGTTAAATTAAATAAACTTTATTAAATTTCAAAATGAAAGGAAAAAAAATAATTACTTTATGTTTTTTTTTCTTGGATACAAGTTGATCTTTTAGGGGATGAAGTTGAAACACTTTTAAGGCTTCTAGACAAGATATATATAGCCCTTGATCATTACTTTCCGTTTTGAAACATTACTCAGGGTAAGATTCTCAGATTACTAAAAGTCTAAAATAGGGTAAAACAAGAGGGGTATTTTTGACTTTTTGTCAAAATATATAATTTTTATAAAACATTTTACAGGTGCTTAAAGACAAAAATGCCCTTCTCATGAAAACCATCCTTAAAAAGTGTAAGTCCCCAAAATTGATTGTGTATCAATCAAATCCAATTGATGGTGCGGAATCTCAATCAATTGGATGATGTCAGATCAATATAGAAGAGAAGGAGAAGAAGAAGAAGATGAATCTATGATGTATTGATGATATTAAGTGATGCTCCTTACAATAGATTCTCTCTCACACGCACTTCTTCTCTCTAACTTTCTCTCTCTACACTAGCCTTCTCTCCTAACCATACACTCACATGTACTCCTCACCCTATATATATGAGACATGGGCCACCAGCAGCACACGAGTGTACAGCTGCACACACGTGTGTGGCCGTACACAGGATGTGCGGCCGCACACACATGTGCAGCCGTACACAGTCACAATATTACATATTATATTATAGAAAAATATATTTTCCTAGAAAAGCAAAGTATAAACCAATAATTATGACCCAACAATCTCCCCCTTGGTTTATAGCTTTCTTTTCTAAATGACCCAACAAACTCCCCCTACAAAAGTAGCTGGCTTTTTCTTGTTAATCTTCATTGGGCGCTTGGTATCAGCTTTAATCTTCAATGACTTCATCTTGAGCAGTTGGGATTTTCTTCAAGATTTGACTCTGAACGCACGTCGGGTGAGGAGGCTTGATGTACTGATTCTTAAAAGATAGCACTTTCAACTTGAGAATCTTCAGAGAGAACTATCAGAGAGAAATAATCTTCTAGATCACTTCAGAAGGTTTAAGATAGCAGCAGATTGATTGAGGAGGATTTAATGCAATCTGTCACATATTCTTCAATTTCAGCTTCACCTTGCTTCTAGGGTTGAAGGATGGAATGTCGAAAGAATAATCTTCATTTCTTGCTCCTTCGAATGCGAATTCTTCGATGCTCACAGATGAAGCCTTGGCTTAGAAATCTTCAACACAAACTTTATGAGTCTTATCTATACCTGAAATCACTTTTCAAGACAAAACAAAACTAAAAGAAAAATTAACACACAAAATAAAAATAAAAATAGAAACAAAAATATTTTTGGATTTTCTGATTTTTCTAAACAAGAAATAACACTATTTTTGGATTTTAATTTTCTGATTTTTGTTTGATTTTTGAATTATTTTTTAATTCTCCCCCTAAAATATGTGCATAGAGTTAAACTATGAACAAATTTAACAAAAATAAAATGATATCTAACTTTAAGAATGATTTGGGATCAAAGTTTTTAGACAGCCTTTATCCTTGTCGGTACCTTCTATCTTCACGTCTTTGTCTGGTCGATCGCCGGTATTGTTGTCCACTTAAACACGAAAAATTATGACAAAATTAGGACATACTATAAGTGACAAGACAATGTGATCCTAAGTTCCTAGATATTATATCTGATCCTAAGTTTCTAGATACTATATCTTAAGGACCATTCAGCTGACGACGACCAGGGATATTGTTGTCCACCTAAATTGAGCAGCGAGATCTATAGACAATCTTTGAGTGTTCAATTTTAATTGTACTGGAACATGTTTCCCACTTCCAGATATGCCCCGGTAATCAAGGACTTCCAGAGTACTCCTTACATCGGATGAGCAGACCATCATTAGGGGAGAAGATAGATTCAGAGTATTATCACTTATAGTGCATATGCTGTGTACCAGGTCGGATTGTTAGTCACGCAAAGGAGACAGCATATGGCTAACAGATAAGAGGAATTTCATATATGTATATGTATAATATGCAGAGAAATAGAGTTGCATATGTTACAGTCCAGGTCGGATCTCTTCCAATCACGCAGAGGAGGCAACATATGACTAACAGATAGAAAAGAAAGAAAATGATATTCTACAGACCTAATTTATCGGAATTTACCAGTCGCCCCATCCAACCGGAATTAAGGACAGAATCCACACATCGAGGAAAAGTTAAACCACGGTTCCAAGTACGGGTTCAATTAATGTGACGAGTAGATTCCCGTATATATCTCCCTGCTCAACCTATCCAAGCATCGTATTGTTAGGCTAAACGGAACTATCTAGGTCAAGATTTGTCAAGTCATTTGATTTCCTAAGTTCAATTCTGCCTAGTCATGTCTGTTTAGAATCTTTCGTGCCTACCGACACATCAAATCAGAGCATAGACCCTTCAACTTTGGGTACGTTACACAGATTCAGGTTGCCTGTTATCACATAATCATATCACTTCCCAAAACATCTCCCTTAAGCACATTCCATAACCAACATATTATAATTATTTTTTTATTATTTTTTTTAATATTCTAGTTTATGTTTTGTTTTTATTTCTCCCCCTAAATTTGTGCATAGGAGAGAAACAAAAGTAAATGCGAAAATTTAAACTATCCTAAAACAAAAATTTGTCTTTAAAGCGAATCAGCTTAAGAAAAACTCAGGAGTATAGAGAAGAAAACTCAAACTGTAAGTCACCGATTGAATTTGCATCTAGAAGGTCTGAGAACAGCACGCGTAATCTCAGAACAGATCCGAAAATTCTTCATGTCATTAAGCACAAACCCCATGAGTGATCACTTCCTTTCTTCCCTTCCCGAAAGGACACATACTCTCAAACAATGTTCTGAGTATTGTACAGGTGAGAGATGCCTCCTATCATGTGCCTGGAGCAACCACTATCAACAAACTGAAGTCTGATGATATGCCTCCATAGCTGCTCTAGCACAGAGCGAGATCAGTTGGTCTTTGGAACCCAGTCCATTTTGAAATTGGTTCGACCTTTATCATCCTTACACGGTACTCTCTCCCATGACATATCCTGTTTATCAAAAACAGAATATGTAAAAATATTAGAAGCGTTAGAAGATTTGGGAGAGTGAGCCTTTGGAACCCATTTGTAGTTGGGTTTGACCCATTTCTTTTTCGATCCGATGGGTGCCTCAGCACTTGCTTTGGAACTTGATGTCGGCCGTTGGGATGACTTTGATTTTGGCTTCATGGCCGACTTTCCCTTCTTGTTCTTGGGAGTTTGATTCTTGGCTTTGTGGGTTTGATTCTTGGCCTTCTGGGCATTCCAGTCGCTATTATCTGAACGTGACTGTAACGACCCGTTCCCGGTATGTTAATTCATTGGTAATTGTTGTGGGTTTTGCAAGAGGGACTCGGCGAGTTCATAGCCTGACTCGCCGAGTAGGGTCGCGACTGCGAGCACGCGTGAGCCGGGGACTCGGCGAGTCCATCCGTCTGGGTGAAACACTAAATCCCCGGGTTGCCCACTATTTAAACCACCTTATAGCCCCCTTTCTCGCCTCCCTCACCCTGAGAACACAGTGAGAGAACCCTAATCCTCCCTTGAAGAGCTTATAAGTGTTTTGGTGCCATTTTGTGAAGGTGTGAAGAAGGAGAAGAAGAAAGAAGCAAGGAAAAGAGTTGTAGTGCAAAGATCCAAGGGCAAATCTGAGTTAATTGAGGTATTTTCGGAGTTTCCTTCTTGTTATATGCTTTAAACTTCCATTGGAGCTCTCCTAAGAGCTAGTTGATGCTTGTTCCAAGCCTTATGTTTGCATGAATGTCTTAATAAGTCGAAATATCCTTGGATCTGAATGATGGGGTGTTGTAGAGCCCAGATCTACTGTCTTTTTGGAGTTACTTTGCATATTAACCATAGATCTACCCATTTTGTGCATCTTTTAGCCTTATTTCCCTTATTCATGAGGTTGTGCACGTAAAGTTGGAAACTTTACGTGGTAAATCAGCTTATTAGACTCAGATCTATCAATTGTATGTGTTGGATTCAAACAAAATCGAGTAAAAATCAGTTGCATGGCGGCAACTCGGCGAGTCGGGAAGAACGACTCGGCGAGTTGGGTCGCGAGTTCCCAAGTCCTTCAGTTTTATCAGTATCGAGTGGACAAGGTGAGTTAGGGAGTGGACTTAGCGAGTTGAGAGTAGACTCAGTGATGGAGGGACTCGGCGAGTTGTTCATACAACTCGGCGAGTCCAAGGCAATCTTCTTAGGATCAAGAACAACTCGTCGAGTTTGTTCATACGGCTCGGCGAGTCGGATGAAGATTGTCTGAGTTCTTGGATCAAGAGGGTACTCGTCGAGTCGATGCCACACTCGACGAGTAGCAGCGTGTAGAACTGAGAAGTGAGAGTAGGACTCGGCGAGTTGGGTGGCCCAACTCGGCGAGTCAGCCCAAAGAGAGTTGACTTTGACCAAGGGTAAAAGAGTCATTTTACCCCAAGTGCAGTGTTTAGTATTTGATTGAGTGTGTTTATGGACTTGTAGCCGAGGAGATTCAGGAGTAACATCCGTTAGCTTCCCGAGCCACACACTCATCAGCCAGCTTACGAGGTGAGTTTCCTTTCAGTAGGGACGGGTCTAAGGCCACAATGCCGGCCCGTCCAGTTAGCAGTAGTTTCCGGACTTCGGTCCGATGTAGTAGTTGGTATGTTTGATGCCTTCGTGGCTCAGACAGGATTTATGTGTTATGTGTTATATGTTATGTGTTCCGGGCTACGGCCCGATGCAGTATGCAGTATATGTGTTCATGCTAGTTGATATGCTATGCTATGTTCAATCAGTCAGTTCCGGACTTCGGTCCGATGCAGGGACAAGGTCCCAGATAGTTTCGGACTTCGGTCCGATGCAGTTAGTTCCGGACTTCGGTCCGATGCAGTTAGTTCCGGACTCCGGTCCGATGCAGGGGACAAGGTCCCAGTTAGTTCCGGACTTCGGTCCGATGCAGTTAGTTCCGGACTTTGGCCCGATGCAGGGGACAAGGTCCCAGTCAGTTCCGGACTTCGGTCCGATGCAGTTTCCGGGTTTCGGCCCGATGCAGTGGGCGGGGCCCAATATGTGTTTATATGTTATTGTATGGTATGTGGTACTTTGGGGGAGCTCACTAAGCTTCGTGCTTACAGTTTCAGTTTTGGTTTCAGGTACTTCCGCAAGTAAAGGGAAGAGCTCGGGGTGATAGCATCACACACACCACAACTTAGCTTTTATCCTGGGGATGGTTTTAGTTGTTTTGGATTTGATGTAGTATGATACAGTTTTCCGCACAGTATTTTATTATGATCGGATACATCGCGTATGTTTTTATGTTACGATACTCATATTATGGTTTTCACTATATTGAAAAATAAAAATTTTTGGGTCGTATTCTTGGGTTGATTCAGTGACCTCGAAGGGTTTCTTTTGTAGAATCTCCCACTTTGCGCGTTTGGCCAGCCTTGTGCATAGTACGAAATGTATGCTCGATTAGGACAATTTCTGGCAATGTGTCCAGGTGTTCCACAGTGAAAACAAGTCCTTTTCTTTACCGTGGAGTTGTTTCTTCCTGCCCCTGGTGGCGTGTCTTTGCCTTGTCTCTTGTTGTTCCCACATGCACACTTGCCACAAGAACTATGTTGCGTTGGAATTGGTGGCCTGTATTTCTCAACGACAGATTGATCAGAAGCAGTTGAGTTCGAAGAAACAGATTTAGAGTTTAAGGAGATGTTGGTTTGTTCAATGGTGTTCTCCTTGTTCTCATCTTCTTCTACTTTACCTGCACAAGAAGTAGAATTATTAGTATCGTTTAACTTAGCACCCTCAGTTGGCCCTGATTGTTCAGTCTTAACTGAATCTAGAGCAGGGGTTTGGCTATACTAAGCAGGCATTTCTTCCTCATTGGTCTCAAGGGGTGGGTTATAGTTGTGATTAAAAGGAGGGGGCACACTGTGATACCCTAGACCCTTGGTTTGATTATCTTTAAAACTCAATTGATTTTCTACAAAGGACTCGACTGTCTTACTTGATGCAATATAATTTTTGAAACTAACATCTGTTTTTCCACACTTTATTTTCAAAGCATCAAGTTCTTCAGTTACAGCAGCAAGTTTGCGTTTAATGTGATCATAATTTTCACACTTGTTGCTGTAATCTTCTTGTAATTTCCTAAAGTCCTTAGTCTTGGCCTCTAATTGTGCTTTTAAAGGTTTCTGACCTTTCCTTAGAGTATAGCCTTCATATTTAAGGTCCTCATTTTCCCTTTTTAATAAATCGATTTGATCTCAGAGAAATTTAATCGTAGCTTTACAAAATGGAGTACATGAAACTTCATTTACCGGAATTGATGTGGAACTCATTTTTTTTATTATTATTATTTTTTTTATTTATTTTTTTTAACAAATTTTTTTTTTATATTTTTTTAATTGCCCTATGACTTAAAAACCGAGAAAGTCAACCCTTAAAAGTCAAATTTAAAAATTCAAACTCAAAAGTCAAACTTGAAAAGTCAAACCGAAAAGCCAAATTTGAAAAATTAAAAGACAAAGTTTAAAGTCAAAGGTCAAACTTGAAAGTCAAAATCAAAATTTTAAAGTCAAAAGTCAAAAATAAAAGTTAAAATTTAAAAACTAAAATTTTTGGGTTGAAAAAGGATTTTAAAAATAAAGAAAATTGATTTTTGGGTTGATTTTGCAAAAATGCGAAATTAGGTTCGAAAAGCATGACTTATATTTCAAATTTCGGAAGAATGAAACAAAGATCCTCCTAGACGAGTTGGTTAAGGTGCGCTTGTTAATGACCAGGAGTTCCGCGGTTCGATTCCTGACACCTCAACTTCGTTTCACTTTTTATTATGAAAGGGCTGCTGTGCGAGGTTGCTGCGAAGCAAGGACGAAGCCGCGAAGCCAAGACCGATTCTGCTGAGCCGTGAACCAAATGCGAGAACGAGGGGAAGAAGCTTGACCGTACACGACACCGCACACCGAGGCGCAAACTCTGAGCCGCACTCCTTCAACCGGGCCGCACACCTTCAACAGATTCACGAAAAAAACGACGTTTTTCACCCTTTTTTGCTCTAAAACTCGATTAAAAACTCGTTTTTATGAAAAATGCAAAGAAGTAACCCCCCTTATTTTTGCGAGATCTATCCAAAAACGCTATTCTCTTTTCAAAATAAGATCAAATAAGCTCCAGATCTGACAAAAATGATTGATACAACCAAGCTTTGATACAAATTGTAAGTCCCCAAAATTGCTTGTGTATCAATCAGATCCAATTGATGGTGTGGAATCCCAATCAATTGGATGATGTCAGATCAATATAGAAGAGAAGAAGAAGAAGAAGAAGAATCTATGATATATTGATGATATTGAGTGATGCTCCTTACAATAGATTCTCTCTCACACACACTTCTTTTCTCTAACTTTCTCTCTCTCTACACTAGCCTTCTCTCCTAACCGTACATTCACATGTACTCCTCACCCTATATATATGAGACATGGGCCACCAGCAGCACACGAGTGTACAGCTGCACACGCGTGTGCGGCCGTACATAGGATGTGCGGCCGCACACACATGTGCAGTCGTACACAGTCACAATATTACATATTATATTATAGAAAAATATATTTTCCTAGAAAAGCAAAGTATAAACCAATAATTATGACCCAACAATAAGCTTGTCATGTATTCTATAAAATGGCAAAAAAGTTTTTTTTACTCATATATTTATGGTCTATACATGAATAAATATTACATATATGATATGATATATCAAAAGTTTGTGAATTTACCGATTTGCCCTTGGCTAAACAAAAATACAGGATGGATTCAACCGCATGACTTCAAACAAAGCTCATACTTCTCCAATTATGGCACAACGCCCATCTTCTTACATGGATTATCAAGGAATGAATATCAGAAACCAAGCCGAAAGAAAATGGGCTCTTGGACTTCAGGTAAAGTTTCTTGAAATAATTAAATAAATTAAACATTTTTTTCTTATTGTTTTTTATTTTTCTTTTTACAGTCTCAAGCACATCCTCGTGAGATAATGACAGACTTTCTGAAAGCTTTGCAAGAGCTGAATGTGTGTTGAAAAAAATAGGTCACTACAATATGAAATGTAGGTGGGTCCCGGGTGTGCCAGGTCATCATCAAGGCATGGTGAATGATTCTATGCAAAGTAATCATAACTATTGCTGAAAATGATGGTGGGTTAACTTCCCTAATGTGGTCAATTTTGAAGTCCAGGTAATATTTTTAATTTTATTTCGGTTATTATCGAGTTATTTTTTTGCATTTAGAATTATTTTGTTTTGTTTAGTATGATGGAATCGGAAGAATGGAATGGAATTGAGCATTCCCAAAGGCTTGATCATATTTGAGAATGGAAGAGTCACTTGGATCATTAGCAGCAGTAGTTCCAACTGGATTACCACAATAATAAACCATAGAAGCTCTTAATAACTCCTATGCTTCCTCCTCTTTGGAGTCTATGTCAGCATTTGGTAATAGACTGCTAAAAGTTCCATTTCCATTTGTACCCAAATTGTCATCTGCTAATGATCCAAGTGACTTCCCCTAATGTGGTCAATTTTGAAGTCCAGGTAATATTTTTAATTTTACTTTAGTAATTATCGAGTTATTTTTTTGCATTAAGAATTGTTTTGTTTGGTATGATGGAATCGGAAGAATAGAATGGAATTGAGCATTCCCAAAGGCATTTGAATTCCGATTCCTTCCATTTTGTTAATTTCATTCCGTCCTGGATTGGAATGAAAATTGTAATATGTAAAATTAAAAAAAAAAATCATATATTAGACTAAGGGAAAGATACTCATGAAGGTCAGATTACTAAAAGTCTAAAATAGGGTAAAACAAGAGGGGTATTTTTGACTTTGTTTGTCTACTTCTCTTTATATGTTAACATGAACAATTTTTTCCAAGTATCTAAATTTTTTTTTATGTTTGTTCATAATATTTAAAAATTGTTATATTTCGATTATGATTTTTAAATGTTATGATATGAATATGTTGTTGGTACTTGATTATATATCTTGTTTTAATTGCGTTCAGGGGGTATTTGATTTTGTGTTTAAACTTA